>NC_134064.1:5379628-5735253 GCF_965140245.1 Athene noctua | reverse complement strand
GCTTCATTAAGATTCATGTTTCTATTCTGTAGCATAGGAAAAGGAAGCAAAAATTCATCTGTCACAACTGTCTTTATTTCAGTTCCCAAAAGAAAATCATTTTGTTACAGCTTCTGAGTTTACAAGAGGCTGAAAAAGCCAGTGAATTTCACTGTTTTGTCTTGGAAAACCAGATAGAAAAAAATGCTAATTTTAAATTGTCACTTGGGGATAGTTTTGTGATTTTTTAATTTTTTTTTTTTTTTTAAAGGGGAAATGCATGATTATCCTTTAATTTTTGTTTAAAAAGATGGTGAGGCAATCTCTTTCTTCTTGCTCAAATTGTGAGCGGGAGAGGAAATCCTGAACTGACTAATGGCAGTGTAAGGGTAATGAGTGTGAGAAATACTATACACATCAAATGATAATGACTTATATTTTCTGCGTGGAGCAGAGCAGCACTCGGCTCCAGATGCGGGCAAGCTCTGCCTGTGCCACGCAGCAGCCAAGGCACTGAGCCCAGCCTAACGCCCTCTGCTTACCAGCTGCAGCCTTGTGCTGCGTTAACCACGGCTACGTGAGTTTTGGTGAGTCTAGAACGCGGGCAGAGTGGGTTTCCATCTGCCTGGCAAAAAATGAAAAGACAGTTTGGCTGCCCTAAAGCTCTTGCAGTGTAAATCCACAAGTGAGACAACAGTGCAGACACATTCAGGGACCAAATCATGCAGCAGTGGCACAAAAAAAGTATTTGTGTGTATTTTGAGTTCAGGGCTGTTGCTGTGGCCAAGGAACTATCCCCAGGAACGTTGGTGTTCTAGGGAAAAACAACAAAACGCAAATTAGCGAAGCGAAACCATTTACCTGAAATGCACAAGGTGTGTTATCCATACAATATACTCTCAGATTGTAATCCAGAGAATTGCAAGACAGGCAGCCAAAAACCGCGACTTTCAGCTGTCGAACGGCACAGTCAGAGATCGGTTCTCCAATAAGAGCATAAGTTCCAAAGCTGTTTAAGAGAATGTGACAGGCATAAGGATCCAACAGGCAGTAGCAAGAAGTAGTTTCCTCTTCCACAGACATCACTTCCTGCAAAATGAAATTCAGGTTTAAAAAAAAAATAAAATAATAAAATCAATAGGCCTTGACAATAGGAGTCACGACATTGTTTATTTTTATTCAACTGGAATGTGAAGTATTTCTGAGCGCGGTCTGCACGCTCCTTGCTCGAGCTGACCTCGGCCAAGGGGTGAGGCTGCGGGGAAGCGCTCCCCGTTAGCCCTGAGGCAGCAAGGGGATTTATGGCAGTACACTGTGCAGACTTCAGTGCATGTACTAATAATGACGATGCTTAAATAATTTTAGCATCTTTTTTCAAGTGCTCTTGACTTCCTAGCTAATTTTTTTCCCAATGCCACATTAAGAAGTTACCTGAAAGATTAAAGTCAATAAGCAAACCTTGAACATTTGACTTCCTTTCAGAATATCCATTACAGTTACGTTTACTTTCATCAAAAAAACACCTATCCCATTCTTCTGCCTTTCGTGCTTAGCTCTGCATCACAGCATCATTAGATGAGGTATGTGAGCAGCTTACACCGTGGTGTTACACTCCTCATGAACTCCAGGGTGTTTGTAACCAACGCTGAGGGAACTCACTAATACTGACTGCGTCCAGAGTAGGAAAACTAAGCTGGACTTGAAATGGTTTAAATGAGAGCAACAGCTGGTTTAGGGAAGGAAAAGGATCGAGCGAGTTATGGTGTCCAGGGATGTTTTAACTGCTGGTTTTCTCCCCTCACGATGTGATGAACCAAATAGTTCCATCAGCAGGAGGGCAATAAATTCTGACTGACTGTGGGTTTGTGTCTAGTTACTGGGTTCTGCAGTTCCAATAACGTGTAGAGTGAACTCTGCAGTTGGGAAGTACAGCACCTTTCTACCCTGTGTGGATTTCTGTAATCTCAACTAACAGTTTGGTTTGCGCTTTAGCCATCCCTTTAGGAGTTTTCCTAGTCAGCTGTCTCCCCAAACGATGCAGAAAGTTTAATGTGTTGGAGACTGCCGCCTACCAAGCAGTTCCAGTTGAAGATGGCCGGTGGGCTTAAAAAAAACCCCCAGGTGGACAGACACAAATGATCAAACCACAGGTCATGAATGCCCAAAGCTTAACTCCCCCAGTAAATCAGGATGAGAAAATACATGTTCAACTAAAAAAGCAAAATATCTCATTGAGTGTACACTAATCCATCAGAGGCTGTGAGCACAGCGCGGTCACTGAATGCCCGTTAACACGACATGCATGAGACAAAGAGTTTTAAATCAAGAGGATCCTTCTAGGTTAAAAAAGAAGTAAACTTGGAGTGTGTATTTTTAACCAGTTCCGTAACTTGCTTTATGTCATGATAAACTCTTGTGTGGATAGAATGATCTGTTCTGACCTGAGTCTCTTTGGGAGCTATGATCTATCAAAACAATGTCTTTAAAAATAAATGGCTACTGGCTCCATTATTAAGTGACCTGAGAAAATGAATACTTTCTCGTGTCACATGGACTAGAGCCAAAATTGATTCTTCTTTGCACATCTTAGTAAAATAGTCGAAGAGAGTTCAGCTGCTTCTTAACAAAATGCAAAATCCTTTAAAATGGTTTAAGATTTCTATTTCTAGCACTTACATAATCTCCGACCTGCTCCTGCATAAGAGTAATCAAGTTTCCATTGTTAATACAACCTTCTAAGTGGGAGCAGAAGTCTAAACTTACCTCCCATTTTCCTTGTTGTGTCCTTTTTTTCAAGTGAATATTCCAGTGCTCTGAATTTACTTCTGCGCAGTGTGGTATGGTCAAGGCGAAGGGCGTGCTGACAGACAAATCTGCGGGCCCACAAGTTACTTCTGGTCCTAGAAGAACATCTGTGCCTTCTGGCTGTAGGCTTTGCGTGGGGAGAGAGACAATAACGTCTGTCAGGCTCTTTTTAATAAGGAGTAAAAATTTACTTTAACTGCAAATTTTAAAATTTTTTAGTGAAAATCTAAGTACCTCGCTCATCTGTTACAGAAAAGGATAAGCAAAGCAATTACTGTGCTAATTTTCATGTAGAAGCAGTGGCTGGAGATGAAACAAAACTATTAGGCCACATCTACTCAAATCGTTGGCTGGTCAGTTTAGGATTTTGGTCTTTAAAATACATTTCGATCTGCTCAACTAAATACAGCACTAAAATTACTCTGTGCAAGTAAGCCTTGCTTTATGCACCAGCTGGTAGTATTACCATCTAATTCTGCCTTCAAAGACTGCCATCAACAATATTTTCACAGTAGTGAAGATAAAACAAATTATGGTTTAAAAACAGTCTCATAAATTTTTCCAGATTGAGTGTGATCTCCCTGGTTTGAAAACACATTTATATTCTGCAGAACGCAGCAGCTAGGTAACTTCCAGCAGGCAGCAGGGACAGGATTTCCTTGCTCACATTTCGAACTCTGCAAAGCAGACACGTGCACGCGGCTCCCGTGCAGGCAGGGCAGAGCCCATCGGCACAGCCCGAGTCCAGGGATTCATCTCACCTGAACGTCATCGCCTGTGTTTGGCTGGACTGACTGCTTGCTGAGTTATAAAGATGAAACGTCTGACAAGAATCTTTTCTTCTCTTTCATTCAAATCTAAATTTAACCCTGTCCCACATCAGTGTGTTTTCCACACCTCTCGTAACAACTACCTGTGCAGAACCAGCGACAGGGCGCATGAGACTCCTTTCTTAGGCATTAAAACAAGCAATTGGAACATCCCGCCCTGTTGGTTTGGGGTTTTTTTACGCTGTAACCCTTCATTTGGGTTGTATGATCCAAATTTTTGGCCTCTGAATTATCAGACATGTTGGTTTTTCTAAGGATAAAAGCAAGGGGTGAACCTCCATCGAGATAGATATATATATAAGAAGATACACTAATAAAACGGAGATAGAAATAAGGGGAAAATCCCTTTTTAGAAATGAGGACAGGCTTGCAGTGCCGTGTCACGGGCGAGGGGCAGCACTGCCCACCCCGCGCTGGCCGTGCCGAGCCCCGCGCTGCCCCATAACCCCTCAGCTCCGGAGCCGAGCGGGGTGACCAGCGGAGTGACCGTGCCTCTGGCCTGGGCACGCGCAGGTGTAACCCAGCACCCGAATCAGTCAGACGCAGTCCTGCACCCTGACTGCACAACCCACCCAACGTCACCCGGGGGAGCATCCTCAGTGCTCAGGAGATGCAGTTTAAAACCACCGTTCTTGCTAAAGACTTGAAAAGCTCCAACAACTTCAGTGACATCCCTTACTAAAGACGACACGGACAAGTATTTGTGAGATGAAGACTGGAGTGAAAAAAAGAAGACAGAACACGCTAACAAAAAAAGGCCAACTCTGCTTTTGCTTTTTCAAGTGTCACAATAATAAACGCTCCCTAAGCCTCAGTGCTTCGAAGTGTTTGTAGGATTTTTAGGCTAAAAAAAAAAATAAAAATCAAAGCACCGACAGAGCCTCTACTCCAGCTGCCATGTTCCTCTGGAACAGCAGTAAGAGGGGGAGGGACGAGCAGAGCTCAGAGCAGCCAGCGCTCACAGACCTCGCTGCAGCAAGGATCCGCTCAGAGACACGCCGGAGTTGTCGAAATCAAACAGTTCAAGCAAAAAACAACTTGCTTCTGCTTATGCCTATGAATAACAATTTTTCACAACTGCTACACTGCTAGGAAAACAGTTTTTCCACAAAATACCATCACTTAACACCAACCGCTGCTACCCTTTACAAATGTCATTTGATTTCCTTAAAAATAAAACCTTCCAGCAGTTACCCCACATCACCTCTCTTTCCAGCTCATTTAAGAAATCATCCAGTCACTTATAAATGCAAAGAAAAATATCTCGGAATTATTAGAACGCCTCAAGCCAACTTTTATGCATATTTATTTTTTAGTGATTCGGTTCATACGATTCCTCTGTGCTGCACCTCGGCAAAGGCTGGTGCGTTCACCTTCCTTATCTCTGTTTTGATGCAGCTGCAGGAAGGGGGTAACAAAAGCATCTTTCCAGAGAGTGAGTCAAACCTGAGTCATTTAACCTGGCTGGTGCTTTTCTATCCTATCTCTCTCCCAACACACACGTCCTGCGCCAAGTGGCTGCTGCTGACAAACACATAAAATACGGGGAGGGTGGGGAGTGGTGGTGGAATTTTGCTGAAGTTACCTCCGGTACAAAGCCAACAACTCATCTTCAGTGTTGGGAGCCAAATACAGGTTATTTTGTTTTCAGCACAACCCCTCGAGGAGATGTGAATCCAGAGTTTTAGTTATGCTACTGGGGATGGTTCCCATCCGAAACAGCTGAAATTTTTCAAGCATCAAGAAGGAAACAAAACACAAATATACAAGATACAAAAAGAAATCATGTCAATAGTGGTAGGAAAGTCCTGGGAGCAGCTTAGCAAATTGACTGGGAGACTACGATTGTGGTCTGCCAAGTGGCTTCCCACCCACCTCATTAGGAAAAAAAAAAATTTAGAAAATGAAAAAGCCAGAGTGACGGACATGGTGTGGGCTCTGGTGCCAGCCCCTGGCAGGTTCCAGGGTCACTGTCGCCGCCGAGCGGAGGGACGCGTGTGACTGAGCAGCGAGGGGCTCCTCTGAAAGGAGCTCTTGAACTGCTTTGAGAGAATCATTCCCCTTGTAGAACATATTGGACAAACATATGGGAGTTCTGGGAATTATTTAATGCCAAATGAACTGAAATCAGTTAATGAGATGAACTCTCACGCTTGTTGCACGTAGCAAGAGTGTTTCTGTGTAATAACGAACACGGTATTGAGCCTCTCATGCAGTTCTGAGCCGTTCATTAGGCAAGGCAGGAAGGGGAAACCTTACCAAATGGAGTAGTTAATACTCCCATTGCTGGAAGGTAAAACCGATCAGTAACCAGATCTGTCTCCTCAAATCCATCCGGATCAAAGGTCTGTAAGTTTTCCAGTAAAATACAAATAGTCACTATTTCTCTTCCTTCCTGTTGCGTATCTTATTCTTTCACTGAAAATGATCAAAAACCCTATGGCAGCAGATTGGGATGGAATACGAAAGTTTTCGTAAAGGAGTTCAGATATCAGAGGAGGAAAAAAAAAAATACGTTTTGAGTTTTGAAAAGTTTCTAGGCTTTAAAATTTATGGGCAGCTTCGTATCTTTCAGTTCTTAAAGGAAAATTCCAGCAATTATTTCGCTGTAAGTTATTGTAAGCGAATATTTACTGTATATGCAGTTATTTACTTCTCCTCAGATATACTCACCAATTTTTCACAGCTTTTAGCTGAACGTATATTTAAGGTGAGGGAGATAAGAGAAATAACTGCGGTATAGAACTAAACCCAACTCTCCTATCTCCAGTTGTACAAACCTGCCTTTGATTACTACAAAAAACTGCCCCTCTCGCAAGCACTCAAAGGAAGGCTTAATCAGTGAACTGCTCTTCACCTGGGACCGATGGCTCCTGAAATTGTCCTTAAATTCATCAACTGAAGTATACACTGCGGATTATTCACTTAGCTCTGTCTGGACTGTAAATTACGAAAGGGTAGTTTGAGAAGGGTAGGAAAGTTATTTTTAAACTTTTTTTTTTTTTTTTTTTTTTCAAAAATACTGTTTGAAGCACCTCACTGCAACTTTTAAGACTGAATGTAAAGGTAGAACCAATAAATTCTGTGAGTGCAGTTACTGAACTACAATTTGCAGAATTAGGAGCAGCTGCAGGACTCAACATCTAAACCAGAAGAAATGAATTCTGGAGAAGTTTAGATTAGAGCAAGGAAAAAAAAAAGGTCAGAAAATGTAACTGCAAAGCCTCAGTGGAACAAAGCTGCATTACAGAATTAACGAGCTCCGTTACAGAACATGCACATCCCAGATCTCAGCCAGCTCGGAGTACCGCGGACGCTCTTCAGTGGCTGAAGACACGGTCTTGTGCTCGCCGAGACGCAGACAAGACGCCACAGCTGACTTGTGGCAACAGCGCAAAAAAAAGGGGGGACCGCAGAGTGCTTTTCAGGAGCGTATTTCAATTCAACAAAATTTGATTATTCCTGTCACTTTTTGTCTGACCATCTCAAAAGATTCAGCAGCCATTTATCCTCCGGAGAAGGGCAGTGGAGAGCTGCCCTGCTCCCCTGCGGAAAGGCAGTTGTTGAGAGGTGTGGCAGAGCAGCACGTGGCAGCGTAAGGACACAGAACACCTTACTACCTTAGAAGCTGACATCAGGTACCTAGGTGTTCCTCTAGGCTTAAATGGGTAAAGACTCTGGCTTTGGGGATTTTTTTTCTTTAAAACAATCGTTACAGAACTTTAGTGACAGCAGGAGGTGCGTGATTTGGTTCAACCGTAGAGGCCTACCTGCAGCAGCAGAGCTCTATCTAGCTTGGAAAAGGGATGCCAAGGGGAACAGGGCTCTAAAAAAGATGGAAATCGTTGGTTCTGCTGTCAGCAATGTGATCACATTCCTGCGAGGTCTCATCCAGGCTCTAGACTGACCCTACCCAGATCTGACAGTCACAAAATAAAGAAAACCCGTTGTAAACAGCAAGTGAAGATGGTTAAGTGTACTTAGCAGTAATGAGAACAAAGCCTTAAGTGATACATACCAGCAGAAGTCAAAGGCTGAGCACAAGATTTTCAAAAGTTCTGTTTGCTGACACTTAATCTTTTACGGGTAACATCAAGGTTCCTTACCCAGGGGGCCGGGGGGAAGGAAAATACCTGAGCACAGTATATAAGGCAGGATGAGTGTAACAGGCTCTCCTGAGTAACACCTCACTGAGAAGCTGAGAGACGGGGAATAGTTACCTGTATTTGACCTGCAAAAGGACACGAATTCATGGAAAACAGGCAGAAAACTGACAGGGGAGTTCCTCATGTGTTGTTTGAACTCAAACACTTGCATGGGGAGAGGAACTGGGACAAGTATTTACAACGATAGGTGGAGGTTTGACGCTGGCAGTAGCACAACTAGTCATTAATAACACAAAAAGGTGCAGTAATTTGAGAGGTATCTTAAGTATTGCTTAGTGTCTAGGCGGTAACTTGAGATCAGACTCCTGAAATGAGGTAGGTTTCCTTTGTAGGACAGACATTTGCTACATATGTGATGCACCGATATAAGAAAAAAAAAACAACAAACCAATGGCCTGTATTTACCAAACCGTATCTTCCATTTGTTTCCTTTTTTCCCTTCTTGTCTTTGAAATAAGTATGACAGAGCTGAAACCTTGAGAACCTCAGAGAACTAACTTGTCTTATTTATGAAAAACCACCAGTATTTCAAACAGCACCTTCCTGTCCCACCGGCTGCAATGCTGAAAAAAAACCCCCAAGGGCCAAAGTGCAGTTTCATTTCTACTGTTCATCAGCTGCTGCTGGCAAATCCAGCTGGGGAACAGATTTTATCATTTACAAAAAAAAAAATAAAATTAAGAAATGGTCCAGAGCATTCACTTGCATCACCTAGGCTACCCAACATCTGTCATGAAGTGACAACAGCTCAGTGCCTACAGACATTCAAACTGATGACCCGGACAGTGGAACTGAACCTGCTGCCCGCACGTCATGAGAGTCTGAGACCCAAAGGCTCTGTAACGAGTAACTACCGAAAGCACCCGTAGACCGGCGTGACATAAGGCTGCAGATCGAAAATGCTAAAATCCTTGACTCAGAGTTCAGCACGCATCAAACGCCCATCTGCCTGAGGGACCCACCCCACCCCTGCACAGCATCTGCAGTCGGTCCGTGGGGTTTCAGGGAAGCGTTGCACAAAGGTCGTTTCGGCTGTCGTTACCGATGCAGCTCGTCACGACCACGTGGTCACACCACCAACAGGGCAGGAGGAGTGACTCTTGCACGTTCCATTCCCTCAGACAGTGTTGACAAATCCGTTAAACGAGACAGTTCCACAGATTACGGATGCGTGCGTGGGGGGGGGGTTATGTACTTCTTACCTGGACTCCCTTTGAGTGATGGCGAGATAAATTTCCCACGAAGTCTCCTCAGGAATAGCTCCGTGTGGTATCAACAAACTGACTCCTGAAAAAGAGCAAAGGCAGAATTTGCCTTTGGGGAAGGCACTGGCCGTACAGACCCGTGCACGACGGGCCTCTGATGCACAAGACCTCAAGAGGCCGTCCACTAGAGCAGAAGGACACCTCTGAAATAGTGCATCTGACCACAGCCTTATCAGATGAAGGGAAAATACATTGTTAATATGATCCACATAGTTATTTAACTGTCTTAGGGCCTGGAATTATATAGACATATGCCTAAAAACTTCTTGCTCCAACAGAGCTCTTGAATAGTTGACTTCCCCTTGTTTTGTGTCACTGACACTGGATTCACAGTCTAGATGTGACTCAAGGCGTCTCTTCATCCTTGAGTACCGGCAGACTTGTCTGCTTCACCACTCACAGAAACTTTTCTTGAAGCTTCTTTCTACCTTTGAAATCCAATCAGATCATTCTAGGATCACACGGAATCTCATAACGGAGAGACCACCTAAACCAAATCAATCTGAATTTGCATGGAAATCACCGTACCTTTTTGTTCCTGCACGTAGTAACTAGTGAATCCAAGGGATAGGATTTTCCTTTTACACCACTGCTATAAATCGGAAGTTAACAAGGATGCTTTCCAGCGGGTACCAGTGGAATTAAACTGTTGTACAGCATATTCAGTGCAGGGGGACTGTATTTTACTTTACAGATGTCACACAATGCGCAACCTCAGCTCAGCAGTGACATGACTGCACTATAATTTACAATTGGCTAGCAAATTTGATCTTACATAAATAGCAGGAGGAAGTACATAAATTACAAGTGGACCAAATTGGTATTTAAATAATCTAATTGATGGGACTATCATTATATAAAGCAGCTAAATATATAGTATGAGGGACTTCTTAATTTATGACTTAACTGACTTAGCGCCTCTGCCTTTGTAATATTCATTCCTGAACACAAAAACAATCTCTGAGAAATGAATACATTCCCCGCGTTGTGCATGATCGCACACTAAATACCGTATCCCTGAATTCTACACAGTTATCAATCTTCTCTAAATACAGACCACATTTTTTATGGTAACCTTTAAAGTATCCATTTTATGAAATATGAAGGATAAAGCTCTAAATCATTCGGTTCAACTAGATACTAAGAGATAAGCCTGGACACACTAGCCAAATGAAAACAAAATTGAATTTAAGGTGAAAAAAGATCACCAGAGTTTGAAAGATGCCCTTGTAGCTAGCAGCGGTATCTGGCTGTTCCTGCCACTGTTGCCATTTTGAAAAAGCAAACATCCAACATAAGGAGTTTTATTCATCGTGACATGAGCGTAGTGATGCACTGCAACATACCGCAGGACTGGGATTTTAACATCCTTTATTTGCTTCTAATTTGGTGCCGTACGTTTTCAGCTAAATTAACAATTTCTTAAGTCTAAAACACATCCCACAAAACTCAGAAGTCACCAAACAAACTCTACTTCTTAAACAACACAAACTGAGCATCTCTGCTGCGATGTTTCAGTGCGCAGCCCAGTTCTTGAAATGCCAGCTGACTCTGAAGTGCCCCACGATGGGAATCTGTCAAGCTGCTGAGCTAAAAGAAAGAGAAAACCAGAAAACCTGGAGTAACTGCTACGGAAAGCTGTGCTAGAGTCTTCTCTGCGAGCGGACGCCCGCTCCTGACGTGCTGCAGACTCCGGTATCATCACCAAGTCTGACACGTTACCGCAGCCGGACGTCGCTGGCGTAGATTCCGCTTTGAATGTGACCCCAGGATCTGGATGCTGAGGCAGTCCCGACCCCCTTCCCGGGGAGCCCTCCTTTTGGATCAGGATCCAAGTACGCAACGGCTCTGATTAATACGACTTAGCTACTGAAGACATCACGCGGCAGGAATTTATAAGAGTTCAAACGGGCACAATGCCTCTTTACCCCTCAGCCCAAGCTTTCTTCTGATCAGACATCTCCTGTGGGGCAACACACTCTACTTCCCAAAATTTGCATTAAGGAAGCCCCTACTTCTTCTTTTCTTTTAAACTCGGTTATAGAACACTGTATCAGGCAAAATAAACTTAATCTAGAATTATTATTATAGATCTTTTAATGAGAAAGGATCTACCCACCTGTGTTTGGAACCACTAAACGGCCACCCAGGTGTCCAAAGATGGCAGTTGTCTTCAGCTCACTTGTTGAAATAGAAGACAGGTTCTGAATGTACGTAGCCTTGTTTCTAGCCTGTATTGTACCAAACGCTCTGTTATTGCCATGAGGAAAAGTTCCAGAATGTGCCTTCCCGTGGTACTCGGCCCTCTCTGTCACCCCTAAGGACACCATGAAGGAACTCTGCACTTTGACTTTGATGTCTGACAGCGGGTTGAACAGCGAGGACTCCGTCATCAGCTCCTTGTCCAGGGGGTCCTGGAGGCAGATGGGGCCACTGTACGTCCTGCTCACCGTCAGGTCCGGCTGCATGGAGGAGTTCAAGAGCAGGGAGTTGCCTGCCAGAACGAAGCACATCAGGGAGTCACTCGCTGCACTGAGAGGTTAAATCAGAAATCTCTTCCTCAACTCTCCATCATTTCCTTCGTGACCCACTCTTCCTCCCTGATACTCTCAGAGATCAAAATCACATGTTAAAAAACAGATGAAATGATGCAATAATCTCACAGGTACTTGGCCACTATGTTTTCCGCACTTCAGGCAACTCCAGAGTGAGTGAATCCAAGAAGGAACTTCCTTTTCATTCTGGATCAGGTTTTTGCATATACCATTTTTCTGTTTTGTTTTGTTTTGTTTTGTTTTTCCCTAAACACTAAAACCGAATGGGTGAAAACAAATCTTCCTGCAGACCTTTTCCATGAGCAGCACAAAATGCTAGCTTCATGTCTGAGGGAAATTGGGTTGAAACTAAGTGGGATAAGAGTAACGATACAGGGAAAAATATCACAGTCATTCATTTAGGAACATTTTAGCTCAGAAAACGTTGAGAAAAAGAGAAGGAACAGATAGATGTAGGGCCTGAATCCTTTAGCTGGTTTGGTCTTTTTTTGGGGGTTCTTTTGTTTGGTTGGTTTTTAGTAAAGAGAAGTATTCCAATGTAAGTAATTTTCTAGAAATTATCTGTATTGCAGCTTTGAAAATTTGATCACTTCCAGGGACTGCAGGTTGGGTTGCTAGCATTATAAAGGGATTTCTTCAAAGAATAAAATTTGGATCACGCTGATCTGTTGTCCGTATGTCAGCATTGTGCTCCCTTTTCTCAGCAAACTGAGCAGAGAACTGGCCTTTTTTTCAGCTGAATTGTTTAGTTTACAAATGTTCTTTTTTTAAAAACCCACAGACAGAGAACCCAAAGTAACTGAAACTGAACTAATAGCATCCTGGCATAAAAGAAATTGGCATGCTCAGATATTTTCAGAGCATCCAGAACTAATGTTTTTGAAACATTAAGTCAAACAGACAATTCCCCAGACTCAAAACAAGACTTTCACGGCAAACTGAACAAGTTACTATTTGAGACAGTCATTGAGAATTACATGACTCTAATTAAAGGCTTGGATGACTGAGTAAACGTCCTTCAAACATCCTTGTCTACCAAGGCCTTTTTCCAATTTCTTGCAATTTATGCTTGCTGACGAATGTCTCCCAGAAAATAAACTAACTGTAAAAACAACAACACCCCCCCAAAAAAAAACCAACCAAACCCAACCCCACAACCGAACTGCAACATATTTCACTCTTCCGAAGAGAGAAGAGAGATGGGGACACTTCAACACCCCACCAACACAACCACCCACCCACAGTCAGGCAGGTCTCCTACTGAATGTCAGCACAGAGTTAAAGAAAGCGGTTATTTTAAAGTAATCACCATTTGTATTCCTCCCCACCTCTCTGTCCGAAGGAAATAATATTCCAGGAAACATCTGAGTGCTGCTTTCAGTGAAAATAAATATTTCTTCCATATTTTACTGTACTGGTGGCTTTTCTAAAGTTTTTTTGGGTTTTGTTTGTTTCGGTGAAATCAATACATGTTTACACACATGTATTTCCCACAGACCTCAGAATGAGGATGTCCGCATGCTAACAGCAGCTTATAAAAATACTTAAAGTTGAGTTTCTCAAATTACCTAACAGTAAAAAACTAACCACTTTTAGTGGAGTAAACAAAATAGAAGATCTGTAAGTGAACAGGATCTACAGACGTGCTTTCTGGGTTTGTTTCGATTTGGTTTCTTTGTTTGGGTTTGTTTGGGCTTTTTTCTAAGTCACCAATGTCAGTGTAGAAGCCAGTGACAGTATTTCTGGAGCACTGAGAGTGTCAAGGAAGATGATGCACTTGTCCAAGTTGCCAGCACCGAGCAGCAGCAGAGACGGTTCCGACCACCAGCCCCTGCGCCCGGCGCTGCAGCGTTCAGCTCTCAGCGGAGCCGAGTGCCCTCCCACAGCCAGTCCCTCAACACGAGCTCAGCATCTCTTTGCAGTAGGAGCTCTGGAGAGAAGAAAATGAAATCACACCACTAACCTTGTCTGACTGTTTTAAAATTAAATGTCTGGAAGCCTCCTGTCAGTGCAGATGAATCAATCACATCCACGCCGTACTCACTCTGACTCCGTCTGTACAGGGTGACGCCAACCACCAGCACAGCCACAGCAATGACTGCTGCTCCCAGGCCGGAGTAGAGGGCGATGTCACTGGCAGTCTCGATATCTGAAAGGAGAAAAACCAGCTGCCAAGTCAGCGACGCTCCCGAGAACGTTGTGAGTGTGCTGGGGCTGTGAGCGAAGGGCAGAGCGCGAGGCCACAGACACGTGGACGTGGAGCCGCGCAGCGGAGCCCAGTGGAACGCTGGAAACCACCATCCTGGAAAACAGCAGGAGCAAATTCCATCGAATCCCAGATGGGTTTGGGTTGGAAGGGGCCTTAGAGCCCACCCAGTCCCACCCCCTGCCCCGGGCAGGGACACCCCCCACTAGCCCAGGTTGCCCAAAGTCCCGTCCAAGGGGCCCCTCACCAGCACCGGCTGCCAGCCTGGGCTCCTCGCTGGGGGCCACCACAGCTCCCCGTTCCAGCCCAGTGGGGACCATTAGGGTGTGGTAATACAACTTTAAAGGCAGGGCCCGGAACAACCACAGCTCGGGAGGGCTGCTCGAGCTCCCAGCAGGACTCTCATCTACTGTCAGCTTCCAGGGACATGGAAGTTTTAGGTTTGAATTCTGGAGCTAATCCAGGAGGCTGTGAATCCTCTGAAAAATCTTAGTGAAGCTTTCCCCTTCCCCCTCTCTATTTCCTGCGTGAGCTTTAGTCTAAGAGGGAACAGTCGGTGCTCCCACAGCTCAGCGCGGCCGAGGAGATCCCCCGTATCTCCTCGGAGTCCTGCAAGCACCTTCAGTCTTCAAAAACAGGTTGGAAACTGAACCTTCCCCATGATCGCACCCATGCACTAAGCTTACAACCAAGTTTTTTAAGACTTCAAACTTTTACGGTGGAGAAAAAAGAATTTGCTGCTTTGAAAGAACAAATCCAAATGAAATCTGCAATATTATGTAATTGAATTATCCAGTCCCGCTATTCTACATCTTCTGGGATCTGGGACCACGTACCATGAAATTAAATTACTTGGCAAGTACACTTAGTGGGTCCTTAGATAGTTCCCTTAATGCCAAACTCCAGTTTAGAGAAGAGAGAATCATGAATTCACCCTCTACATCATCTGTGATCCTACTGTGCGGCGCTTCTGCTGTCAAGTGAGAAGCCCTTGGTACAGAGAGTGCACTTACTCATAACAAATGACAGTGACAAAATAACTAGGAAATCCAGGCTATTCAGTATCAGTAAATAAATGTACAGAAATAGGGTAGGAAGTTAAATTCAGCATTTAATAAATGGCCAATTACTGTAATTACTTAATTAGTATTTGGGAGGAGGCTCCTGTTGTGCATGTGTTTTCCTGCAGAAAATCAGATAACTGTTGGAGCTGAATTTTTAAAATGAACACGAAACTTCCAACCACTGAGATGAAGGAAATGAGAACCTATAGGCAGCAGAGCAAAGCCAGTTTCCGTGGCTTGGCAGTGTCCCCTGTCAGTGCAGCCCGGGAGCTACCCCGGGAGCAGGGGACACTTGGGAAGGTGCCACCAGGTGCCCGGAGCCACCCGCTCCCCAACGGGCTGGAGCACCCGGGGGGTCAGGGAGGGGGGCCATGCAACGGGCTCCTCAGCTGGGCAGTTGAATCATGAGTAAAATAAATGGACTCAAACATCCTTAACAGGAAACACTCCCCCATTCTCAAACTGTTCCCAGTCAACCCCAAAGACAAGATTCCAACATCCCGTTCAACCCCAAATCAATGTTTTGAAATCAGTTTTACTAGGACTGCTAATTAGCCAGAAAACACTTCTGCAAAAATTCTGCTGAATTTTCAAATAACCTCATAGTGAAAAAGGTTTCTGGCTTTAACACATTTAGAACTTGCTGAGAAGGAGAAAAAAAAACAAAAAAAAGAAAAAAAAAAAAAAAAATCACAAAATTTCCATGCAAGTATCAGCTTTCAGAAGTGGCATGTCACGAGTAATCACAACTAAATGAACTTGAAACTGTTATCCAGCTTCTTACAGCACTACAGTTGCCACGCAGTTCTACTAAATAAGTTACCAGAGAAAAGGATTTTTCCTGAGGCCTTTTTTTCCCCCGTTTTTCCATGAGATGCCCCCTTGAATAACGTCGTCAAGAGAATTTTGAGCATTTTTCAGTTCGAAGTTCAGAATTTCAGAGAGTGAGCCGTGAGCTGACAACGTGAATGTCTGGGACTAACAGCAGGAGACGCCCCATATCCTTACCCCAGATGGAAAAAGTAAATGCAGACAGACAGTCACAAAGGCAGACTCTGGACATATCCCCCGTCAATCCGAGAGCCCCAACCCTCACCCAGTGCCTCCATCACGTCGGGGTTTGCCTCTATTTTATCCTCTCGGAGCAAGTGCAGAAAGAAGAGTACAGGAATTAATTACATTTCTATTTCTTCCAATTTTCGACTCCTGAGCTATTTTGTTGTAACAAGGAATTAATTGTGAAACTCTACTGTTGACTTAATTTTGGTGGTTAATTAGCGCAAGGAATTAGCCAAGAGAGGGAATGCTAAATATCTCCAGTGGTGGAAGAAACCTGACAGCAAGTGGGTTCTTTGCCTTCCCAGAGAACCCCAGTGAGCTGGTGGGTACCGCACATAAAGCACCTTTATGTCCTCAATTTTGATCACTCCTTTAAAACAGAAGAGTGCTGAAAATTTGAGTTACCTCTTCTACCTTCTGGGATAATAAATTATAAAGTCTGAAACATGCAGAAATAACCCATCTGTAAAAAATTACTGCCACCATAATGGCAACAGGTAGCAAATACAGGATTTGATCTTTCACCATCAAAACCAGAATCTAAAACACACCTCAAGTTCTCACTTGTGAGTGATTGTAATTTATACTCTAAAGCTACTTAAAGAGTTTAGCTCCTTCTTTTCAATCAATTCAGATGTCAGATAATTTGAGTCTTTTAGAACCGCACAAGATTGTTGGACAGAGGTTAAAGATGAGAATACAGAATTTTAAAAAATGAGAACAGTTCGTCTCAAGCAAAATTTTTCTGGAGAGAGGATTTTGTTTCCAGTGAACGTTTATAAGTATCCTTAAAACTTGAATTCGACACTTTTCTATATCTTTTATGATTAAAAACTCTCAGAGTTATTCTTTCTGGATTTCCTTATCTTTAATAAAATGGTCGTTGTTCTGTTTCATAGAAGACCTGGAAGAGTCATTCAGGTCTTCCCAGAACGACTCATTGCAAGGCAAAAACCCCACCCACAAACCCCAAGTAACTAAACCACACCGAGTTCAGAGGAAAAGGACAGCCCCTCTCAGAGTTTGGTAGAGCTGTAAATAGCTTTATCTTCAGAGAGTAAAACAAGAGGGATGTGCTGTTCCTTTGAATTGTTCCTATGGAATAGACCTGCTTAAGAAAAGGAACTTTTAAATTGATTTAGGATGTTAGTTTTGGTTTTTTGTGGTGTTTTTTTGTTTTTTTTTTTTAAAAAAAAAAAACAAATACTGTTTTTTTAAAGTGATTTTAATCTCTTCTCCTTTCTGTCTTTCTTACGGGTAATTCATTTCATAAGAGACTAAAAGAAAAAAGCGTGGCAAATTTGGGCAACGCGGTAATTTTCTTCTTTTATTTTTTCCCAGAAGGGAACAAAGTGAGAAACAAACACACTAAAAAAGAAAACCATTTCTAGTCAACCAATTACTATTTAATGAACTGCATCCTCCCAGCCTAGAGGAGGCAGGGGCTCTGGTAGAGCACTCCGGGTTTGATCCATTCCAGTTGCAGGATGCACGATTGTGATAATTGTCGCCTATACTTCACCTCCTGACACTGTTACACAACATTTATTGAAAGCACATTTGGCGGTAATGAAGTTTCTATTAACTATGATTAAGTTTCATAAAGCACCTGAAGATAATTTAAGATGTGCAGGAGCAGAAAATGAAACATTTGGTTTAGTACATTAGAAACGTAATTGATTAAATTATCTCATTTACAATAAGTGCTTTCCAGGAGCTGTGTGGGGCGCACGTCTCCCCCCATCTCCCATTCGTTTGCCAAGAGATTGGGAAGATTTTTCCTGCTCCCCATCCTCCCCCAGTTTTCTGTCACTCACTCTGGTACCCCTTAGCAACCCGGAGTCTCTTTCTTCGTAGAGCCAGTCTTCGAGAAGAGGGATCAAGAACCACGGAAGAGGTTATTTAGTAGAACAGGTTGTTTCTCAATTATCTTCATAATTGACTTTGATTTTGCATCAATGATGATCCATGCAGTCTTAAACTACGTTCCTGTTTGGCTGAACAGCAACAAGCTGTGTTATGTGTTTCTAACCCCACAGCTATAAAGAAACCCTTTAATTCTCCCAAGTATCTTCTATGCTAAAATCAATTCTATTAAAGTTACTTTTTTAATAAATCAGAAAATAAAGCGATTTGACTGATGTTCTTTCCAGATTCCCTAATTAAATGGGAACTGCACAGGTACAGGAGCAGAAACGTACCGACTGCCTGAGCTACGTTATGACACAGACCAGCTCTACGTGACCAATTAGGAGATGAGTCCAGCGAGACAACAAGACGACAAAATTAAAACCCATTAAGCAGCCAAAGGCAAGCACAGCACGTTTCTGAGCTATCTAAACTTGATTTTGGGTATCCCTAGAAATACCCGAGAACTGGAAACGTGAAGGAGAAATATTCTCAGTGCAAGGTTTCTGCCTCTTCGGAGCGGTTTCCTGGTGAAGCCGGGTGGGTCGTGCACCCTACACCGTGTTCAAAACAGCTTTTCAACAGCCAAACACCTTCACTCACCGTGGCTGTGGCCATCTTGGACAGTAACTGTGCTCCTCTATAATGACTATTTTTTTCGTATCACATTTTTGCTGCCATTTAGTTACGTTCCTTTATAAATAGTTATAAAGTTGCCAGTGGATTACATGGATTTGGACTTGACCAGATCCTTTAAAACTCTTGGTTTATCAGACTGAGGAGTACTCTGGGACCTGAGAACCAAACAGGCTTCGTTCAAGCCAGCAAGAAATTTTTCTGCAGCGTATTTTGACACAGCAGTCCTCCAGCACATGAGCTCCAAGGAGATACAGCTCGGGTTAGGATTTCCAAATGTCTCCCTCATGTTTTGGGGCCCAAGTGCCATAAAATTTCAAATCATCTGATCACCCTACGCCTCCATATCCTGGAGGAATGTCCAGACTTAAAACCTGCATATTTTATAACGTATAATAGAAGAATCTGTCTTCAAAGAAGATCTAAGCAGTTGCACGTGTAACTTCTCAGTACAGGTGGATTCTTGTTTTAAGTCCTTCAAATGAATTAAGCCAAAAATGTGTTTTATGAATCTGTCAAAATTCAAAGACAATTTTTTGAAAATGAAGCCGTCAGAAATTCTCAAAATTTTGTGTATGGTCTATGAAAGAAGCAGCAATGTGTCTGCTTTAAAGCAGACAGGCCTCACAGAAATTGTGGCTTTGATGAAATTGTCTTTTTTCTTTTCCTTAACAAAATCTTTCAGTTAGGCAATTCACTCCAAATGTGTTCCTCTAAACTAGAATTCCACTGAAAGCAGCCTAAGACTAAGGAACGAAGAGTGCAGGGTAGAAGCCTCCCCAAGCAGGATATAAATGACATTTACATCCTCTTTACAGTGTAAAGCACATAAACACCCTTTACCAGTTGATAAATGAAGGCCGACGGGAGCCGCACGAGATCAGACAGAGCCAGCAGCGGAACCAGATTTGACCCAAGAAAGCCAAACTCCTGTATTAATTCCTTTTTTTCTAATTACAAGTCCTCAAGAGATCAATTTCCAGATAAGCATGCCTGTAGAAAGCGCTCCCAGTCAGACACAAATTACTCAAGAACGGTCGCTTTTCGATTTTTAGTCTAAAATCTATGATCACAAAGTTGCTAAGAAGATGCTTTCAGATGTGAAAGCCTTTCATATAACCTTCAGTTTTATTTAGCTCCTAAACAAATAAAACAGAATGGCAGAGAAGATGAGAAAAATCATATTTACAAGAGAAAAAAAAAAAAATAACTTACTTTGGGATTTTATTTCATGAAGAGGTTTTTTATCTGAGAGAGAGAGAGAGAGAGAGAGAAAGTTGCACTTAATAAATTTACATGGAGCATATCTATTTCCTATATCGCTTCTGTCTAGCTCTATAAATGAAACATTTTCTGCTTGTTTGCTGACAGTATGAATATTTTATGCTGTCCATATTTTTCTCTTCTTTTTTTTTTTTTCCCCCTAAATCTCTTTCAAGATGTTTCTTTGCAGTAATTTCTCACTTGGTTAATTCAAGTATTTGTTAGCTTTATTGGATGCTTTTATTCAGAATATTCTACATCTCAGCAATGAGGAAGTTGGACACTCTGAAGCGGATCGCTTGCAAAGCAAGTTGGTTAAGAACTGGTTATTTCTTTGTGTGTTTGTTATACGGAAAGGTTAGTGATGGACATTTTAAAAAGTAATTTATAAAATATAAAATTGTACAACACAGTCACATTTATGTTTCCAAATATACACCGGTATGACATCTACAGTGTCTATGAAGGACACACAGAAGCAGCGTCCCACCACCCACGGGCCGGTACAGGGCAGGCTCACACAGTCGCGTCTCCGCGCTCTCCCTCGGACCGAGCGCGCGTCCCCTGGCACAGCCCGGCACCTGCAGCACGGGAGCGGGCTGGGGCTGGCACAGCACCCACACCACAGCACCCAGCGACCCCCCGGGCCGGCCAGTCCCGGCGCAACAGGCCGCAGGGGACGCGCCCGCAGCCCCAGGACCCCGCTCACCACCTCGGGGGGCCGGGGCTGGCTGGAGGCTGCCCCCCTGCACCACTCAGTACAGCCCCCCAGCTTCCCGGGCACCCCGCCTGACTTAGGCGCCTTTCCCTGTACCTTTTCTTGGGAGGTTCCGTGCAGAAACACCAGGACACGCCGATCACTTACTCCTCGCCACGAGAGGTGCCGCGGGCGAGCAGTTCAGCGGAATGAGACTGATCTAAGGCGGGACAGAAGTCCTCAAGCAGGCAAGGCTCTATCCATGTTGTGGGCACTTTGCGTGGTAACTGCCTGAGCTGTGCACCAATTTGTTGTTTGGATTTCTTTCTGAACGAAGGACCCGGCGCCGGCCACCTCTAGGGGTGGGTTCGCCGCAGAGTCACTGTGAGCGCGTCGGCGACGGAGCCCGGGGTGCGGCCGTGGGGACAGAAACTGACCAGGGGACGAGAGGTTTTGCTCTGTGACAACGGACCATGAGGCACCTTCTATTATTTTTACTATTTGTGAAAACGTTCTGTTTAATAATACTTAACCCAAAAGATTCTTGGGCTTTGGCTTTGCCAAAAAGCTGGGCGTGTTGGTTTCTTTCCTTCTTTAAGTTGTTTTTATTTTTGCTAGGAGATGAAAGACGTAAACACCAAATGAATAGTGTCAGACTGGAGCTCTGCAATGGAAACGGCTCCCTGCTGCTGACACAGTGCTAGCTACAGAAAACCGCAATGGAATTGAAACGAGTTTGCCACAAACTGGTGAGATTGCTCGACCCAGAAGCCTCTTGGCAATATTCAGTATCACGGTTGGTTGAAAAATGGAAAACAAAATTATTTGTGATTTATGATGCATTAGTAAAAACATGTTTGTAGTTCATCTGCTTATGGCCTGCTTGTTTCTTTCTTTTTTTGGGCACTGGGAAAAGAAATCAATAGCATTTGAAGTTGTAAAAAAAATAACTTTAAAGCAGATAGATAAAAGTAAACCAAAAAAACTCTACAAACCCTCTCTTTTTGTAAGCAAAGAAAAAGCTTTCACCTCTGCAAGACAGAGAGAAATCCACCATGGAAAAGTATACTGTCAAGAAGGCTGCTAGGAAGTAAACAACAAAAGAAAACAGCAAGAAACCAGGAATTTATTTGGACCATCTTGAGGGAAAGCGACCTCTGCATTCAGATGGAGGCAAGCTCTGTTCCTCTCCCAACCGGGCAGGCCTGGCAATCAATCTTTCACACATATCAAACCCCAAAATAATTCTGCCTTTCTTCTGCATATCAGTTTGTATCTATTCAGCTGTTACAAGTCCTGGACGAAACGCCCTGAAAGAAAAGCACCTTCAGTTGCTCCTCAGTGAGGGACTGGACTATCCTGGATCAATCCAGAAACAAGAAACCCAAGTGAGGAAGAGGATGTTCCTGTGGATGAAGGTGTCATCCCCGTGATATTCCCAATGCTCCTGTCAGGGACTCCATAAGAAACGGAGAGTAGACCCCGGTTTATCACCATTGCATTCACTGACTCCAAATTTGGAAATTCAGGCTACAGATTAGTATTTTTTTTTCTGTCAGTTTGGAATCAGGTCTGTGCTTTCCCGGCATGTTCTCCCCCTTACTTTCATTTGAGTTCTTATTTGTTAACCAAAGAAATGTTTCATTTCTATTTTTGCCTCACGAAAGGAACAAAGTTAACAAGTTGTGCCTGATAAATAACCTCGAAGAGATTAGTTTTCTGTAGCACAGTACTGCATTTCCTTCACAATTCCCCGCGGGATGAAAAGCAAAGCAGAAAAGGCACGTATTGGAAGATGAACAGGGGAAAAAGATCTTTAAAAAATAGGGTAATTGCATCAATTCCTATTAGCTGGGAAAGCAATTACTGTCCTAAAAATAATCTGACACAAGTACATACATAGAGCATGACCCATAAAGGAGCAAGAGTACCACACTCCGAGACGGAAGGAACGAGGGACACTCAGCACTGGGGTGTGGGGGAGTTCAGAGCCAGCCCGTGCTCCCCGCAGAAGCGACAGACCAGGTTACCCAAACCCACCCGTGTGGGACAGCAGGGACACACCAGCTCACCCCAAACCCACCCGTGTGGGACAGCAGGGACACACCAGCTGACCCAAACCCACCCGTGTGGGACAGCAGGGTCACACCAGCTCACCCAAACCCACCCGTGTGGGACAGCAGGGTCACACCAGCTCAACCAAACCCACCCGTGTGGGACAGCAGGGACACACCAGCTCACCCAAACCCACCCGTGTGGGACAGCAGGGTCACACCAGCTCACCCAAACCCACCCGTGTGGGACAGCAGGGACACACCAGCTCACCCAAACCCACCCGTGTGGGACAGCAGGGACACACCAGCTCACCCAAACCCACCCGTGTGGGACAGCAGGGACACACCAGCTCACCCAAACCCACCCGTGTGGGACAGCAGGGACACACCAGCTCACCCCAAACCCACCCGTGTGGGCCGGGGCTGGACTCGCTCCCCAGCACCGATCAGCCCGGCTCCTCCTGCACCCAGTGCCACGGCGAGGGCGACGCTGACAACAGATTCTGCTGCAGATTATTTTTTTTTGCCACTTAATACCTGGAGATCAGCTTCTGATCCCAATACTAGGTGAGAGATCTACTAGGTAGAGAGAAATCTTCCATTTTAGTCGTCTCTGCATTAATTTTAGAGTGGTGGTGTTAGTTCACAGTTCCCCTAACTCCCATCTCACCTTGTAAGAGG
Source organism: Athene noctua (assembly GCF_965140245.1). Classification (NCBI taxonomy): domain Eukaryota; kingdom Metazoa; phylum Chordata; class Aves; order Strigiformes; family Strigidae; genus Athene; species Athene noctua. The sequence goes on along the minus strand of NC_134064.1, from coordinate 5,712,085 downwards.
AACAGAAATTCTTTACCCACGGAGATTTCTGCACGGAAAATCCAGCAGCAGGTTTCCCCCCACCCCCCCTCCGATACTCAGCGTAAACTGAGAATTTAATTTTGTTAATTTTAAGTAGTGTTGCTTTGATGTCAACATACGCATCCCTAGCAGGCTCGGATTTTAAATGGCTTTTCATTTCAATCATAAAATTTGGGTTTTATTACTTATGCCACTTATACTTTGCAAAATGAGTTTGACAGTTCATTTTCAACACGGAAGTTATATTTCACAAACTTTGTGATTCGCAGCTGACAACTAAGTTGATTAAATCTGCACAGAATTTACTCATATTTTAAAAAATGCTTTTTGTATCTTTTCACCCATAATGATCCATATTTTTTTTTTTTATTTTAAAGAAGGCAAGTTCTTCATATATTGCATATTAAGAACACTGGAAGTCTATTAAGAACACTTTAAGTCCCATGTATAGAAAGCGATTTGCTTCTCAGAGAAAACTTCTGCCATTCTGGACATTTGTTCTCAGACATACACCGTTCACTTCTGTTTGCACATGCTTGTGCAAAATAGTTACATTCTCTCAAAACTGCGTCTATAAATGATTCTAAATCACGGCAAAGAAAAATTAAAACTCTTCTGGAAAGGCAATGATGAAATCCTACGCTAGTTCAATTAATTTCAAGTTGTTGGGGTATTTTATTTATTTTTTTTTTTACTGCCGGGCCATTAGTCAGGTAAGTTAGGGGTTCATTAATAATAATATTCTTTGCACCGGTGGCTGTACAAACATAAAGCAGAAGGAGAGGACCCAATCCAAAGAGCTTGTTTTCATACAAAGTATATGACAGACAACAACAACAAATAGTAATAAAAAATTCAGGTAATTACTAAAATTAAGTTAGTTGCCGTGTTGTAACTATTCCAATAGCCCATCTGTCAAATAATTTGGTGGTAAATAAAATACTCTGGCTGCACCGTACGCATCTCTCTAATCAGTGATATGGCTGTCATGGGGAGTCTTTTTTTTTTTTTTTTCGTCCTTGCTTTTTTTTTTTTTTTAAACTTTGTTTTCAGAGAAAGAAGGTGAATTGGCAACTGGCTCCCTACAGTCTTAAGTTTTTTGCTTTCAACTCCTGGTGAAGTTTCTCTGCAGGACCTTTCAGAGGGCAATCTCTCCTCTATCTGCCACAGCCAAAACTACGACACTTGTATGTGCTGCCAGCAGCCAACCCCTCCCCTGCCTCATACCCCCTCCGGGATCACGGGGAGGGTTCGGAGCAGCTGGCATCCCACTCCCACCTCTCTCCACTGAAGGAACTTGGACACGAGGGTCTGGCTGAAGCTGCACCGTTTAGATCCCGGATGCCTTGTTCCGAGTCCAGCACTGGTCACCCGAACTGGGGGCGGGGGGTGCTTGCGGAGAGAGAGCAGTGACTAACGAAGCACGTTTGCAGTAACGGCAGGGAACGCTGAAGGAATGCACCAGGGTGTAAAGAGTTCAACCCTGACAATTTTACAAGAAGGATTTTATATTTCTTCCTATGAAAACCAAGTCTTGTTCTAAGGAACACGGGCACATGTAAAAAAAAAAATTAAAAAAAAAAAAACAACAAACAAACCATTGCACCATGGCACCGGTAACGTGTCTGTGAACAGAACTCCAGACACGGAGCCCCTTTTCCTCTCTGCGCAGTAACACCTCGCAGTATGTGAAACCTCTGTTCACCCAAAAAGCTTCAGAGGGTTTAGCCAAGAATAGCTCCTGAAAACGCACCCCCAGAGGCAGCGGCATCAGCAAGAGCCTCAACAGAGAGCGGGCGATGCCAGCCCCAGCCCTCTGCTCTCCGCGACACGAGGACTCGCGCTGACGCTACAGCCGTCACTCACCACCGCAGAGCGGCAGGGACGCTCCGCAGCCCGCCTGCACGCCGGCTCCGGGTGAACTCCCCGGGGAGAGGGGCTGAGGAAGGGGCATTAACAGCTGGAGAAGCCACCAGCAAAAGCCCACGTGACGCAACACCTCAGTGTTGGTACAACAGTGCTCGGAGGCCCAGTCTGTACCTGAAACCATCCCTGCTACAAGGACTCACGGAGTTTTGGTGATTTTCCCCACGGAATGAAGCCATCACCATCAAATAAAATGTGCATCATGACTCTCAGGGCTCTTCCCCAGGCCACGTGCTCCTTCCAGACTACCAAAATAAGTGTAAGACTGAATTTGTTCCTCTGCTGCCTCCGAGGCGTAAGCGCAGCGTGGAAATGACGCACAGGACGGCCAGGGAACTACACAAAACGAAGGGATATTCTTTCCTTCCTCATTACCACCTCACAGTGTTGTCAAGGGTTTTCCTGACCCGGATCGGGCCACCTTTTATTTCCCTTCAGATCTCTCAGCCCCAGCATTCCTGATTGCTCCCACGGCTGCCATTTCAGTGCTAGAACGCGATGAGGGGACGGTACCATCCGTGGGCAGGGAACAGTGACAGTGTAGGAATGAACCTGTGACTGTCCCCTTTGCTTTGAGACTGGGCAGCTGCCCCGGGTGCTCTGCAACTCTCCAGCTGCGGGGCTCATTTTCTTGGCTCTTAGTTGTTTGTTGACAGTAGCAACTACCAAACGCCAGATGCTTTCCAGACATTTATGAAGGGCAAATCCTTTCGCAGGGAACTCACCATGGAGACGATTTGCCTTTATTTAACTTCTGTGTTAAAGGCAACAAATGGAGGAAACCTTGACCTTAAACAGCTCTTGCACCAAGAGCATTCATGTTGGTGCTTTGCCAAATTACTCAGAGGGTAGAAGGCCAAGTAGTACATTCTGTGGAACACGTTGTAGCAGGTGTAGTCATATTGCACATCGCAAAAAAACCCTTTATTTTGGATTTTTAGAATCATCTGATAATTAATAGGTGAAGAACGTGCTGCACAAATCCAGTGACTTGAAAGCACTGTGGATTTCAAACTTGACCTAGGCAGCCCTCTAGAAACAATCTCGTTTTTCTCAGTCGAGTTTCAGCCCCCAGAGTTCTACTGACAGGTGGTGTGGGAGCTACGCGACACCCCCGGGTCACAGAGCCCGTTTTCAGGCCACCCCCCCTAAATCCAGTTCCGTGCCCGCTGCGACTCACCCTGGATGCAAAGGCCTTCGGTGCAGTTCTCTGACTCCTGGCTCAAGCCCTCGCAGTACTTCCCTCCGTTTCTCGGAGGCGGCGCGATACATTCCCGCACTCGCAGGTGCTCGCACTCGGGGCTGCACACAGACCACTCGCTCCACACCTCCCAGTTTCCATCCACTGAACGGGGAGGAAGGAAAAAAACCAACGTCACCGCTGCGCGTCGCACCGGCGCGGTCAGGAGATCCCCCCCCCGCCCCGGAACGCTTGTTTCATCTCCTCAGGTCACAGCAAGTAAAACAAGCATAATTCTCAGGAGAAATCAACGTAGTTTTATCAGACGTGAAGTTAAAATCCAGCATTAGAATGTACCACCTCAAGTGTGCAGTGTGGAAGGTTTTTAAATAGCACCAGTACGTAACGTTCTGCAAATACAGTCAATTAAAACCGCGGGAGGAAACGTTTTCTTTGCCACCTAGCTATTAGCTTCTAATGTTTCCATACAAATTCTACCTTAAAACAGGCTGACGTAGGGAGGCCGCACATTATCCTACCAGAGAAATGCTGCTGACATTTACAGAAAGAGCATCGCTGGCCTTGTAGACTTCTGGCTAATGCCCTGAGCAAGACAATGGATCAATATGTTGCTTTGCCGACTGATTTGTAGCTGTCTCTGACCCTCTCCCAAATGAGAAGGGCTTCCACAGTTCCCTTTCTTTTTCATGCATAAATCAGATTGAAGAACAGTCAGATGAACACACAGAGACATATATAAATAATATTAAGTTCTTTAAACCCCAGTTCAGGACACGTTCAATCAAAAAACTTCTAAAAGTCAGAAAAGAGATTTGCCAGAATCCAGACCAGTTACGCTGCGCCCATGAGTCTCGTAACGCGCACACGTGCACACAACCCTGCTGACCTTCCTTCTGTGCAACGCCAATTCCAAAACCAGGTGAGGGAGGTTTTGGGGGAACAACTGAGGAAACATACAATGTTCGGGGATGCGACACCATTCTCTGTGTAGAGCATAAGCTCAATTTCAAGAGGTTAATAAACTTGAAAGCTAAATAATACTTTTTAGTGACGTTCTCAGCTTATGTTTCTGTGTTTCTTTTCCTGGTGTCACTAATGTCACCTCCCCTTTCCCTATACCCCCACCCACTCACCTGATTTCTCACACTGAACCAGTTGGTGTTTTGTTATTATTTCAGCTTCAGTGCAAGTTAAAGCACTGACAGACCTGGCAGATCAGGCTGCAGGTGCTCGTGGCTACTGCTCTGACCCCACACGAGGCCCTGAGCTGCACAAGGATGCAATCTTTCCAATTCCCTGTCCGACCTCAGTGGGCACGTCAAAGCCCCGCTGTCTGCCTGGCGCTTCCGACTGAAGGAGCCCTCCCGCACACGTGTCACCCACGGTTACTCCTCAGCAAACTGCGTGTCTCACCCGGGCAAAGGGAGGTGCAGGTGATTTTCTGCACGGACATCCCTTCGCAAAAGGCACCTCCGTTGAGCGGGGCGGGGTTGGTGCAGGTCCGCGATCGCTTCTGCCAGCCCCGGCCGCAGCGCGCGTTGCAGCTCGACCACTCGGTCCAGGATGACCACCCGCCGTTCACTGCAAGACACAAACACCGCACTCGGGCAGCTGGGACTCCGGAGCACGGAGCTGCTCCCATCGCTCCATTCCAAGGCAGAATTTTGCTTTCTCCTTGCACAGGTAAGATCCAGGCTGAGGCGGGAGCATTGCTGCCCAGCAGTACACACCGACGCAGAGGCCACGGTGTCAGAGAACACAAGTGTTTGTTTTGGCGGAGTAATACGGGAGGAAGAGCCGTGGCTGATCAGCCTGGGGCGGGGGGGAAGCAGGCACCTCCATTCTTGTAAAATACTCTTTGCTTAAATTATAAACAAGACTTCTTTATTTTAAAAAGGGTGCGTTTGGAAGGCTCTGCCTCCACTAGTAACATGTTACCTGCAGTAATAATGGAGAGCAACAGGGGATGGCACTAAAGGAATGATTCTGCTCTTTCGTCCTTCGCTGGAACACCCACGGTCCCACAGCTCTGGTTAACCCAGCCCGTCCTGTACCTCCCCAGGCACGTGCTTTGGGGACTCTGGACACAGGCAAGGCTTATTTATGTGGCTGGATCTTCTCAATATCTGGAGCAAGGATTGTTATTATTGACGTAACTTCTGGGAATCCATCTCAAACCAACCCCTCCTAACTGTGAGGGCTCTAAGGGCAGCAGGACCTCAGCCCTGCACAACAGCGCCCGGGCGCATCATAACCTCCTGCTCAGCCACCACGCTGCCTGCTAAAAATATAAAGTACCAGCAATAAAAGCACACACGTCTGAGTTTTTCCATAAGCATCACGTTCTCACTGACCATAGACCACGACTGTGGCAGACATGCTCCTCCTCTTGGCAACGATGTTGGCAGCCATGCAGGTGTAGTTCCCCGAGTCAGAGAGACGCGCCTGGCGAATGATGAGGTTGTGGTCTGCTCTGGTGTCAATGTTCTCATCCAGGTTGGAGTCTATGGGCTCCTCGTTCTTCAGCCATTCCACCTGCAGAGGGATGGAGCAGAGAAGAACATGAAATAGGAAAAGAAAAGATAAAACTGCAGAATTCTATTCCAATGATTTCACTAATAAATGTCATTGTGACCTTTATTATAAACATTGAAAGTGAAGCTAGGATGGGATTCCCAGAAAGGCAGACATTCACAAATTCAGAAAAAAACCCTGTTCCTATTCTGAAGACGCTGGAGCTTGTCAATAAAGGCACACCGAATGAAATGCTAGGGCTTAATAAAATAACAAATAATAAAAGAACAAAAAGAAAACGGTAAGGAGCTCGTTCAGAGTTGCAAGGGTGTGGATTATAAAGGAAATAGTTTTGTTCTACTGGGAGAAAAGGAAAGAAAGATGAGGAAGAAGAGGGTAGGGGAAAAAAAGGAGGAGAACAGTTGACCATGCCTTTCCTTGTGGTATTAGGTAGTTAGGAGGCTGCAAGATTTAATCCAAGGAATCAAGAAGTGATGATAAAAAAAACCTGGATAATTGAATGTATTTAATTTACCTCCCGGTTCTCTTCACCGTCTTGAACCTGAAATCATTTTCTTAAATAATTGCATCTTGTTATTTCCTCTATATTTGTTCTTGAATCTCTACTGCGTATTTTGTTTTTATTGTAACTGTTCATTTATTCAATAATCATCCTATTTAGGGCAGCCCTTTTGCCTTCCCTAAGAGAATGAAAAAACAGAGAAAAGTCTGTAAACCTGTAAAGCCAAATGAAGGCACCTGAAGCCTTGGGCTAACGACCTCATTAATCTGATGGGGAAATGCTTCCTTTGACTCAAGGAGCCGAGACATGACCAGTGGAGATTAACACTCCAAGTGAAAGTCAGCTAATGAGTGCCACTTTTTTTTATTTCTCCCCCCTCCTAAACCTTAGAGGAAGGCAGCATGACTGAGCAAGGCTGGGTTTTATTGAAAGAAAATGGAAGAAAATCTCAACCAAGAGAAAGTAAGAAATATTTTCAAATACTCCCCTTGACATACGGTGCTTTATGTGTTCAAACAATTGGAGAATGATCAGTTAAGCTTTGCATTAGACTGAGATGACACATAAGTACTATAAATTGCACTTTTTTTTGAGGGAGAAACAGACAGAAGGATGAAATCGCTTGACATTACACACAGTGAAGAGCTAAGTCATCGTAACAGCCTCAGTTTACATAAACATTCTTAAACCAGAGACCATTAGTGCTTGTTGTCAAGGTACATAAATACCGTGAAATGCTGTGTATAATGTATTTCAATACATCTTCTCTAATTCACCAACCAATGTATCTCTGAGTAGAGCCAGGAATTATCTGCAAGGCATTTCTCTACTTGAAACATTAAAAAAAGAAAGAGTTAAGGCATGGTAAGCTGCTGTTACAGAAGTGAAAGATTAAAAATAGAAGCAGAATCAACAGATTCTATTGAAGGACTGGATAAATGTACATTATTTTAATCGCTTTTCTGGAGCTGAAGGAGGTGGGGCTGGACCCTGAGGTCAAACACCCTTCTCCTCTCGGTCCAGGTGAATAACCTCGTTTAGGAACTTGGGGAGAACTTGGAACTTTGTGGTAATGAGCTTACAGATTTGCTTAGCTACAGGCATCCATTAGCACGCTGCTCTGCGCAGATGGTCTGCAGTTTGTAGATTTTCCAGCTTATAAACAAATCTGGAAAAGCTGACGGTCAAAGCCAACTGGGCTTCACGGCAGGGAGCAGGTTCCCCTGCCCGAGGCACCAGCCAGGTGGGGCGGGGGCAGGCAGAGTCCCCGTGTCCCCGCGCCAGGGCTGGGCACCCGTGTCCTACACGGCGACGGCAGAATTCCATCAGGTGATTATTTTACACGTTTGTCGAGAGAGGGGGTGCCTCAGCACGGTACATTCCTCTTTTCATACTAAAAGGTGTTAAAAGATTTTGGCTCTACATCCTCTTCTCAAACAAAATGGTACCAAGGACAGAACGGCCCCATCCAAGCCAACATTAAGCATTCAGGACACAGCTCCATTTCTGCATTCTCATAAAGCTGTCGTAGCGCTGTTACGTTTTTCCTCCTCAAATCTTACCCTTTTAAAAAATTTATTTTATTAAACAGTCTCCTTCACAAAAGGTTGGTGAGTTTTGTGACCGCACGACTCTGCCTGCTGCAGCGCGCGCCCGCACGAGCGACGGCAGCCCCGTTCCCGGAGGGTGAGCTCCTGAGGGGACTCTGCCCCAAGGCCTCCCCCCCCTGAATTTGTGTCCCTCGGGGACACAGTCACGCTTTGGCACCAGCTGAACATCCCCAGCGGCTTCGGCAGCCCGAGGGAAGGGCTGGAGCCAGCCCCGGGCTGAGGGACGCGGCTGACGCGGGCGGCCGGGCGCTGCCCTGCTCCTCCCAGCAAGGCTCAGCTCTTCCCCTTCTCGTCTCTCGTTTAGGAGCGCATTTCCCTTTGGTCTGGGTAAGAGGAGGAACAATCAAGCAATCCTTTTACTACTCAGTTTTCCTTCTGCAGTTAACTTTAATATTAGTTATCGGAGGGGGTTTCAGCAAAGAACCTAGGAATGCAGTTTAACTCATGGAACAGCAGCGTTAGCATAAATCAAGTGACAGAAATTCAATGGTCACAGTCAGAATCAAACTCACTCTGGGCAGTGTAATGCCAAACAGCAACGTTCAACGAAATGACAAACATGACTAGTATTGCTAGAGTTCATTATTTCGTAAGTATACTTATAAATTTTGCAGTCTGACTCTCATCAAGTCAGGGGCTCTGGCAGGGCAGTGATGGGGGCACCGAGGGTTCAAGGCCTCGCTGCTGTTCCATCAGCACTGGGGGCTGTTTTGCCTGTAGAAGACCTTTCCAGGAGGGAGTGCAACACTGATCCCTTGTTTACTGAGTCTGGGACCGCAAGGCTTGGTGAATGAAAAACATTTACATTAAAGCAAAGCATTTAAAGGAATGCCGATGACGGTGAAGGGAGAACATTAAACAGAACATAAACAGCGAAGTGTTGAGAGATGCGCCATCAAAAGATGATTTCTAAGTGGGGGCACGCATTGCCTTTTGCTTCTTATCTGGAGGCTTGATGACACTGTGAATACCCATCTCTATTTCCAGCCTCCCCCTCCCTTGAAGGAAACAGAGATTCGCTGAGGCACTCTCACTGCCTCTGCCTCAGCAGACGAATGCTTTCAAAGATGGAGAACTAAGAGATGAACTTATGGGATAAATTGATAAATTTCAAGGAGTCACGACGACAGAAGATGGTTGTTACTTGCAGTGATGCAACCTTTGGAAGAACTCAGCACACATACAAAACAACCAAGTAAAATAAAGGCAACAAAGAAACCTACAACATCTCCCCCCTGCAACCGGGACGTTGTTCCGAAGGCCCAGCCCATCAGTGGAGTTCATCCTGTTGCTTGTAGCACAATGGAATATGTTTCTTTTTAAGAATTTTTCTGTCTGAAGATCTTCAATGTTTCTATTCCGAGCCAGATTTAAAAACTCGTAGAATATGCCAGAAGTTTATATAAAGATATTTGATTTTTTTTTCCCCCCGAAATTAAAATCTGCTCAGAATTAAAATGCCCCCATCAGTTTCTAACAAAGGCTAATCACGTAATGATCTACAAAAGAAATGCAGGGGCAGATATGGATTAACTCAGCTCCTACAGATTGGGTGGCAGCAGACAAATTAGCATAATCATAAATTTGTTCCAATTACAGGAAGCAATTATCAAAGACCAGCTTACAGCAACGTCAAAGTCAAATCAGTTAAAGACCCCATATCCTAGGTAGATTATGATGGGAGTTAGCAAACACTTTTTCTTTAGAAATAAAGCTCATCCCGACTCATCCGTGTTTGTCTGCTGTCCTCAACACCAAAGAGCCCGTGGGTGTCACATCGCAGACACCCCGCTGCTGTCGGGGCTGGCAGGGGACTGGTCCCCACCCCGCTCAGTCGGGGCAAAACCCGTCCTGTCTGCACGTGGGCCTGATGTACCCGCCCAGGTACCACGGACACGTTCCAGCTGCCACAACTTCAGCCTCGCTGGGGCCTCGCAGATGCCCGCGAGAATAACGCGGGAGGCGGCGCTGAGCCACCCGCTGTAGGGACGCGCCGGCAAAGGCGGCTGCAGCTCCCTCACAGCTCTGCCCATTTTACGGGTTACAGTTGTGGCTTCTGTGCCAACGGAAGGTTATGCCCCGGGCTCTCAGCTGCCTTTGTGACAGATGGCAACACTGCTGGGAGCGTTTTATTTCACTTGACAGGCTTTTACACAGCCACCACCTGGGTGATTCACGGAGAGCAGCTGGCTAGCTCCAGGTGAGGAAAGAGCCGTCTCCTGGCCAAGCACTGCTCCTCCTTTGCCAGATTCGAGAGGGAGACAATGTAGATGTTCAACCTCCTCAAAGACTAAAGAATATCCTTATTTCCAGTAACAGAAATTCCTTGTTTGGTTGCTTTTAATACCGAACTTATTATTTAAACCTTGAAGATTCGAGTAGGTCAGACATCGGTTATAGGCCTTGATGTGATGCACCAAGATTCTTCATCAATTGCTCGATCCAATTTAAACATCCCGAGAGCTGGCTGTCCATGACTGCATTTTCTATTCTTTCTAGCGTATCTTGTTTGAGACTATAAAGAGATTTAATACCCAACAGGAACAATACAACTCAGAGCTCTTGTGGGCACAGATGATAATTTTGTAGGTCAGGAGACAAAAGACCTTGGTACTCCTGATTTTAGATTATACTGCTCTGCCCTTTAAATACAACGTCTGACTTTCTCATGTGGTCAATAACCAGAGTACATATATATCAAAGATAATATAGTTAGAATGTCAGCTTCTCTTGAAGAGAGAATCAATTGCTTTCTCGATGCAAGATAAACGCTTCAGGATTTAAGATGAGAAAGGTCAACACCTGACTTACAGCAGCACAGATGTTCCTTACAGCAGAGTCAATTTACAGATTTTAAATATTCTCTCCCTCTCAGATGGAGAAAGCAGCAAACACATCCTTAACCTTCCTTTAAGCCAAGATCACTATTCATTATGTGCTTAGAGAATAAGCCAATATTTGTATCTTTTGGATAAAACTGTTTTGTCAGTCCCGGATTCACTTAATATTTTAAATGTAAGTACAACAGACGAGTGTTTAGACAGTGTGGTGGTGAAAGCAATGAATAAATAGCTCTGTTGCCGCTCACGAGACTGCAGATAACCACACTGACCACAGCTCCCCAGTATCCCACACTTCCCTCGCAGTAGGCAGAGACCAGACACGGGGGAGCAGGACCAAACACCAAGTTTACAAGCGACAACCACGGTAAATACTTCTCAGGTATTTGGCTACTTGAGATGAAGTGCTTCATAACCCCACATTTTGTCAGTGACTCGTGTATTTCTCAAGCATTTTTTTTTTTCCTCCCAGTTTCTTTATTCTCAGATTTCTCCTACTCTGCGCATCTGCCTACTGCAGCTGAAGGTGCCCGTTGTCTTGTCATTACTAACGTTAGCTCTAACTCCGCAAGGGTCAGAACTGTGTATCTGATAACAAATATCCAAAAATCAACTCTAGCGTGAAGCTGTTAAAAATACCTATATATGTTAAACGTAAAGACTCCTGTGATACAGAGGACAAAAAAAGTGTGTTGGGCAGCAGAAAGGGAAAAAAGAGAGACAGATGTCTTCATGCGTGGACCATTTAAAGAAAATGTAACAAGAAATAATCTGGAATGTAGGTGCATTTTTGTGTGTCCTTTGGCCCACCTGACATACCCATCGTCTGCCTTTTAATGAAACAATCCTCCCCTGCAACTTTCAATAGAGAGGAATAAAGTTCACAGATGAAATTGTGACCTGACAGAACCAAGCTATCCAAACTGACACAAAGGCTTTAAAATAGGTCTCAGAGACACCTCTTCGGATCTTCATTCTTCTTACGCTGCTGTGATGACACCCGCAGAACAGTGAATGTGATCTTGAAGTTGATTCCAATGCCATTTCTGCTGTTTCCCATGGAGGTACTTAATTAATTCAGTATAAATAATACAGAAGGCATCTCTACCTGAGCTCTTAGCTTCCCAAGAACAAAAATAACACTGTTATATATACAAAAGAACCAGACAACAACCTTATTTCCCCCTCTAGAACCTGACTTTGCATTAAAAAAAGAAGGAAGAAAAAGTCTGAGAACTTCTAAAACTCAGAATACCTAATTTCTAGCTGAAAGCTTTTTAACTGCAGAAGGAAACATGTTTGAAGCTGACTTTTTTTCTACAAAAAAAAAGCTTCTTTTCATAGAAAATGTTTGCAGTAGATTCTCCCCCACATCAGCAGGTGTATCAGGCTTCTGACGCTTTCTCCAGAGCAAGCCCAGGGAGGCTGCATCGCTCGGCTCACGTTAGGTTTTATGGATATCCCCCCCCCATCCTACTCAGGCCAGGCCTCTGGCTAGAAAAAGTTCTACTTATCACTGATGTAGGTCTCATAGTCCCCAGTCTTTAAAAGCCTTATTAAAAATGGCTTTTTCAGTGGCCTATAATGTTTAGAGGAAGAGAGGAAGACATATTCCTTTCAATTCTTTTCAGATTTAGCACGAAACTCCTGTCTCTGAAAATTCAAGTGTGTCAAGCTGGAGAAATCTTCCTTAACGTTACAGCCAGAACGGATGAGTACAGGCAGGGCAGGTGCTCCAATTACAGTGATGCATTAAGACGGCAGCGTTCTTTGCCACAGTTTTATTTTGCTTTCTACCCTAAGAATCAAACAAAAAGTAGGAGAAGCCTCCATCAGCATAAATCATTGTAGGAGATGAATAAAATACAAAGGCCAGTTCGCTGGATACAAACCATTCATATCTACCTTTATGATCATATAGTTATTTTATCAACACAATCAAAAATCATTAATCTTCCTTTCTAAGAGCCTATCGCTAGCAACACACAAGAAGCAGGTCAACGGTACCTGCTGCATTTTTTAAAATTAATCCACTGAGGGAATTCTGCTACCAAATCGTTTAATCACAGCGCTGTCATGCTGTTCTGGTAAGCATATTTTTCCTTCATTAGATTGAATATATAATCTCATTACACAAATCTGACACACGGACTAACTCATAAATCATGCTGGGCCTTTGTTGGCTGCACTGTGGAGGGCGGCCCGGGAGCCTTGTCTGTGAGGAGCTGCACTGGGCTGGCGCAGGAGGGATCTCCTGAAGCCTCCAGTGCTGCTGACGCGCCTTTTCTTCCTTCCTGACTTCGTGTGGCTGGCAGCTGGTGCGTTTGCTACGTAAAACTCCAAGAGCAAGAGCAGCCAAGAGAGGTGAAACCGGCTCGTGGCACTCGGACCACGGCTCATCCTCTGAGCTCCGGCCAGTTCCCAACGAAGGGAGCATCTCTGCGTGCTTCAGAATCACAACCAAAAATACACACTGCTGAGAAATCCAGAGGAGGGGGATAAAGGCTGATGGAGGGGGTGAGTCAAAACGAAATTACAACATGCCTTTCACTAGGTATAATGGGAGAGGTGACAGCCTGGATGTGCATCTCAATTTATAACGCTAAAGGTGGGCAAGGCGTTGACTCAGACGTGCTATTTTAAAACAGTTACAGGGATACATTGAGAGATGTGCCATTGCTAATGGGACGTTGTCTGATTGTTAAAGATATAATCAGATCCCCAAATAAGTTTACCTTTATTCCTATTTTTGGAGGAGTAAGTGTCTAACGTTAATTGGAACACTGTTCTTCACCCCCATGAAAAAATTATGAATGAATCAGCATTAACAAACACAAAGGTTATTATGTGGGCTTATACAGTAGTTTTCCAGTGGGGCAGAGCACACAAATGACTTGACTTCAATTATTTTATGGTAAGCAGAAATAAATGATCTAGTTGAAACTCAAATCCCAGTCCCTTGACTATGAAGCTCAGCAATATCAGTGAGCAGATGAGACTCATCCAGAGGTTTGCTTCTGCTAAATAACTCCGACTGTAAGGATACACAGTAATCCACAGCTATTGTTTTAAAAGTACACGAGGCACACTGCACGCTTCTCAGTACTGTGAATTAGGATGGTTAGACAGAAACAAACAGCTAAAGGCTCCAGGGATGGCGTTCATGGAGCCACACCACTGAGGTTTTATATGTTTTTCGATGCACAGACATATAGAAAGTAATTATAAGCGCAGTTGACAGTGGAAAAACATCTTGAGATAAGATTATTGGGAACGATGTTTACCGTGTTTTGCTAACATGGCATCCTGGCAGGCAGCATCGCATTTAGACCAAATCGTTAAGAGATAAGAAAATCATCACTGAAAGCTTACAGTAATTGAAAACAAAGAGTACAAATAAAGAGAGCTCTTCTGCATTTCTAACTGCTGCTGATCAAACACTGCTGCACAGCATCACAAAAACCCAGTAGTATCCCTACGCACGCTTCACATTATCGCTCTCAAGAAAACTCAGAAGAAAGGCCCAAGTCTCTAACGCTGCCTGCCAGGAGTATTGCTCGGACAGCAGATGTGTGAGCGGGATCCTGCCGGGAACGACAGGAATTATTTGCTTTCGGTGCTCATACCCGAGATGTGTCGGTTGCCTTCAGCTGGGCTGGTTGTGTGGCCTCATCTCCATTATCACAGCAACTTCTGCACTCCTGCTCTGTGCGTTACAGCAAACAAGGCCGTAATCGCACTGTGCTCAAGAGTTATGGTGAATCAGTAACACCTGACTTTGCTCTTTTTTGTTAGTAGCCTTCAGATATGATCATTTCAAGACCGTAACGGTGAGATACTACTAACAGAAACATCCTTTAGGTCCATTATATGCATCATCTTTTTCTACACACTGGAAGAAGTATTTAAACTCAAACTCTGTGTCTGTATTTAAAGAAATACAATTGTTATTTAACAAACGGGTAACGATTATGCTGTGTCACCAGATGCATATTAAATGCCTTGATGCGAGGCAGCACCAGATTCACAACTTACCATAACACTGCAATTAAAAAAGGTGTTGGTGCGTGTCCAGAGAGGTGAAACATTCCCTAAACCTTTAATGTTACAGCATTTCAGTTTCACAGTCCTCTAAATGATACTAATCCCAAATTATGAAAGGACCAGCACAAGTATACTGCATCAGCAGAATCGGGAGAAAACTCTCCCTACATCAGACACAAAAGGCACGTTTGTCAAAAGAAACACAACTGGAGAGTGCAGTAACAAATACGACTGATGCTTCGAAGTTGTTAAAGATCCTGAAACCGGTATCTGCCAGTGGGGGTTTTCTCATACTGGGTTGCTTGGGTAGGTTCAATGTTTCCATCTATCAACAATCATTTCACCTCTGAAACAGCATAATGTGCTTTATTTTGTTGTTTTTGAAAGGATGTAATTTTTCCCCTTCCTGGGAAGTTAAGAAAATCTATTAAGAGGGTAAATGTTCTCCTCGGAAGCTTGCGTGTGTATCTCTAAGCGGAGCTCCCAGCTGCTGCAGCCGGAGAACCCCTCGGCGACGGTGCTGCCTCCCCCGGGCCCTCCGTACCACACGCCAGGGTTAGTGCAGCCGCAGCGCAGCTGCACACGGGTGCACGTATCTCCATCCCTCTGGAGACAGGGAAAGGCAAAAGCGTGTCTGCACCAGGAGTACGTCCAGTGTGTGCGGTGGCCGTGGGATTCGGGACACGGGTGTGCTTGGAAATACACAGTGGGACCAAGATGCGGATAGGAACAGGGAAACCATGAGAATCTTGGGAAACACTGAACACAGGGGCGTGCACACCTCTCCCTTGTCTCTCTGCGGTTCTTCAAGCACCTTCCTCCTCTCGCCTCAACTCAGACTGTATCACACATCCCTCACACCCTGAATGGCTTTGGCTAGAAAAAAAAAAACCAACAAACCAACCAATTCCAAAAGCTTTCTCTGTAGCTTTGAAGATGTCACCTATCCTTCCCGCTTCTGAATGCGTGAAATAAGGAAGATTTGAGAAATGCTCTGCCATGCTTCTCTTCCAGTGACCCCTCTATCTTTTCCTTTCACAACAGCCCACTCCCCGAGCAGAAGGTACCACGTTTCTGAATTCCAGTTGCCCACGTGACATCGTTCAGCTCTTTGTAAAAGTACATAAATAAACCCGCAATCGGAGGATAACGCAGCTTCCACCAAATAGACCTGATCCTTCTGCTCACAAACCTTTGCGTTCAGTATTCAGATTCAGAAGTTTGAATCCCACTGAAAAGGGAATAAAAGCAGCTGCACATGAAAGTATTGTGCAGAAGTGCTGTGTGCTCTTCACAGCCCCAGAAATCCGGCAGGTTCACTGTATGAGAAAGTTCTAAGTAGCAGGAGAAGATTGACCAAACGCTGCAGAGCCAAGCTTCAGCAGCAGGGACAGAAAACCCAAACGGGGCCTCTAGGCACTAACACAGCACCGGGCAATACCCACGGCAGTCGGTCCTCTGCTGACCAGAGCAACAGGCTGGAACTGCAAAACCTCCAACTCTCTTATTCAACCGAAGCATACACCACCGTAAAGCTTCCAAATCCTTGTAGGACTCTTCCCCACAATTACCTTTATTATTTCTAATTATAATGATAAAAGTCTTAGAACTTATCCCTTCATGTTCAAGCACTCAAAATTAAGAGCATTTCTGAAAACATAGGCCACTGCAAAACAGTGTATCAGGAAAAGAGAAGTCCAAAAGCACACGGTCATTATAGAAAGGAGTTGTCTGTTCAGGGAAACAGGGTTATTTCACTTCCCCCCTCCACCCCCTCATTTCAGCACCCTAATTCAGGAATGTTTTGCTCCGGCCTTTTTGTTTCAGGACCTCAGGACCTCCCGGGTCTACAGGTTTGCTTAAGTCAAATCTCAGAAGGAAAACAAATTTTTTTTCTACTGGAGGAAAACACTGTGCACAGTTCACTTGCACGAAATCCAGCACTTGTAGTCACTTAGGAGCGAACACCCAAGGATTTTTTTTCAGATAAAGGGTATATGGGCAGGGACTAAGATGCTTCCAATAGCTACAAAATGTACAAAATCAGCAAAAGAGGGACCTGGAGATGTCACTAAGGAGACAAGAAGAGAGCTGACAAATGCCATTGTTTCAAGTAATTGGTACAGGTAAGAAAAGGGTAAAAAGAGGTTAGAGGTAAAAAAAAATGAAGTGACAGATTTAACACATTCCAACAGCGCAGTGGCAGGATAATGAAGAGAGAACTGTAGTCTCCAGCTGCACATTAGGACGGCAGAAGGCAACCAATATTCCTGCCC
Source organism: Athene noctua (assembly GCF_965140245.1). Classification (NCBI taxonomy): domain Eukaryota; kingdom Metazoa; phylum Chordata; class Aves; order Strigiformes; family Strigidae; genus Athene; species Athene noctua. The sequence continues at coordinate 5,695,130 of NC_134064.1, read as the reverse complement.
TCTCCGGAGGTTGGTGTGAATGGCAAAGAAAAGGCTGTAGTGGCTTCCAGCTACAGGAGCAGCTCTCTGCACACCTGGAGGAGTTCCGCAGGCTCAGGGGAAGGTACAGGAGTTCAAACCAGGCTTAAGGCCTCCGAGCTCGACTCCCAAGATAAATCATAGAACATGCTTAACTGGAACTTAATTATCTTTTCACTAAATGACAAACACGTCCCAGAAGCAGGGTTTCCACAACACTGGTGTGCTGGGTATTTCTTCAAGCCAGTAGACACACCAGTGAGGAACTGGTCCAGTCCAAGAGACTGCGCCTTAGGCAGAGTCGTGAAAACTAAATTTAGGTGACAGCTGTATTATAGAGTGAGAAGAACTGTTGATCTAACACACAGAGAGGTCAAATAAACGGGGCAGGTTTACAGAGATCTTGTGCAATCTCCGATTCCCTGAGAATGCTCCCACACGTATTCTGCACACGAGGTGCTTGGCAGGCCTCGTATGGCGAGTGTGAACAATGGGCAGCAACACGGAGAACATGAAAAATGCTCCGAGCATCCCTGCAAGAAGCCAGTGAGAAATTCCACTTGACTCAAACACTCCAAAGGCATTAGTTTATCTTCCTGTGTCACTTCGTTAACACTACAGCTTAAAACAATCAAACCCACTCAAAGCCTTAAACACATTTTTATACGCGGGGGCAGCTCCGAGGGACCGGGGCAGCACACCTGGCCGACCTCGTCTGCTCACTCAAGTATGTTTTAAGAGATGTTTGTTTGCTCGTCAGCCATCTGCAGTGGAAACAAGGACAAACAGTAGGAAAAAACCATTGCATCAACACCATGGGCTCTCCATAACATTCCAGGGTTGCTCGTGTCCAAAAAAGAGCATCTAAAATCTGTCCAGTTCAATGTTATAATAACTTAGCAGTATTTTTTTTTTTTTTTAAATGTGATTGTAATGATGCCAAAAGGAAAAAAAATAACCTCACCACTAACCTACGCTGCACAACCAGATATCCCAGTTTATGTAACTGGTTGTGATGCCCTGGATTCTACACAGCTAACTAAAGCCACAAAATGTCTCTAACATATTTAAAAGACTGCTAGTTCTATGCAAAACCATGTCCTTTTTATTCCCCACTTACACGGAATAACGGTGAAATCTAAGGCTTTTTATTTTAGCATATTGAGCAACTGCATTAAAGTGGTTTTTACAAGCCCTGATAATCACAAGCCTTTTTTTTGCCTTTGAAACCTGTTCTTTGTTTGAACGTCTACAGAGTATTACTCCAGGCTCCGCACTGTGTGTATTGCAGCTGCTGTTGTAATACCTAATCCATGAGCTAAGGTGAGTAAAAAAATAAAAGTTCAGGGTATTGAAGATAAAGTACTGCAGGAAAAAAAGACAGAAAGGTAACACTGAAGCAGACACTTCTCTCAAAGAAGACAGGTGATGAAGGGCAAGGAACGAATACTAAATTTGACCAAAGATGAAACAGCATAGAAAATAAACTGAATCTTGATTCTGGTTTTGTTGTCCGTGCTTCTGAGAAGCAGTCACAGGCTTAAACAAAAAGACTTTAATTGAACAGATGTTTTATAGAATAAAGAGGCCCTACGTATTATTAGGCTGTCATGTTCTGAACACAGTCAGTCCAGGCCAGCATGTCATGTATTATCCATGATCACCGCACCCTTCTCAATCTTTGCTGGATGTGAAAGGAGGAAGGAAAAAAAAAAAAAAAAAAATCAAACTTAGGAAGTTTCTCTTAAAATCAGCTAAAAATCTGAACTGAACAGGGCACATCTGTGTCTCTGTGCATGTGCAACAGAGAGAAATGGCGGAGTTTTAAAAAGCAAAGCAAATAATATTGGAGAAGGAATTACTAGAATAATTGAGCAATTACGAGTGAGCTGCTGCATGGTTTCAGCAGAACGGAATCAACGTTTAGAGGTTGCTCTGTTTCATTTGGTTGAGAACTGATAAACGGAGATTAAAGAGAAGGTAATTTGACACTTCCAACACCCATGAGGACCCTTCAATAGAATTTTATGTTCTAAGTGGGTTCAAAACTGCTTTGTCCACACACGCAGCCATTCCGTTTCATTAGCTTAGTAACTGCTGCTTTAATCTGTGGTGGTTTTCACCATATGTAGGGTTGGATAGCGTCTAATGAAAAAAATATCTGAATTTCTTTGGATTCTTGCAGCAATAACAGAAAAAAAACCAACTAGTAGTTACATACATACCTGGAGAAAATACCTATTTCCCCAGCTAAATGGATAATTGGTCCTTGGTCTGCAAAGGGTGTTGTAGTTAACGGAACCTTCACCCCAAAGGCAGACTTCGACAATTAAGTCTATCAAACCCCATGATCTGTTCAAGTATTCACACAACGTGGCTCGACTCTGGAAATGGTTCTTGCATTCACAGGTGTGTAGTGACTTCCAAAGGGGTATCTGGACTTGTTAATTCTTCACTGCTTTATGACAAAACTGATCTTATAATACAGTTTGACTGGGAAAACACGCACAAGTCGGATATTTGTGCAATTCTTAACGTCTTCGGAAGCGTATGTGGGATGTATATATAAACTGTCATCAAAACGATGCTTTCTTGAATAGGGGATTTATTTTATTTTTTTTTTTCCCCCGGAAATGTCAGTATTTTAAAGGCATCATTCATAAACGGAAATCCCACAGAGTATAGATACCAATTCAACCAGAACTTTAAGATCTTCTGTTTGTCAGCAGGCTGTCACCCAGATGACCTGAAGGTTACATATGCCCTACTCCAAGTGTAGCATCTCAGAAGACCTTATTCATCATTTTAATACCTTTCTATCTTACAAGTCTGACCTGCTAACCACGGTAATATAGCACGGACTATTTCAAGGTGAATTTATCTGTTTAGAGACATTAGAAATTACTATTAAACTTGGATTTGTAAGAGGACCAATTCCTTCTCCAGAAACAACGCTCCTCATTAACAGTCTGGAGTAACGCTGTAGTAGGCTGAAGCCCTGAAGCGTAAGACACCCTTCCCTCCCGCGTGGGGCGGCGCTTTTAGAGTGTTCATGGCACTTGTGCTCCCAACCACCTGCAGAGGAACAGTCAGGGGGTGGAAATGCCAGAACCTACTTTTCACTACTAACCGTAAGAGTTAAGAATTTGTGTAATTCCTTTCGCAAAGCAAAAGGAATTCATTTCACTCTTCCGAATGCAATGTCATCTAATTCTGTCCTAAGTTAAACTGTTAAATTTCTTACAGCTTCCCAGAACTTTCTGATTTTAAAAATGTGCGTGGTGGTTGCAGTGGTTGCTTAGAAGTAAAACCGGTCTATGGGAAGAGCTTATGTGTAGACAAATAATAATTGAGACATATTGCATGTACCCGAGCTGAGTCTTGAAAGCGAAATGTCTTCAGTGAAAAATGAAACACATTTGTTGTAACTAATATACCTTAAAAGTAAAGCAAATATTGATATTCCAGACACAAGACCCAAGATCTGTAACTAACCGTACGAAACGCGTGCTGTTTGCATTTAGTAATCATACTCCGTTTTCTATAACTAGAAACAAGATTCATTGAAGACTATAATTCACCAGCCTTTTTTGCCATAGTGTTTTACTACAATATCATTATCCTGCCATATTACATTTTACTGTATGTGTACAAGCCCCATAAATACACAAGCCTATGTAAAATAGGCAGCAATAACTCTCACTACTTTTGGAATACTTGCAGCTTTTGAATTTTATGTGGGTTTCACATTTTGTTGATGTGTTTGCAATGGAATATGTACTGCCCAGAAGAGAAATGATTTTACATTTCCATTAAAAGCTAGAGCGGTAAATAAACCGTCGGAACTCATGCAGATATTCACTGGAACATCTAGAGCAGTCCATTAAAATGTCAAAATCTGTGTTAAACATTTGAAAAAGTAGCACTGGATGCAGCACATTTAAAACTTAAATATATGCATATATTAAATGATAAAGATATCTCAGAGTATTCCACAAACCTCTGCAGAGCACTCAACGCAAGTTTACGCTCATCTGTAACAGTTTAGCACAACAGCTGCCCTTTTATTACAAAAGTCCCACCAACCAAAGTCAGACAGTAGATGTACAAAGAGCTGCAAGTTGCTACTAATGCCCAAATATGAGCTATTCGGAGATTCAGTCTCCGAGAGTATTTATTCATAATAAAAAGGATTTAGACTAAATTTTAAGGTCAACTCCTGCTCAGATTTACACTTGGTGCCTCACAATGGACTTCGGTGCTGTTACCCATCAGCTGGGAGCTGGCACTAAGCACTGCAGTGCAGTTCCTACTAAAGATAAGCAGAGGCTACTAAGCTAAAGATTGTTTTGTTTTTATTTATTTGAAAGACTGAGGTTTAAACACTCATCTCTCATACCAGTTTATATGACACTTCAATATAAAGGGACTGACACTTCTAAGAAAAAATACAGATGTAACTACCAACCTCCAACACCTCCTGTCTAAAAAGATTACAAGCTACAAAAGCAAGTTGTTTTTGTTTTTGTTTTTTTTTTCTCCTGTACTAAAAATAATGACTATTTTACTCTCTGAGGCACATAAGATAGAACATACAGAACAGAGATTATCCTAAACTTAATTAAATGGATATTGACCAAGCATTTTCCAGGTTACAGTTCAACACAGGTTTGACAACAGTCACGGAGTGCAACATCATGCCTGTCAAAAACCAGGCAGGAAGAAGGAATCGCCATCAGTGAGCTAGAGAGGTGTTATAATTTATTCTGTTTGCTGACTCTGTCGCAACCACCAGGATCTATTAGTCATGTTCATTCCAGAAGCTGCACCTAACCTGGTACAGAGCTGCATAAAACGACAGAAATCAAGTTGTCTGCATTCTTCACTGTTGCGCTTTGAAAGTAAATTATTGTGTCGCTGAGAGGCGGTGACTCCGGTGCTCAGTATGTTCTTAAAATTAATAGGAAGGAAAATATCCTTTGGCAAGTGTCCAGGAAAACACTAAGGTATGATTAGGGTTACCAACCTGCCAGCATTACGGATAGGAAATCTTACCAAAGTTGCTTTATGTAGTCAAGGTAAGAGGTAGGAAGAGCACTGCATCATGTTAACGGCTGTAAGAATAGGCAACAGCAGCACAACACACGTCTCTCACGGATGAAGCCTTAAAACCCGCGTAGAAACTCCCAGTTGGCATCTCCACTGCTTTGCACTGGGTGCATCGATTTAAAGCCGGGATTTGTAAAAAGCAGCTGGCTGAGCCAGATGTGTTTAACGGCTTCGAACACCTTTGTGAACCTCCGTGCGAAGGGTTACAGAATCTTACATAACGTGGCAGCTCAGAAACCCCTCGTCATCAGACTGTACGTGGCATCAAGCCCAGAATCCCCCCCCCGGTTTCCCAGCGCTGCAATCTGAACCACACAAACGCTGTTGTACACCCACAGGGGCCCGGGGGGAAGCCAGCTTTATGTTGAAGGTGAACAAAAGGACCTCAAAGAGTAGAGGCTTTAGAGAAGAATTATTTAAATGCAGGAGGAGGAAGGAGGATAAAGTATTAAAAAGAATGAAGGAGAGGCTGAAAATGCTAATTCTCAGCATATACACAGAGAGCAGCAAGCTTGTCAAATGCAGCAAAAAGGAGGATCTATTTTTTGTGTCTTCCCCCACCACCTCCCCCAAAAAAAGAAGAGTTTCAAGAAACTGAACACAGACTAGAGAAAAACTATTTAAAGAAAGACTAAAAGGTCAGCTGAGAAGATAGGGAAAGAATATGTCAGGAAAATCACTTGAGAAGATGTATAGGAGAAGAAAACAAAGGGTATTATTGTACATTGTACTCTATGAAATGGAGCACTGCCTAAAAACCATCAGAACTACACGAACAGAAAGTAAAATCCATCTATACCACTTGTTGGCTGAACCACCGGCCGAAGCTCTGACTTCAGCCTGTTACTGCTCGCACAGTCCCAGACGGACACACAACTGCCTCCTCATAAACCCTTTCCCAGCGCTGGGGTGAATGGAAACCCCCGAGAAGCCGAGAGGAGAGCGCGCCGAGCCGCGCTGGGCACCGCGCAGCACACTCACTGCCGGAGCGACGCCTCCTCGCTCCAGCCTGTCTTCATTTCACACTTCCAAGGCCAAACGGTAGCCGTTTAGAAGCCACACACAGGACTTGAGAGCATGGCTAAAGCTGAATGCGGAGTATATTTTAGGCAAGGCAGTAGGTTAAGGATATGCTCTAAGAGTCATCTAAAAGCAGCATAATACCTCCTTGGTTGGAGACAAAGGAGCACACCATGAATAACTGCTGTGCCTTCCCAGGAATTATGCAAAGTAATAAACTAAACTTACACAACAACAATAAACAAGCTCAAAACACATATACAGAAAACGCAGCACAGTGCGCTGGAAGAAAAAAAAAACAAACAACAAAAACCAAACAAACAAATACAAGAAGCATTTCCCTCAGTAACAGTTTTAAGAGCAGCCGAGGGCAGCCCCGCGCGGGGCCGGCTGCCCACCGGGACAAGAATCTGCGGTGAGATCCGATGTATTTTTAGAGATGAATTGAGGGACCATCCGAGCTCATGGAGCCTGGCCCTGCACTAGCCCAAGGTGCCACAGGGGCACACGACCTCAACTCTGCACCAGCCCCCGTATCTGTTCAAGCTGCGGCAGAGGCTCCTCTCCATAACCGGGCCGTGTGTGAGGGGAGGGGGCCGGCAGGTCAGCCCTAGCAGGTACTGCAGCTCGCAGGAACTGCATTATGTCGCTGTCAAACACGCTGCTTTTGGAAATTTTTTTTTTTTAACAGAGAGAAAGCATTCTTCCCTTCACAGATTTCTTCCAAATTATCCCACAGCAACAGGCTGTGCATAACGAGCAAGGTCAGTCCTGTGAAGAGATGCAGATAATCACCAGTAGCAAGGCTAAAGACGTTGCTCTGGCAAGCTCAATATTCAACTCCACGTTTTCCGAGAGGAGAACTCAGCCCTCCCTTTCCTCTCATCTTCATCATGCCAATGCAAATCAGAAATCCTTCCTTTGCTATCCGCGGAGGGAAGCAGTCTCAGCAATCCAAGCATCCCAGGGCTCCAAGCCCAAGGTACCCACCTGGCAGCCTCGCCACAAATGACCAGCAGACAAGGATTCGTCAGGGAGTTCAGCTGATTCCTACACTACACCACAACGGCCTCACTGCACACACTCCAAGCTAAAGGAGGCCTCTGTTGCACACAATTAATAAACATATCTAGGGGGAGAATCTGTTGTGGGATTGAAAGCCAGAACTGTCTCTTTCCTAGGCCAACTCTGCATCAATAGTGAAAGAAATGGCTCTGGTCCCATCAAGCCTGTGCCAGCAGAGACTCTGTTATATTTAAATCAACATTTGCCACAGCAGGGGATTATCAGATGCTCTACTTAAATGCTGGATTTTCTTTTTTATTTTGATGTTTAACTCATAAAAAGCTGAATTTATTTGGGTTGGGTGCTGATGCCTGCAAGCACAGCTGCTCACCAGCTCTGTTTTGCTTGTCACGTGAATGCAGGAGCAGAGGATTTAAAACCTTTTCCCAATCTGCCTGGTGTCGGGATTTGGGTTTTCTTCCTCTCCTGCTGCTGTGGCAACGCACCCAGAACGTCCCAAACCCTCAGCAACCTCCCCCAGCAGAGCTGTGCAGCATTTGCTGGAGTTCCCCTCCGCCCCGAGGCGGACTCTGGCCGTGGGACACCTGCACCCCGAGACAGAGCCGCGGGGGGCCACGGGGGCCCGAGGCTGCAGAGCTGGACCAAGGGGCTCCAGGGGACGGGCTGTGGTACTGCCCTGCCCCTCCCGGAGTCACAACGCTTCCGTAACTTGCTGAGAACGTCTAAACTCTCTGAAAGGGTAAAACAACAGGGAATCCCGCAGTTACTCAAGTTTTCTTGCCACGGGAGGTTTTATCATTAGTGAAATCAGGCACGTTCAATAGCGCTTCACCCACAAGAGACGGACATTGCCTCCATGAAGAGCACAGTCAAAATCTTGGGAAGAGAACGCAGATTTAGAGACACACACTCCTTTTTATGTCTTTTACCCAAGACCTAGCTGACACAAGCAACTGAAAATCGCTGCTAAATGAATCAAGACAGAACAGCACGTTTCAAAGCAGCATTAAACCCAGTGCTTGCCTCAGCAGGATCTGGGGCTCCTGACTCACGCCTGTATCCCATCAGAGCTGAATTAGAATACTGCCGTTCTTTATTTGCAATCCTCCCTGATTGTTTGCTTTCACTAATGTGCTGTTCAGCTTAAAGACTATTTACCAAAACTGAACTGTACGAGCATGCAGAGCACTGACAATGTCACACGAGCTTGTCACTATTTGTAAATTAATTTATACAAGCCCAGTTTTTAGCCATACACAGTTCAGACACATCAAAACTACGGACCCAAACCTCTGATCCGTATTCACCCAACTCCGTTTACACGTACTGGGTGCGGAAATTCACGCACATAAGCAAACTTCATCTGGATATTTTCATTGCTGTTGGGGGTGAAATGCGGAAGCCTTACTCATCCTGGAACAGATGGCAACACAAATTTCTCCCAACAAAACTAAACTTGATGTGGAGGAATTCTCTCTAGAGAACCTCCTTGTGAGGTCTGGTCTTGATCTCTGTGTCATCCCTGCTGTCCCACCCCAAAAATAAATTAAAAAAAAAAAAAAAAAAAAAAAAAAAGGATTAGTACTGAGAGGCACCACTGACAAAAACGCTGACTGTGGTGATAGGTCAGGAATTCTCAGATGTGGACCCCTAATGCTGCTACTCAGCTGAACACTTTTTCCTGCACAAAAGCACAGTAAGGGGTTGCCACTGATGGCACAGAGTGGCATAAATATGCCTGGGAAATGCTGATGTATTCAGTAACAAGCACCTCTGCCTACCAAGAACTGCTGAGATCCACTCACGCAGTTTTAAACAAGGAAACGTTAGCGGCGGCTAAAATCACTCGGGTGAAAATATTTGAGGAGCGACTAGAAATGTGGAAAGGAACGGCAGGAAAGAAAGGCTAACTCTGAGGAAACTCCGATGTCAGCCATCACCCAAACGTATCCCTGCTTTCCACTCTCGCAGGCCTAACGACGGGATTTTTCAGATTAAGCTGTGGTCTCGATCAAGAACATTTAATGCTTCTATTCTCAGATTTAAGAAATCTTCAGCACCTCTAAACTGCAGAAAAACAATTCCAGAGACGAAGATTTATATCCTTGATAATGGGGCAGGCTCACATAAATAATTGACCTGAATTTAAATTTCATTCCCGTTGTAAAGTGTCTGCCTCTTCTAGAGCCGCATTGCATGATTAGAGGTTTGACTGTATCAGTCATTCACAGCCCCTGTCAGAAATAAATCGCTAGATTAACTTGTGACTATGGCAAGCACAGGAAATGTGTGCTCTTCGGGAAAATAATGGTCCTGAACTTCTGCACTTGATGGAATAATCAACAGCTTCCCAAGGGATTCAGACTGATACTGGCATGGTAACATGGAAGGGGCTGGAGTCTCCTCTCCATTTTGGTTTCAGTTTGCATTTCCAGGTCCATGCAGAGGATGGATTAAACAAACAAACCAACACACCCCACCACAATTAGCATCTATTTTGCATCTACTGAAACAGAAGAGGAGCTTCTTTGTCCATAGTTATTTCAAGCCTTATGTTTTCATCCAGGGCTTCGTCCAAAGTCTAATGAAATAAATTCTTGGATCAGAACCATAGTTTTGTTGCCAGCACTGGGTTTTGAGACCTTCTACACTTCTCGGTACCCACGTAACAATTATTGAGCAAGACTTACTGGTGATCTCAGTCATTTCTCACCCACGTGTTCAACAGGGCAGGTGGTCTTTAACTTGAAAACACCACAAGAGTTTATAACACCAAGCTTACTGCCAGGGACCAGAGCCACTACTTATTGGAATCTGGTACCCAGTTTCTAAAGACACTGAATTATTTCCAGTAGCCTGTTAACCTTGATGAGCATAGAATTAGCCCTGCATCCTGAGCCTTTATGTGAAATTTTATTGTCCAAAGCAAATATGACCTGTTAAGATTTACAGGCTTTATTAGCAGCAATAACAATTTTACAGTCAACATCAGTAAATCTGCGTTTATTGAGAACTCTACAATTTTTATCTGTAGAAAGCAATTAAAATGTCAGGTTTTCATTGGATAGAATTTCTAACTTTCATAAAAGACAGATATCCTGTTTAATTGTTGAGTGTAAAGCAGCGTAGTTCAAATAATTCTAAAATTCTCAGTAAAATTCAGCGTTGACTGAGAATCACCATTTTTTTCCCCAAATCCTGGTTTCGCAGCGCACGCTGCCCGAGAGGAAGGTCACTGAGGTTGCCAAGCGGTGGCTTTGGGGAACCCCTTCCCTTCTGCAGAGAGTATCAGCAATGAATTCCTCACAGACCAAGGGTGTGCGTTTAGACAATTAATTACACGTTTGGAAGTTTGTTTTGTCTACAAAATAGGTAAATTTACCAGGATACACATTTCGATAATTTTGGCAATTCTCTGTAACGCAGTAGCCATTTTTTCAGTAACACTGAACATGAGTAAAAATAATGCAGAGCTGAGGGGAATGTAGTAGCAGAAATCTGAATGACAGAGCGATGCATGTGAGATGCCTAGATACAAATTCATCTCCTCGCCATTCTTATTTCTAACTCACTGTCCTTCTGGTCTTTAACACTTCTACCTGATTTTCAGGGCCTTTGCACCCCAGTTTGCTGCATTTCTCCTCTCTCTGTTCTCAGTGGCATCTCCTCAACACGCCTCTCCCTAACTAAGAGGACGGATGCTTCCTTGGGGTCTATTTTTCCTTGCTTCTTCCGTTCCTTCCATTAGAGCATGCCACAGCAACAGTGGAGATAAGAGCAAAAATAACTCCTATTTGCCTTCCTCTGCAGAGCGCGCGGGCAGAACCACAGCCCGGGGGTGCCCCCGGCTCCGGCCGAGCCCGCGGCGCAGCCCCAGCTCACCCGGGCACATGGAGGGGGTTGAGGCACCCCCCAGCTGCTTCCTGAGCGGGAACCACAGGCTGATGCCATGCCAGCCTCCACCATCCGATTTCCTTTCTTTTTTTTTTTTTCTTTTTTTTTAATGCCTCCCGAGCAGATTTTGAAACACAACCCACATAGAACATCTTCCTCCCAGAATAGTCTGGCTATGATCATTTTAAGGCATGCCCATTAGTTTCCCGTTAAGATTCAACTCTCTGGACAAAAAGCATGTTTAAAGCTAAGCAAAAAAACCACCCTGAATTATTATTACTTGCAGCAGTTTTCCTCTCCAACAACAATTTATCATAATATTTTTAGGGTTTTTGTCCTTTGTTTTATTTTTCAACGGCGAAAGTAATTTCTGAGAAAATAAGTAACAATCTGTTCTCAGTTTGTAAGCACAAAACTTGAAAATTCTATCAAAACGAGGATTTTTTTTCAGCGAACCTTCCTGAAGTTTGATAAAAAGCCCTACTTTTTAAAAACTTACATAATAAAAACCCCACGTATTTAAAGCAGTCTGTGAGAGAGGAACGCTGTAACCCACACTGAACCTGGAAAACCACACGGTAGGTAAAAGCCCCCTCCCCTGCTCCCCGCCCCCCAGCCTCACCTCAGCTGCAGGGACTCCCTCGGGCGGGCGGCAGTGGAGGACGATCATCCCTTCGATAGGAACCTCCTTCCCTTGGGGGTCTTGCTCAAAGTTTTTCCGTAAATCTGCAGAGTTTAATGCAATAATTCATTACACCTCCAAGACCCATTCCTCCCCAATCAACACCGCGTGCCGCAGAGGCGGGGGGCGACACCCCTTTGCCATAATTAATTGTGTGTCTGAAGCAACGGACAACCCAGAGCGACTCGTTCTTCCCTAGACGAGAGGCAGGGAGATCTCATCATCTCTAGCGTGTTGCCATTTCTCCACTTTTAAGAAACGATCTGTGTGCGACTACAGAGACAATCAGCTCCAGAGCTCTCAAACTCCGTGGTTCCAGCCGTGCAGCCATCCCATCTCTCGAGCCGTTGCCTTTCCAAACCAGGAGAATTTAGTGCGAGAGCCCCAGCGTGGTGTCGCTCGGGTGCTGTCAGAACCGCCTGGACGAACCCAGGACTGGGTGAATCATTTTCCCCACTCCGTGCTCCTTCAGAGGAGCGCCAGGGTATTTTATAAAATGTTCCAAGATAGATGTTTTGTTTCTATTGCCTACACGTGGAAGTTGTAGGGAAAGGAAGGAACAAGCTGAGAGCAATTCCGCACATTCCAACCTGGCTGATGGCAAGGTTGCTTCGTTTCACATCCCGTGGCCCAGCTAATAATTCAGGAGAAGGAGCAGGGCATATTGTCTCAAGAGTCACACCAAAGCGGCTGCAGCGCTTCTATGTGCAAGTGTCTGGGTAAACCACAACAGACACAAAGGAAACGTGTCTCCAGTGACCCTGGCCTAACCCAGATACACCCACCAACAGGCGGTTTTGCTTGCTGTGAAAGGAAAACAAAGCGGAAGGAATGTTACTTACTACATGTGCTTTGAGAGTGAGGATGTTTCCACTAGACATACTCATTTGCTTCAAACAGTGTCTCGGATTCCACAGTGTGGATTTACTGATTTAATTTTCTCTATTGCTTACACTTCATGAAATACACCCCCTTAAACAGCAGAGGCTCTGAATCAGTTACACTTTAATGTATTTTATAATATACATTAAGACTTATTTTAGCAAGCTGGTCACTAGAGAAAGATGCACGCACTGCATGTATTCTCTTTTTTATGATTCCTTGTTAATGCTGCTTTTTTTTTTTTCCCCCACAGATAACCAATATCTTTTCCCGTACTCCATTTAAAGTCATTCATTAACAGTTAGGCTGCAGTTGTGCCTACAAATGCCTTTATTAGGATGAAAAAACGGAGCAAGATCCATCTTCTCATTTTCTCTGTGTTCCACACTATCATAAAGAAATACGTACCTGCTTTTTCAGAGAAATATAAAGTTCTGTAATGCTTTGGACTTGAGTCACAATTCAAAATCTCTAGGCTTTAAGTGCAAAAACAAAAGGAAAAAGGAAAGAAAGCGAGCAAGAAATCCGGCACTACCACGCTACGCATCACAAAACAGGTGCTGTGGACACCACGGTTGTGTGTGGACCCACACATCCTCCAGCCCCCGACAGGGCACTCCCTCCATCAGCCATCCCTGCCCCAAAGGAGGCAGCCGGGTTGCTCCCCACAGGGAGGATGACACAGGTCCACGGAAGGGGGAGCCCTGGAAACTCATGGCAGGTGGATTATTGACAACCACGGCAGTAATTAATTTCTTCTGTCTAGAGCACTAACCAGTCCCATCACCTCTGCACTCAAGAGCTGCTGATCTTTTCATAAATCCCATGGCTTCAAGGAAAAGCAGCTCAGCACCTGGCCGGTACAGGGCAGGTTCTCGGGGAAGCCCTGGGCGCCTGCTGGGTGAGGTGGGACCTGCAGCTGGGGACGTGGATCCCAGCACTGGTGTCACAGTGGTGGGTTTAAAAGTCCCAACACAGCTCCACCTGCTTCTGCTCATTCTGGTTCTCACTCATATCACCGTATTATGGGGCTGGGAAATCACAGTGCACACAAAAGTCAATAAAAATTCAATTCAGCATAATAGTCCTTTGCAGCTTAGCAATGCGGGGGAATTATTAGTTCATTCAGTGTTATGACAGCTAATGCAGTAAAATAAAAAATTGAATTTACACATATTTACACATTCAAACTAAATCAGCCAACAAAAAAATCTGTCACTTACAAAATCAAGGAGTTGTTGCATTGTTCTCAAATGTTTAAGTTATCTTGTTAAAAGAGCATAATTTCAGAAAGATTATCGATCATGGGTAGAACACTACCTGATAAAATTACCAGAGTCTCTTGCTGGAACCTCCTCAACCCGTTCCTCCTGCCCCTCATCTCCTTCCAAGAAGCATTTCTCCCAACACTTTGCAGGCTGTTGCCACCATCTCCTGGGACAAGGTCCTAAAGACCTGAACTGGCCATTTAGAGTGAGATGGAGTCATTAAATCGAGATGGAATCATTCAAGTGAGAGGGATTCATCCTCCCAGCCAGCCCCTGACAAAGAGCAATTACCCCTCTTCTCCCACAAGAAGGGCTGACCCGCTGCCTAATGCCCCCGACCTGGGGAGCACACGCTGACGTTTGTGTTTGATGTTACGATGGTTTTGTATCTCATTTCTTCAGAGAAAGGAGGGAAGATATTTCTTACTTTACTGATTTGAATTATTCCATTTTTTCCTACTTTTATCTCCTCTTCCCCACAGCTTATCATACCTGATGACCAATGATGTGCTTCAATATTGAAAACCAGAGGTAAAACATTATGTTACAAAAGCTTCTAAAGTATTCTTGCACTTCTTTTTATACAAAGTGGAGAAGATAGATAGTGTCGAACGGTTGGGGTTTTTTTTAGATCCCTGTGATCAACGTGGAGCAAAGGGGCACTTTTTGGGAGGATTTTCAATTTGCATTAACCTTTTTTATTACATTGCGCTGTTGTGACACTGTGCATACACAATCCAGAACCTCTGAAACGGACTTGCTGAGTGTAAATGCAAATCAGTCAATCCACATTGAGATAAAAGAGAGCTCTGCAAAAAATCCCATGCCATGCTTTTTGTGATATTCCTACAGCATCTCACAGGGAGGGCTCACAAAGACATCAGTGCCTCACCAATATCCCTTTGTATTTAACCCTAAAAGAACAGAACATTTCCATGCCTTACAAAACCTAGAGTAGCAGAACATTCACTCTACTCACAAGCTATGCGGACAGATGCCTTCCTACTCTTGGAGGTCCCTAGGTGGCTCCATGCAACACACTGACACCAGTAATCTTCCGGCCCATGAAAATCTTCCACCTGCTGTCTCGTCACGTTGATGAACACCTCTCGAACCTTCAATCCTGAAGGGGAAAGGTACAGAAAATTAGCTGATACAGGCTGTCTTACCTGGGCATAAAGGTAAGGTTAGCCAAAACTTTTTCTTTTCATTAAATAATTGCACTTTCCATCAAGGCAAAGCTTTAATTAGTTTGACAATAATGTATTGCCACTAATTAAATTCTGAGAGCCGAGTAGATCATAATGCATTGCGTTACAAGAATGAACCACCCGCTGTGGACTTCCCAAGAATACACCACCTCCCTCAGGAACCTTCTCTCGCGTGCCTTCTCACCCAGAATGTTTATCTGGAATCTGGTAACATACATTAAAGTTGTCTTCCAACCTAACAGCTCGGTGCCCTTGAAAACCTGTCCGAAGTACCCTGGTAGGCCCCAATCAAGTCAAACAGCTGGAACTTGGCACGTATGGCAGGAACTAATCCAGTGCCCCACTGAATTCCAGCCTGTCCCAGCCACTGGTGCCACAGTTCCACGCGGCAGCCGTTTCCTCACACGGGAGAGAAAAGCTGGGTCTCACACTGCAGCACAGAGAACACTAAGCTCACAGCCTGGAAGGAGGCAAGAAAGAGGAGGGGAATAAATTTCACAGCTCACAAATGGAGATGGTCCTCTTCGCCACCCTCTCCTTCTGGGACACAAGCGAACCAGCCGCCAAACGGAAGCTTTGCCTTTCTCGACCTTCACAAACAGAAGGCTCTAATGGCTTCCCAAAGTATAACCTTGCTAAATGCACCTGCAGCGCCACGTTGTTGTCCACTATGAACTTGCGATCTATCAAAATGAACACACGCCTCTTCCCTGAGGTAGGATCAGTTACACCTGGCGAGCTGAGAAAAGGATCGAAGGGAACAAGGAAGGCTAGCCAGGAATAAAGATGGGAAAAGCCCTGTGCTTTTTCTTAGCCTGCTACCAATTTCAGATGAAATTCAGCACTTTTGCCCTTCAGAACAGAAGCATCTGCTTCAGATGAAGCTTAAAGGTAAACACAAGACATCAAGAAGCCCTGCAAACCTGGCACCCTATTTTATACACCTGGGATGGATGCCATACCTGCAACTACCTTTGCATGACAACCTTGGGGAGAGGAAATATAATCCAAATCCGGGTTAAAAGGCATTAGGAATCATTTGAAAGAACTATTCCGAAAAACCTTAATTTGAAAACAAAAAACATTCGTGCCTACTACTTCTTTCTCCTCCTGTGCAGTCCCAAGATACTTATTTCCCCTACACTGGAAATGAATGAAGACTCAATCTTAAAATATTTCATGCCTGTGAAGTTTATAAAGCAGCAAGAATTTTCTAAACCTGAACTCCATAAAAAGTGGCTTCCACTTATTCTCAGGCATCATTAACAGCTGGGTATTTCACTTCTGAAAGGCACTGGGAAGTCAACGTGTTCCTTTGGTAAACAGCAGAGATGGGGCCCACTGGGGATGCTCACCGAGGAGGGGCAGGGAAGGTCAGAGAAGCCTTTAATACTATAAAGCAATACAAAATTTTTGTTACTTTTCCAGCGACAGGCAAAGGGGTGTTTTACTTCTTTTTATTTAGCCTGTTTGGCTTGCCATATTTCACAGCGATACCTAAAGACATGGACACACCTCCAACAGCTTCCTAAGCTGTCTCAATAATCATTTTAGTCGCTCAAATATTTATTCACTCTGTAATAAACAAACAGAGGTTCACTGCTTGTTTTTATTTGCTTTTTTTTTTTTTTTTTTTAAATATGTTGATGCAGTTTACAACAGAACACCCCTGTATTTTCTGCCATGGTGAAAAGAAGCCACTACGACGTAAACACAGCCCATGGAACCCCGCAGCTCTGTGGAAGCTCCTCTCCTCGCCGACGTGCTGGCTGCAGAACGCCGGGTGAAAAGGCACCATCTCAATTTAAGCATCCAAGCTGCTCCGCCAGCGCCGAATCCTTGGACTCTCGGTCACAGATCCACCTTGCAGAGTGATCGTGATGGGTAAGAGCAGCTACAGTCAGTTCCACCCGAGAGCACCTGACCCGTGCCTGGCTGCAGAGCTGGCGGCGATGGGACAGGGACAGACCCACGCTCGCTCCTGCTCCTGGGTGGCAGCCCAAGGTGTGACAGTCCCCGGGCCATCACCACAAGGCAGTGAAGCTCCAGAGCCTCCAAGTCCGCGTTCATTCGCAGCCACGTCCGACAAGGTTGCAACCCACCCACTTCGAGGCTCCTTCCACAGGGTGTGAAATGCTGAAGGCCTGGCCAAGGCTGACCTCTCCCCGGGCAGGGACCGCTCAGCTGCTGCCAGGGCACGGCCTCGCGCTGCACCCGCCTGGCTCCGGGTCTCCTCCATCCCTCCATCTTCCAGCTAAGCCCAATCTTCCCGGGGAGGAGAACTCCCTGTCAGCAGCCCCAGCGCCGCCGTGCACCCCCCAGGCCCGGTACCTGCCCGTCTCTGAGCGACTCGAGGAATTTTTGGAAGTGGCAAAGAGAAACGAAGGTCTGAGAAGTGCCTGTTGTGCAGCTTCGTGGTGCGTCCGTGCTAACAACGGCAGAATCTTCACTGATCCCGAGCAAAGAAAACATCACAGGATGATGATTTTTTTTTGAGAAGCAAAAGCCATTTCTAGGCTCACCACTACTGTAAAACTCTGAGCAGTCCTCAGCGAATAAAGGCATTTACAGCTTCACATTTATTCTCCAGCCCAGCTCTTCCTTTCATTGACACATTATTTAATTAATCTATATATCAGCCTGTATTTTCTGAAGCAACATTTAACGTGGTTTGAATGAGGCAAACAAAGAACACGTGATTTTGAGAAGTTGGTGGTTCAGCATTTTGGGAATGGGACAGGTAGGAATTCGGGTCCATTTCGAGGTCTCCCAATTTGCCAATAGACAAAATAAATGCATCCAAAATAGCAGAGTCACAGAATTGTTGATGTTGGAAGGGACCTCTGGAGAACATCTAGTCTTCGGGGAAAGTTGTGGAGAAAGCACACTTATTTTCATTTGTTTTAGAAACAACTAGAGAAAGCAAATCTATGGGGAACAGAGACATATATTCTTCATTTATCATCACTATATTTCACCCAAAAATATCCCCACGTACCCTCTGCACCTCAAGAAATGCCAGAAAAATTGTTCACAGGAAACGACACAGAATGAAAAATCCATGCAAATAAAAACAGGCAACATAATAAACAAGAGCAACGTTTTTACCTGTGACTTGTACAACTCTAATAAGCACTGCAAGTCCAACCCTTTAAATTATTGTGCAAATTATAACCATCATCTTTTGTTATACAGTACAGCCTTACAGAATATAAAATTATGACTATGGTACTGATATGCTAATAAGCTTTCTGCACTGTTGGATGGTTTAGCTGCAGATAGACTAATGCTGGCAGCAGATGAATAATTGCTCTCCATGTACTAAACATAACAGAGCTGCACAGAACTTCAGCATTTGTCAGCTTTATTTGTTTAAATGAGAAAAACACTGACAGCAGTTACTGCTGTAATCCTTTTATTTATCAGACAAGAAAACTCTAGTTACTCTTAGCAGATTTCATCCTCTGGTGAAACCAAAAGTTGAGATATTTGTAAACTAAATTCTGAAGCGCATGCTGCAATGTGCAGGCAAGAAAAAATAAAGCAGAAAGAAATTAATCAAACCATAATTATTATGCTTTTATCACAGCAGCATCTACTAGCTCACGCTCTCGCTTTATGAGGCAGAGCACAGGGAGAGAGCGAAGTTCTGCCGCGTTCATGGAATGAAGAGGAGAGGCGGGGGGGATGCCTCTCGGTTCTGCAGCTCGGGAAATAAGGCAGGGGAGGGGGAAAGAACTTGGTCTCCAAGCGCAGCCCCCAACGACAGAAATCCTGCCTCTCCTGCTGCTCCTCCTCTTCAAGTCAACAGTGACCCCGGTGTTCCTCTAAGACTTTTCTCTGCTATAAAAACAAAATAATGCAAAACTGGATTCCACCCCGATGACAAACCATGGCCCTTGCCCCCCCCCGGCCCTCTCAGCTTCCACACCGGGGTCCGGGAGGTCCCGGCCACCAGGAATGAGCCTTCGAGTGCCACTGCCAAGCACTCCCTGCATATGCCTGGCTACGAGCTTGCTGGCAGGAATTTACAGAGACGCTGAGATACATTTCGTGTATTCAGCATTAAATTGCCTCTTGTTTGGGTTTCCTGCTGTTATTTCTCACCACTTTTCTATACATCTTCTCAGAATTTTCATCACATAGCAAACAGCGGAGGGATGGAAAAGGACAGACCCATTTTAATGTAGTGTAACCTCCCTTGAGTCAACTCACCAGAATCACACCCTTTAACCAGAGGCACCATTCTTGGCAGAAACTCTAGTGCAGTTTTTCACAGACGGAGCCCACGCCGTACGCTGAACACCCTGCCTGCTTGGTAACAGACATGTTTATGCCCCAGATTTGACTCCAGAAATGAGGGCACTGCCAGTACGCGCATTAATTCTAAAAAAACCCAATAGTCTGCTGTTTACTGAAGGCTGAGGAAGAGTTCCAAAATCCTTTATGGATATGGCTACAGCACGGTGAGAGACTACCCATGCCTGTCCCTCAACATTCCCCTGTACACAGCCTTTTACTTACACTCTGGTGTCCTAAGGACCACTGCGGTGGTTTTTGGAACACACAGACACCCCACACTGTCTGCACCACGCTCCTGCTCAGAGAACAACACTTCAGGGTTAGCTCTGCCCCGGGGCTAAATTCAAACCTGTAACGTCTATATTCCAGATCATATTTGCTCAGCTTGTGCCTCCATGTCTCAAACCTCAATGTTACTGGTGTTATTTTTTAAAAAAAAAAAAAACACCTAATGTTACTTTCTCCTTTTTTATTCTGTTATTAATCCAAGTCTTCGAAAACGTAACTGCAGTATTCACAAGACAGATTTTCATTAACCATATGGAAGAAAAACATTTAGGGAAGACATTTCTTCTATATTGATTCAGCAGTGCCTTTAGAAGTAAAGGTTATGCCTATTAAATTATTTTCAAAAAGGTAACTGTAAAAATTAAAATTCATCCAGATTAGCATTTACAAAAAGCCTTCAGTATGAAATTTCTTCAGAATGTGTCACTTAAAAAGAATGCCAAACACCACTTTAGGAGATGTAACTTCTTTTTAAATGGCATCTTTTCCTCTAAAAAGGAATTTCTTGTATTGACAGAGAGGATGTTATGCATACACTGCTATTTCCAAGACACGGAGTTGCCTAGCAATCTTGGAATTTAAAAGGAGGAGAAAAGCAATAACAAAACAGAATTGTGAAATTACAAGACGGTGCAGCATTAAATTGGTTTGCAATACTTATCAAGATGCTTCTAAATGAGAAAAGATATAGGGTGTGCTGGGAGCCTGATACAATCTGTTGATCATTTTCAACTTTCTCCCTTCTCATTCTCTCCTTTTAGACACGCGCTTTTACACAACAGGTTTCTCCCACTTAGCTTTATTACTCACCCAGTACCCATCACTGCTTGGGGGTGAAGGCAAATTTCAACCACCACGTTGGTGGTTTTTCAGGGTTCATCCTGTCAGGAATTCCGTAACAGCGTACGTTTCCCCGGTTCTAGTTCCCGCTTCAACTTACGCCACTGAAACCCAGAGCACTACAGTTCCCTCCAGAACTTACTTTCTTTCAGAAATCTCACTGCGGTGTTTGATCCAGCCCCATGTCTCCACTTGGAAGAGCTGGTGGGGTGTATCCAGTCTGTTGCTGTCCCGGTGTAACACCTCCTACACCTCCAGCCGCCTTCATCCCCTTTGTTCTCCCCACCCACACCACCCCTCCTCAGGCCGGATCTGTCTTCCCCTCCTCTGCCTGTCAGCTCTGTCCCATCCTGACCCTCTTCCACCCGCTGCTTTCCCTTTTGCATTTGGGCAAGGCCGGACCTACACGGGGCAGCCCGAGCAGCGAGGAGCTGGCTGGCCCGACAGGCTGAGCTGAGCGCGTCGGGGCTGTGCTCAGGGCAGAGCCGACCCCGTCGTGTCACTTCGGGATGGGGGCCAGTTCCCGCTCCTGTAGCTCCGTGCGAGCCTGCAAGGGCCACCCAGCTCTCCTGGTTGTGTGCCTGACCGTCACCTCCCGCTCTCTGCCCTGTTCCGTGGTGTCACAGACCCCGAGCTCGGATCTGCCTCCCGGAGGAGATGTTAGCCCTTACCTGTAGTCTCATCCATGCTTTCCTCAGACACGTGCTCATTTTGATGGACCCATTCACCATTGCACTTGAAGAAAATCTGCATAGCTGGCATAGCTTTACAGCGTAAGACAATGGGGTTGCTTTTTATAATGTAGGCATCATCTGGTTCCTCCATAAAATGAGGCAGTGTTCCAGGAGCAGATGGGATAGACTCTGGAAGGGCTTCACTGTTATCATTTCCTGAAAGGGAAGGAAAGGAAAATACACATTTTTCATGTTGTCGAACCCTTTGTATTAGCTCATTTAATTGATTAAATACCAGTTTGGATGTAAGAACTGTCAAGAAAATTGACAGAAAAGAAGCATCAGAAAACGGCACCATCGCTACAGCCGATTTTACAGACGGGAAACTGAGGCACACAAAGATTAAAAGAGTTACCTGAAGTCATACAGAAAGTGTATGGAAAAAGTAGAAACGAAACCTTATTCTCTTGAGTGACAGCCCAGTGCCTTCACTACCAAATCTCCCTTTCTTTCACAGAATTTTATTTCCTTTAGAGGGTTGCTGTAGATCTAGCAGGGATCAGAGTGCTAACCACAGAGAAACCCACTGATGTGAACAGCATTACGGTACCACTCCCACACTGGAATAAGCAAACTCTGATTTCGTACCCACTTAGGGGAAATTTTCAATATGCTTTTAGCTGTTCCCATTCACTGCAGCCCCTTTAAGGCGATATGAAAGTGGAAAAATGGTTTCTGTAGGGCCAGAAACTGCGAGACAGTGAGGCTTTCTCAGCTTCTAGCACAGGCAGTAGGACCCAAGGCCATTCACTCAGCAACGTGTAAGCCTAAGTGTCTTATTTTCCGAATTCCTGCGCTTAGACATGAACACGGAAGCGCTGGAATACAACCTTTCCTTTCACTACAACTCTTTTAACTGAGTCAAATCCTAGTGGCTGCTGCCAAACCCAGGAAATTCCCACCGATTTTCAGCAATGCTGGGATTTATTTCAGGACTTTTGCTAGTTTTGGGAGAAAATTCAGAGAACAGCAACAAAAGTAAGTCAGAAGGGATGGGTTTATGAGGAAGATTAGAAAGTGCTGAACACATACAGTGTAGCCAGATGACAACAGGGGAGGACATGGTCTATATGCAGATGAAGGGAACGCGGCATCAGAGAAGAGAAATAGCGGAGGGCAATACATAATGTGACTTAACTAAAACCACTGAAACTAAGTTAGATGAAAGGGAAGTTATGATGATATAAAATGTCTAAAAACCTTCACAGATCTTGATTACAGAGCGATGAGAACATGCTTTGTCTTTATTTCCATTTAAGGGAGGTATCTCTCACCCAGCACATCTGTGTCTGCAAATACGCACTGTGGATGTGCTGAGATCACTGTGATCCTCGAATGAGTTCGGTGGTTTAAACCACATTCGCAGCGTACTTTAGGAAATATTATCATCATTTTTAGCGTTCTACTCCTGAACATTGATGCCAATTTCCACCTTGTCAATCTTCAGTAACGCTGCATCCCTGCAGGCGTTATTAAATCCATGCTTTAGAGGAAATAACAAAAAAATGTCAGTAGAAGATTCTGGAGAGGCTTGGAAATCCCATGGTCCCACAGTGCTTTGAGGGCTTCATGAGGCAGCAACACGCCGGTGTGGAGGAAAACGAGTGGGCAATTTTCTAAGGATCAGTCAGAGAACTTAGAATGACCCATGGTTGTTCCACTGGATTTGCTATCCAGGGCAAGACACAAAGGATGAAATCCCAGCCCCACTGAAATGAAGGGCACAACTCTCCTCCCAAGGGGCCTCCAGATATAACGACACGGCTTTACGCTCCTGCTAATGGTTACCGATGAGCACCTGGTGGACAATGTTTTATAATCCAGATTAAATCAGCATCTGGCAAGAATTTAATGCCTTGAGTACAACCGTTAGCGGAAGTAAGGAAAGCAACTCATTACCCCACCCCGTGTGAGTTCAGGCTGGAAGGCAACTGTAGAAAATTCACAGAGGATTTGCATTCCTTGGTTTCTGTTTGAGGAGATATCCCTTTTCTCCACGTGGCCGCCTCCTCAGGCTGGGGCTGCAGTGACACCCTTTTAATGGGTTGTGATATCTGGAAGTTTTGCGTTGTAAATATTTAGTGTGATTTACGATACACGAGACATACTTTACTTGTCCCTTTATCATGCTTAAAGAGAAGAGTCACAGAGCGGTATTTCAGACACATTAAAATAAGCACCCTTCTGCATTTAAATGTCAGACTCTAACCCTAATTAAGATGACATTTCCTGCCACACACACTAAAAAAAAAGTTTGATGATTAGACAAGTTACAGCGTTCTACAGCTCCCTGGGACCGGAACAGGTAGGATCGCACTCTGAGCAAGTGCTGCTGTTTACTTAACCACAGCTACAACAGGAAAATTAGCAGTGAACTGATAAATCAACTCTCCCAAGCTGATGAGCCGTTTCCTCAAGGCCACAGCAACCAGTGGTCTCGGTTTCAAACCGCACTTGCTCCCTGCACATCCTGACGTTATATCGAATCGGAGGTCGTGCAACGGACTTGTACAAGCTCCAGGGGAGGGTAAAATTCTGTGAACAAAGAGACTAGAAAAAAAGGAGTATTTGGCCCAAAACATATATATATATATTTCATGTTCAAGTCCCAAGCAATTTGGCTACTGCAATCGATAGCCACGCAAGATTAGACAAATTGTGATGGGGCATTTCAAGTCTCTCTAGAAATGGTCTAGAAGTACTTTGCTGACAGAGGAAGATGTATCGAGCCCAGCAAACCCCTATCACACACCTCGCCCCCCCTCCGTCACCGGGACTGAACTCGACTCCCTGTTCCCAAAGCACCTTTCCTGGAGGCCCGCCCCAGCGTCCCAGAGCAGAAAATAAGGACCTCGTGTTTACATCTCCGTGACTACACACACACACTTAAATAAATCACAGGAGCCACCACAGACCTTAACCAGTTCTAGTAGATAAGTTATGGGAAGAGAATGCCTGGACTGGCGTGCTGAATGGCACTGCCCATCCTTAACCAGGTACAACAAATCCCGGGGTCAAGTCCTAATAAATATTATTTAAGCAGCTATTACTGATGTTATATAAATCTACATGTATTTCAGGATAAATAATATTTTAGCTGAGATAACTGCAGTAGCTGCTGATCAAAGCAAAGCCTCTCCTAAAGTAGACTTAATACCTGGAATTTTAACTTAATGCATCTTTCTTTTGTGCATCATTTTTTTTTGTACCCTAACTCGCATTCAAATTCATCTGAAAGCCTAGCGGAACTTTCTAAGGGGTTTGATTTCTTCTTTTTTGTAACTGTCAGTTTTCAAGATCCAGGCCATTCGTAGTTATAGAAAAAATGGTTGTTTTAATGCAACAGCGAATGACAGAAGACCAAACTATCAAACACAATTCTTGTATTTTTCATTCCTGGAAAATTACCTCTCAGGAAGTGCTTTGTATTTTATGTTCTGCACACTAGTCCAATAGGGACTTTAAATCTTTTTATGACAATAATAGAAACAAAAAAAAAAAAAAAAAAAAAAAGGAGAAAAAAAAAAGTTGGGAACAAACATTGAATTCTATGAAATAATGTTAGTTGTCAGATCACATGAATCCTTCAAGTATTTTAAAAAAACCGATAAGGATGTAATTTAGATGTTAAAGTGAGATTTTAAAACAATGAAAAAATGTGAGTTCTAAACTTTTTTTTGGTTCAAATTAAGAATTATTTTTAAAATAAGTAAGTAGCATTACTTTCTATATTAAAAAAACCCCAACACTTGGAAGTATCCCGAACAAGCCAAGTAACTTGCTGGGAATAAATATGAACAATCCTTCTGTAACCATCATCCTCAAAAGACAACTACATCTTCTACTGCTACCCACCAGGGAAGATCCCTTTATACCACCATCACTTTCAGATTATAAAACCTAGTATGAATTGATTTATTCTCTAGTTCATTTATCCCTCCATCTCCTTCCCCCATCCCTATAAAAAAGCACAGAGTTGTCCAAGGGCTGGAAGCACAAAGACTTCTCGTTCGTTTTTAAACACAGACCCTTTTAAATTTTGGTAGTACAAGAAAAGGAACAAACATGATTATTTTGCTGCCTTGGTTTCCTTCCACTCTAATTAAGCAATCCTAAAATCAGAGGATCCCTGCTTTCTCTTTCTGCCTGTGGGATTTTTTGTTGTTGTTGTTGTTATTTTTTCCAATTTATGTAGCTATTTCCTTTATTAGCTGTGCCCACAGGGAGACAAGAGCCATTCGGATATAAAAGCATTCTCTCCAACTTCCTTGTCTTGCTTAAAAATTCCTCTCCCTTTGCTTCCTTTTCCCATGTCCCCTCAATTTATAAACCTTGGCATTAGCATTTAGTTTCTTTCTCAGGATTTTGGATATTTTCTGCACTCCAAGCCTTACACCCCTGTAGGTACTTCAGAAAAAAAAAAAAAAAAAAAAGCCTTTTCCCAGCTGTAAACACCCCAACCACTCCTTTTGGACAGGTCTGTTCGCTCCTTGAAAGACACTGAGCGATGACCAAAGTTCTGGACACTCACTTTCTTCCCTTTCATGGATCCGATGTTGCCGATTCCTGATGAACTTAAAACCACCTGCAGTCATTATTTTCTATAAAATTAAATAAAGCCAACTGTCTTTCTACACACATGTTCGTTTTTAAAGGAAAGTCAAAAGATGAAAAAAAACGTATTCCAGAATACATAACGTCCTTACGCGTGGAATGGTTTTCATAATTAAATTTGAGCCATTAGTCAGAAAAGCAACTCAGTGAGATTTATCTGTGTTGTTTCAATCCGTTGACCCTGTCCCTTATCCACAATATGGGTTTTTTTTTTTGGAAGTCACTCAGATATTGATGGAAATACAAGATTTTGTTGCCCACATGAAATCCTTTAATGCCTTTGTTATTTCCTCTAGTACAGGGATTTACTAAAGCCTACAGGGACACGGTATTTAGCAAAGATTGACAATACAGGAACAGTGAGAATGGTCAGTAATAAAACATGCGTGCTGATGAGTTTCACTGCAAACTTTTTCTTTATACGTTGAAGGGGAATCCAATTACTATTTATTCAGCACTCCTGGTAAATGATACAGAACTGCTTAATTGGCGTGGCCGCCATCAAGCACCTACTGCACGGGCATCCTCACCTGCCTGCCAACGGCATCAGCAGAGGCACATCTGGGGGCGAGCAAAGTGGCACTAACTGATGTTCTGTTCCTGTCCCCAGCCTCAGAGTCAGTGTTTCCTGCTTTTTCTACTTCAGTATACTTCCTAAAGATATAATCTGTAAACTTAGAGAAACGCTGGGGTTTTTTTCCATATTTTTAACCGAATTCCTGGTTTCTTCTGGCTACTGTATTGCGTAATGCCGTTATCTAGTTTTATTAAGGAATATATCTGCATGCACCTGGGGTAGCGCACAGATTTCTCTGTCTATTATCCATGTCCTATGACCGCTGCTATGCTGATGCTACACTTGTTATATACATTACATGCTTCTTTCAATAAAAGCCATTTCGTCTGTGTAACCTGACACGTCATCGCACACAAATGGAAAACTGCCACACAAGCTGTTCACCCTCCTCTTCTCCAAAGACACATGCTTTTGAGCAAATTCAAGAAAAACTGTGTAAGACTAGTAAAGGGAGGGAACTACATATTTAACTCACTGGATTGGGGATTAGGAAAAATAATGACATTATACTTCCCCAGTATATTATGTATAACATGCTGGGGAAGAAGACAAACGTTGTTCTGTATCTATTTGGTGAGCGCACGGGAATGATGCAAAACTATGACACCCAGTGAGGAAGTTCTTGAAGACTATTAACTACATATGGGAAAAGGTAAAAAACTTTCTTCCTCCTGCTCCTCAATACTTAAGATGCTCACAACGATGTCGGAATGGCGCACTCGAGTTGTCTCTGGTTACCAGCACGTGACCCTGCTGAGGGACTTGCCCATGAGCTATACAGCAACGTTTTCAAGACTGTTGCAGCAACTTCAAAATAATTTCTGTTAGCAAAGAAACCACCAAGACTTTATCCTTGATGCCTTTAAATATTGGTACCAACATCTCAACCACTGACGACTCTCAACGTAAATGTCAAAAGTCCTCATTTGTCCCTAGTCCTGCTGGGAAAGAGGCTGGAGCTGGGAATGGAGAATCCACACCGTCACCAGTCAGGGGTTTCCACTAAACAAAACAAACGATGACACGGTACGAGCAGGCTACAGCAAAACAAGGAGCACGCCAAGCGGTACTGCTTACTTCAGACATGTTCACTACCCGGTATTACTCTCTAGTAGGTTCCACATGACAACGATTTGCTTAAGTGATGAATATTTAACTCAATAGATGAATGTATTAGAAGCAGCTTGTGAAGAATGCTGTCAGAAAGAAAATGTATTTATACACCTGTAAGCATACTACGCTTACAGAACGATGAACTACAACATGGGTAAACCTCTTCTCATTACAAATTTTCCCACACTGCCTGTAAAATTTCCATATAAGGTTTAATGGCTTCATAAAACCGGGATTTTAATTCAATCAATAATTGATCTGGGGGAATCTTTGGCGTTGTATTTTACTGTTGGTATGATCTGGTTAAGCATAGCTGCGTTTGCTTACATTTATTTGTGTTACCATAAATTAAACCTGCTTTATTTTGGTACATGAACCACGTGATAAGACAGTGGACAATATTAGAAGGAAATTTCACTGCATGAGAAACGTATGGAATTAAGAACCCTTAACGTGACTTCTGTGCCTAACCAAAGGTTATAAGAGAGCTGAAACACCTCCAGGTATATGGAACTGGTAACTGGAGCTGCAGCATGTACATATATTATAAATATACATATTTAGGGTCATTTTTCTTTCTCCCGAGATGTTTGTTCACTTCTCATTTCAGTAGGGCCTGAAATCATAATTAGGATGCCAAGACAATATCCCATGAGTATAAGACAATAATGAAATATCGAAGTGGAAAAACATAAAGATGTCACCGATGTTTGAACAGAAATGACTTTCTGATATGAAAACAAAACAAACCAATGTCAGCGTAAGACTGTAGAGACAATGATACAACAGGAATGCAAAACTGTCGGCGCTACCCCAAGTCTACACGTACAACAACTTCCTCTGTAGGAAACAGCACAAGAGCAGGGGAAATGAATGAGATTTCTGTGACAGCATCTGCCACCTCCCCACTCCTCTCCAACATGCACATCGGCACGGGGGTGCCCGAGCAGCTGCGGGTTGCACGAGAAGGGAAATCTTCCAGAGGGAGACCCAAGAATCCGGACAAATTTCTCATCCTAACGTTTCAGCATAAGACAATGCCCTTAAGGAAACCTCCCACTGCAACGTGCCAACTGCCCACCAAGGCTCCATGAACCGAACGCTGAAATAATGACCAGTTACACACAAGAGACACACAAACTAAGAGCATTCTGGGTTTTCTGAGACACGAAGGCAGAGACAACTGGAGAACTGTCAAGCAGATGAACTTACTTTGAATAAAAAATACTTTTGGAAGTAACAGACATCAAAATAATGTAGATTTGCAGTGGTTCTCTCTTGGTTTGTATATTCTAACTGTAGTTTTCCGGGTTGTGCAACACAAATAAGATAACTTAACACTCAAAGAAATTCAAACCCAGAATCATCTTCCATGATCAACTTTGCTTTATTGAAAAAAATTGGCTAATAGCACAGTGACGATTCTAAACTGATAATATCATATTACAGCTCAATTATTTCTACTCCATTTCCAGAACTGACTTGAACCTCGGAGCAAAACCTAAAACTTAAGTGTTAAGTACCTACCAAAAAGGCGTGCGAGGAAAAACTCTTTTCGCTGGTGTTTTTATACCCAGGAATAAGGAAGACTAAGAACACGAAAAGAATCTGAACAGTTTCAGCGCATTGTGCAAGTCAGGGAGAATTTTAAATGCCTCTGCAACCCAATCATACGGCTTCTTTATTTTTACCAGATATTCACATCTACCTTACAAGGAGGGAGTGTTTCTCCTGCTTTTAAGTTAGGATTGGGGTTCCTCTAACAAAAGAGAGCGCTGGTGGGAGATCAAGGATTGCTTAAAAACATCCTACACGACCATGACCATTCTGTACTTCACATCTGAGCAGACAGGGTCTCCTAAATTTTCAGCACATGTTGAAAGTCACAAGTGCTGTACATACATCTCAGGAAGCCAACTTTTGATATCAGTATATTAGTTTCATCAGACCCTCTTGCTTCCTATGGATATAAAGTATAAACTTCCAGCAGCTGTACCATAATCCTTCTCATCAAATATTTGGGCGACAGGTGGAAAATTGTTCTGCCAGCTGAGGAAGACAAAATCCATTCCTCCTGGCAATTTTCTGCAATGAAAACTCCAAAAAATGAATGTGCAATAAGTTGTGGAAATAAATCTAAAATATTATCACACAAAAGCAGTGTGCTCAGAATCTTTAGCTGAAAACTAACCCCGCTTATCTGAATTTTAAAGAATCTCATTTCTTCTTCTGTGTGCATAGGACTAGATATTAAGCTGGATGCTTCTACTTGAAACTATTAGTTATACACCTGGGTTTTTTTCCATTTTGCTTTGCTTTGAAATGCACTGTGAGTTCTTCGATCATTACTTTTTTTTTTTTTTTTTTTTTTTTTGCATGCATCAAGGAAGCCTGACAACAAATCTGGGAACCACATATTATCGATTTCGTTTTACAGAAGGGTGAGTGGTCTGAAAACGGACTCTGAGAATAAGAACAAGCCATGAAGCTAGGAACCAAACGCCACAGAGCTGCGTTCCAGTACTGGTAGAACCGTGCTAAGCTGCAGACACTACTCTGCTGCTATTTAGCAGGCTTTGGGTGACATTGTCTCCAGCTGATTTAGCAGGAAAGGAGAGTGAAAGTCAATATATAATCATGAAAATAAGTTGTCTTAATAGGATTAAAAAAATCAAGGCAACGCTTCCAAGTGCCTGTTCGTCTGTTCGCTTTGTGAGCCCTTCCCTACGTACCTTAATGTCGGTGAAGCTGTAGAAGTTAAACGCTTTTTCAGCAGTGATAAACCAGACGTGTAAGGGAAGGGCAGCGCGTACCACAGACCACCCACAGACTCACAAGTGGCGAGTGGAACTGGCTGGAGGAGGACAGAATGACTCGCCACAGTTGTAAGCAGCTTCATAATTGACTGCTCCTTGGCCCAAACCCATCATCACTAGCCACGTGCCCGCTGTTTGTCTGCTAAAAGGCAAGTCGGTGTGTTAGTGTGAACCACCCACCCTCCTCACTGACAAAGAGCACACGTGGGGTCCCGGAACTGTAACTGAGAAGAGCTGTGCGTCCCTAAACTTCCTAATTTCTTGTCTTTCTCTGAACAAACTCTCCCCCACAAATGCTTTTCACCAAACAGCAGCAACAACATGATCATCCAAATGTCTCCTCAGAGAGAATCCATTTGAGAAAGACCCTACGACGCCATCAAGATTTTGCTTTAAGAATATGAAATACCACTCCTCTAGCGAGAAGGACTTCTTCCACAGAAAGGACTTTTATGTTAATAGGAGCGAGGCCATTTTCTCAATCCTCATTTATTCCATCTTCCTTCCCTTTGAATATCTTATGAGCTTTAGCTAAGGGCTGTATACTTGCCTTAAAGCTCATGGTCCTCATTTAATCTCTGTGCACATGGCAGAAAGCACAATTTAGCTAAATATATTTATCTATACAAAACAGAGTAAAATTTAAAAGCATCCCACCTGCATCCACAAATTCTAGCCTTAATTCTTCTTTGACTGTCAAACAACCCCAGTTAAAAGCACTTCTGCAGCTCTACACAGGGCTACACTTTCAGACCTGGTTGAAGTGACCAAGACAAAACTGGTTCCAGTTCTACAGCTGCTCACATTCCCAACCCAGATCAAGAAGAGCAGCAGTCTCCTTCCACCATCTCCACCCACTCTTAACCCCCATTATCAGAAACAATCAGCTTGGCACTGCCAAGTCGCAGTGGGGCTGGCCAGCAGCCTCAGCAGAGCAACCAAGGGAAGAACGATACGTGAAGATCAGCTCCCGTTTGCACAGCTCAGGTGGGTTCTTTTTTAAAAAGGAGGAAAAAAAAAAAAAAAAAAGAGATAAGAAAAAAAAGCCCTTTTCAGTAGCCCCGATTTCCCTCTAGAACTTCGCGTTCGGCTGACATTGTTGTGCTCTCTCTTCAGCCATCTCACGAGAAGCTCACAGTTCAATGAAGTTCGTAATTCCATAAACCACATTGTTAATGGCTTGCAGGAGGGTAGGGCATTTATTTTCACCAATGAGGATTAATCTGTTCATAAAACATTAGTAGTCTTTTCTATGCCAACAGAGATGAATGTGTTATCCTATTGTAATCCCTTATGGCTTCTAAATCTATTTATATCTAAGTTATACATATTTATTAAAATGATATATTGCATTTATTAAATATTAAGTGGATTACAAACTTGAAGAATCTTTCATACAGTCATACATTTATTTAACATCTAGATTTTTTTTTTTCCTTTAAGCAGTATGCAAGCAATATAAATCTTTAAAGGAAGAAAGATTCTCCAGCATCCTAAATAGATGAATCTGTAACAAAAACTCTACCAGCATGCAGTGTGCAAAGAGTATCACACTAGAAGAAAAAGATTACTTAAAAAATGCTATGGGAAAATGAGTGGTAATACCAGAGTCGTACATGTAAAGATAATGAGATGGATGAGGACAGTGATTGTATGTTTAGCTAACAAGCAAGACTGAAAAGACCAACACCTCGATACATTCCTGAACGACCTCAAAACAATCCTGAAATTCTCAGTATATATCACACGCCAAACACACAGGGTTTGTCTTAAATGCCAACAGCATTAGCCACACAAATTTTCTGAACAGCTCCCTGGAAATGTGTCCTATTTATCAGGTGGCTGTAGGGAGAGAGGGGAAGCTTCACTACCCCACCGTACAGCCACACGTTTCCAGATGGTGTCATAAGCCCACCAGATGTGTCACCCTTGGGGCTGATCACTTTGGGATCAACAAATTGCCTTGAAGATTCAAGCTTTATGGTTGCCTAGGATACCTGGCCTGTTTAAGGTGACAAGAAATGAACTCTGAATAAATTAACCGGTAGCATTTCCCTAACTGATGTTCCATGGCCCTCAAAGGGCTGTGGCTGTAATGGTTGCCATTAAAAAGTCAAATATTTACTTACAGTTTCTACACTATGCAACAGGTCTTGCAGGCTGCTGGAGAAAGTCCCTACTACAATTTAGCACAGAAGCACAAGATAAAGCAGGAGATATAAAAGTGAGGGAAGGCTTCTCTAGAGCGCTCTCCTTGGATTTTCTGTATATTTAGATGATATCTCATATTTACACCGAAAGCTATACGCAGCATTCTTCAGTAGACTGGTCTTTGGCACACAAAGGCAAATAAACCATCTTGCTAAAGTCTATGTTTAAGGGTTTTTTTTAACCAAAGGACATTTTTAGAACCTTTAAATTAAATTTTCAGTTTACATATTAAAAAGTAGCTTTGAACCTCCAGTGTCTATGGCCCAGAAAGGGAATGAATGAACCAGACTAGAGCAAGGCTAAAATGCTCATTTTGATGCTCAACAATGAAAGAAAAAAAAGTGGATTTTTCCCATCTGTGAGAATATTTAGGAAAGAACCCCAACAACTATTTTACTACCGATACTAAAAGTGCAGCAAATAAAAAGATGTAACTGCTTGGATTCCTTTCAAGGACAACAAATAGTTCACCAGCAGAAAGGGAACCACGTTGGGATGAAGTTAACGTGCTTATTAACATACAAGTCAAGGGGAGATGATCATAGTGTAAGTAACTCGGTTTTAAATATCACCAACTCATCTCTATCAGGACCCAGCAATCTGCAGAATGTATCTGGAGCCCAAATCTAATCAGATACAGACTAAGAGCTTTAACCTGCTGCCCTTCTTCCATGTTCCCACCTCCCCCAAGACCGAGATCAGCTTTGAAATTGAGGCTGGGATTCTTCAGCTGCTCAAAAAATTCTCCACCTCGCCTGCCCTCCCTTGATTGGCAAGACCGTAATTATTATTGATATATCACAGTGCAGCTGATCCAAACCAGACTAACTTCCATAGGAAAAACTAACCTGAAGTAAACCAAAAACTCCAATCTGTCCCCGAACGATGAGTGTAAACTAGGATTCCTCCCAAGAACAATTAGTGACTTAAAGTATCTGCTTCTCGAACCCTGGCCCAAAGCACGGTACCTGCTGACGCAAGTGCTTCCAGCTCAGCAACAAGGCAATACTAAATATAATGAATTCATACCCACTTCATAGTTGCACCTGTGCTGCAGTGCTTATTCTTAGCTACAGCAGCATTTTATTTACTGAATGAGGCACAGAGCTCTTTCCTCCAACTTAATTCACAGATCAATTGTCATTATTAAGGCTAAAGGCTTTGATGTGCCCAACTACCAGCTCAGCTGCGTGAGGAGACGCTTACTGCAGATCTATTCACATTGTGCTTCGAACCGGACTACAGACAAGTTTTTGTTTTGTTTGCAAGCTAGTAATAAGGCTGCTGTACAACTGCTGAGAATGTATTTTAAAAGAGGGGGCAAAAATAACCCACACATATGTCCAACTGCTCTTCTCTTAAAACTACTGCAGTATCAAAGCTGTTCTGCAGATAAATGTCAGTTTAATTTCTTTTGTAAATGTTGGAGGGGGAAAAAAAAAAACAACAAAAACACCTTCTTTCCTCCACCACCAAATGATAACGCTTAGAATTCCCGACAAGAGATGCTGCATAACAAAGCACATCAACGTCTCCCTTGGCTGCCAGCACAGGGCAGACAGGCCGTGCTTGGGCAGTGCTGCACTTCCAGTCTCAGCACAAACTTCCCAGCCTGGGCGTTTCAATTCCTCAGATCCCCGCGTTCCCCTAGGAAAGGTATCCATGCCCTTGTATTCTCAAACACTGAGGGCACCCTGATTGGCACTGGAGCCCAGAACAGAAAGCAGCATACACCACCCTTGAAACGGAAAATCAGAAGGGTCAGGGAATCCTTATCTGTCCAAAGACTGACGTCTGCTTCAGTAAAGGGGGATTTGTCCAGCTACAACACACCTCAAGACCGAGTTTCTAAATATGGAAACGCTAACAGCGAGTCTTATTATTTCTCAATTCAGATAAAAATAATGTTCTTTTACAAAAAAGGATGGAGATCCTACTTGAGATTTTGAAAGCCTTCTACAACTGGATGTTTTCACATGAAAAGTTTCATGGCTAACACAGGCTCTTCTAATCCCCTCTATCCAAAGTGACACTGACAGTTAACACTTCCACGCAGCGACACCACCTTTGGTTAAAATTCCTGTGGTACTCACTGAAGTCAATCCGTTGCCCCTAATTCATCCCAAGAAAATAAGAGAGCAATTCTCTTCAGAAGTCATAAAAAATTCCTTAAAACGCGTTACGACTTTTCAGTGCACAAAGCGTTCACTAGCAAACACTCCCCCTTTATTTTTCCAGTCACACTGACGTTAAATAACAAATACGTTCCTAGTACTGACAAATACAACAAATGGATTAAAAAGAGAAGACAACTCCCTAAATTAACTCATCAGCTACTAAAAGTTTTGTTTCACCTAACACAGTAACGTTCATTCCTGCAGAAGGCAGTACTATGCTTATGATGAGACCTGGGTTCAGTTAGTCTTAATTACTGAGACAATGATGTGGAAACGCTCCTTTGGAAAAAAAAACCAACAAAACCAAACCATAAGCTAAGAGAAATACTTTTGATTCTTCCAGCCTAAGGTGAGGAAGAAAGGTCTTCAAAGATACGTCCTTTATTTTAACGCTGACACCTTTTGAGACCACTGCAGTAACGCGTCTACTCAAACACAAGTCAGGAACACTCAGTAGGCAAGAGTAAGACATCACAGCGTAATTCTCATCAACTGAGTCTTAAATCCCTAACGATCCAATTAAAATTGGACTAAATGCTGTAGTTATTTTTGCTTCTTCAGGTAACTCAAACTTAGTGAGAAAATAGGTATCGTTAGGTATTGATAGACATCATAACGTACAGTGCACAATTTAGGTATTAGATTCCCAGATTCCTATGAAATACAGAATAGCAAATCATGCCTCAGCTGCATTTGCAAGCCTTTCCTTTCCTTGCTGCACTCTACACAAATTAGAGGAATGAATTAAATTTAATGATGGATCTTGATTTTCTGAACTTTATTTTATAGTGATTGGGGGGAAAAAAAAAATATTTAGCTACATCTAAATAACACAGTTATGGAAGCAAATATTTATGGTGCTTTTCCTTATAAAAAAATTAGGTATTCCAAATACTATCCAGTTTATGAGGTATCCAATATCCCCTCGTAACGGGAAAGATCCAATTAGTAGATGTTTTCTACATATGTAGAGAGACTTGAGTCATAGAGGTTTTTTAGATCTTGCTGCAAATTCCAATCAAAGCAACAAGTGACATTAACATTTTCAAATATTTTAACATGTGTGTTTGCAGCAACTAAATGTAACGTAACACAGCGGGGGAGCAAAGCCAGTGCTACGGGCACTACAGCCATCTGTGTGCTTCCACGTTAAAGGGTAACTCTCTCCTGGCTATTAATTTTATATCTAGATGCTTTTTCAAGGCATCCCCCTGCTCCAAACATTTTATGCAACAGACCCATGACCAGCTGCACCGGCTAAATTAAACAGAGACGGAAGTGGGAGAAGGACTCCATAAAATACAGTTTTTACAGTTTATTGGTGTAAGGGCACTGCAGACTGGTCAGTTCTCCATCACCCACGGCCGTGCGCTGGTCACTGTCCACCCACAGCACTTGCTGCCGTGCGCACAACCCGATCCACCTGCGTAAGCACTTTAATTCAAATCCTGAAACGGCGGCTCAGATGGAAACCCCAAAGGGCCACCCACAACACCAACACACACTCCAAGAGTCCTGGGCTCCCTCTCCAATTAAAGAAATGAATTCACCAAGTCAGACATACCAGAGGAAGAAAGATTAAGCAACACAAGGAAAAAGAAACAACAGGAAAATGGCTCAAGCAGGAACAATGGACACAGTTATTAATGTCTGAAATTAGCACAAGTTACCTCCATCCAACCGTACTCATAACGCACACTACAAGTGAAAAATATACAATATACTCTCAGAACCAGACTGGCTTGCCATAGCCACACCTGCTGAAATGACACGTTTTCAACAACAACTGGCAGTTTCTTCTTCAGCCCCAAAGGAAATGGAACCCAACTCAACTGTGGCCTTTACTCTCGTTATTTCCTACTGACTACGCCAACCTGACCTGGAGATGGACGCCTGGCTCCATCGCACACCCTCCTCTGGCTCCTGGGCATCACGGAACCTCTCCTCTCAAAAGGAGCCTCTACATTCACACACCCCAACAAGGGGTAACCAGTTAATAGGCTGAAAACCGGAGGCATTAAACGCCGGGAGAATTGCTGTGTTTACTCACCTTAGCATCACTACTTTCAACGGATAATCTTAAATCAATCTGGGGTTTACTATTATTCTGCTGAAAAATATCCTGTAGCTTTATTGGCTGCTTTAAGCCAATACATCTGCAATGTCACAGCCCACCGTAAGCAGATGTGCTCTGCAGATTCATGATTTACTGCAAAGAATATGCTCAACTTCAACACCTCAGTGAATTTCAAGGTATGACTGGGTCTATTTTCCTACTTTCAATTTCAATAGGTATTAGTAAAAGATCTAACCTTCATGGAAACGTGTACTATCTATGCACGTACGTAACTAACTAACAAAAAGCTTACGAAACATCACTTTCATACAGGATTGCAGAATCTTAAGTTTTACATATAGTAAGAAAAAAGAAAACCACACACGGAAAAGGCAGTACAGACAGAAAAGATTAAAAAGATGCATTTATGATAATACAACGTGTTAGCATCCTTTTAGAATTAACTGCTATCCTAACCTCCATGCAACTAACATTGAAATAGTAAAATATTCTAGCACGCTGTAATATTATATACATAGACCTGTGAGGCATTTCAATTTATTTATGTTACTATAGTTCTCATAAGCGGTTTTCTGCACTAGAACATGATCAGATTTCTGTAGTGCCCTCCAGTTAATTGTTTGAACAAGTATTTTTCAATTCTTCTTTCACTCTTCATCTTATAATCAGATAACTTTTCCTAAACCCTGGAAGAATTTAAGCACGGACATCCTACCTGAAACAGGGAGAGTAAAATCTTTGCAGTATCCTTGAGTTCTGTTGATCTTACAGATCCCTGAAACAGAAAACCTCACTAGTCGCTCCTCAACAGCCACCACGACCACGGCACAGGGGCTGGAGACACCCCAGAGATGCCCAGCCCGTGGCTGAGGGGCTGGGAGGGCCCCTCCAGGGCAGCCCCCTCCTCTGCCCACCCCGTGGGTGCGCGGCTTTGGAACGGGGAGCAAACACCCCGGCCGAGAGCTGCTCCTGCTCCTCAGTGAGACACGCTCACAGCAAATGTTTCCTCCCAGGGGCCCTAACAGCACCCGGCACCATTTCACTTTTTTGACTGCCTGGATGGAACTCCAAACCTGATGAACTTTCCCGAAACTACCCGCTACCAGCGGAAAAGAACAACCTGAGACGCCCCAGATCGCAACTCCGGCAGACAGCTGGTTTAGCATCTCCTACCAAAACCAAAATTTCTGTAATAACTTGGCACAGAATAATTTCTCATTCAGTTGCTTACCAATTTCTTAATTAATTCTTTCCCCCCTCCCCTTGCATTTCCCTTTTCAGTGAATCAGAATCCAGGGGTGGGAACATTCAAGTGTGATTCTGACTGAACGATAACTCTCACTCCTCAGTTTTCTGTAACTTTTGCTACCTGGCAGCTACTGTCCTAATCATAACCTTAAACTGCCTGTTTATTCAGCTACTGGTGGTGGAAGAAAAAAAAAAAAAAAAAAAAAGAACCCCAAAACAAAGCAAAAGAGAAAAACAACAACAAAAAAAAATCCATTTGAAAATACTCTCTCTCAAGAACCTCCTACACTAAACGCCCCTACAGCTGACAGTTTTGTGCAGTACAAATATTAATAATTTTCAAAACCTGACATTTTCTGAATCGCACGCTACTTTGTGAGAAATCTTTTTTATATCCTGCTCCACGCTGCTTTTCAAAGAGAAGGGCATTTTAGGCTTTGACTGCTTTTGTCATGTTAAAGACCTAAAAAGATTTACAGCTGTTGGCTCTGCGGCAAGTTCGTGCTGCAAACACGCACTTTTGGGTGAGACTGGCAATCCAGATTTGAATAGATTATCCATTTGTGTGTAATCAACTACACTCTCTTGTACTGGAATCTTTATACTGGCCTATACACACCTTGAAGCAATAAAATTCACGACCCTTTTCCCCTTCCTCCCCTCAAATGGCTTGAAGTATTCCCCAGTGTTACAGCTTACCTTTGCAGAAATTTCATTATTTTCAACCTTGTCTACCCACGTGCTTTCAAGCAATTTTACTGAGAGCTGGACTTTCTGATCTTTTACAGCACACGATGCTTTACAAAGAAGCCTACAGCTGACCACTCTTTAACGCAAGCTCTAGAAACTAGACCCTTCACCGATGTTAAAAATTCCCCCGTTTTGGGTAAGGAAGCGTGAGCCCCCTTGGTTTCAGCATTTCAGAAAGTGCCGGGCCAGCATCCTGAGAGCACACCTCGTTTATCCTCTAAGCAAGACTGGAAGGAACTTTGGCATGGAATTTTTGGTTGATTTTTGAAAGGAATATTTTTGCTTTTTTTCTTTTTTTGGATTCCACGAAATTAGAACTTCATCTGCTATTGCTCAGTTAACAACCCGTATTTCTTTTCTGTATGGGAAAAGAAACGCTATGACTCAAAACGGTTTTTCTGACAGATAAAATGCTCTAGGGAACGACGCCACAGAGCGGTGATTTTCCCTAAGTCTTGGTAAGGGCTGTATTTCTCACAGAGGACAATGCAGTCCCCTCAGATTCCAATTCACAGTTCAATTTTTCTAAACTGTACTTCTTGTCCAACAATACAAGACATTACATTCTTCTTAACTTCTCCTAAAATTGCTGGTAATTTTTATGCTGAACAAGCCCAATGACTAAATCAACAAAGCACCCATTGTACGGGGTTTTTCATGCCGTTGCCAGCTGGACTATTTCAATTCTGAAGTGGAGGCTACTTTATGGCTTGAGAGGCAGCGTCGTTATATGTAATGCAACCTACGAAGTGAAGTACTAGACTAAATCAAGAATAGGTCAGAAATAGAGACTCTGGTACTGAATGCTGTATATTTTTACAATGCCCGTGATGGGCATGTACAGCCCTCAGCTACCAGCCATACCTAATAACAAACTACTATTTTTTTTCCTAACAGGAGAGGGGAAGAAGGGTAAATGGCCACCTTTGTGCACTCACAACTGAAAAGCTGCTCTCAAAACAAAAGACAGCGATAACATCCCAGAATACTTCATTTATTTTTTTTTTTTTTTTTTCCCCAGCATGTCAAAAATTACGGAGTACGCCATGAAAATCCATCTCCTTCAAGCTCCACAAACATGATACTTAAAGTCAATTTCTCAACGTTAAGAGACACGGTGCTTCGTTAGCTGTAATAAATGTCAGCCTGCTGTTAACAATTTGATGGGTCAGATACCAATTACACGGACAGCTCTTCCCACTAAAGTCCAGTGCAGGCGGGGTTTTGTTCTCACGGGCAGGTAAAGCGATGTCCTGGTGAGGGACACCAGGATGTTGATCCAACAATATTCCCCTAATCCATTCATTTACCCTGTAAAGCAGCAGCACATATTTATGCAAACACTTTGCATTTCTATTCAAGTACTGTTTATCTGATGACTTCTAATTATCAGTCTGCAAAAGGAGGAAAGATGCTACATTTCTAAGACAAATATCAGCACAACAATCTCAAAGTGAGGCTGGGTTAGTTTCTTCATCATTATGGAGACATTAAGGGTCTAGAACCTTCTTTTCCTGATACTGTATGAACAGCTAAAAATAAATTCAAACTGATGACAGTGAAACAGCATTAAGTTTCCAATTTAGCACAGAACAGCACTCACACTGCTTTTAAAAAGTCAATGAGATATAAGCACATGCTTGACTTAGAACTTATGCTTAACTCATTTGCCAAGTCGAGTTAATCTGAAGAATGGCATTCTATCAGCGATTGATGCATCTGACCTCCCTAAAGCTGGTATCAATTTATGACAGAATATTTAACTCTTAAATAGGATTTTGTTTAAATACATGAATGAGATTAGAGTCGATAGCCTTCTGTACGCCTCTCCCGTGGAACACTCAGGATCAGCAGCGTGGCAAACGGCACTGACAGAACAGGCTCCCTGCAAGTTGTCTGTGCTCTAACACTGGCTGTTCTTATTGTTTCCCAGCTTGATCCCATTGAGCTGTGTCACGGGAAACAAAGTCAAACGCAATACAATATATAATACACAGCATATTCAAAAAGACAAGTACCTATTACAAAAGCATGGCAAATCTGTTCTGATGCTTAAAAACGTCAGTAAGTTTGTCACACACAACGCAGCAGCTCTGCTAAACCAACTAGTACTCACGTGTTTCACATCGGGAACTGAGAACAGAAAGAAATTATACTGATAACGATCTTTTTATTAATAATATAGAAAGCCTTTCCTCGGAATCTTCGTGCGTCAGAGACAAAGGCATTTTCAGTCTTTTTATTTTTTTTTAAAGCAGAACAAAGTGTAAGTTTTTATCTTCCCTTCTAAATGCCAACTGATCCTAAAAAGTCTCACAAACGCTACTGCTGATTTACCTTTAATAAGTAAAGGCTGTTGAACAAAAATACATCGCCACAGCTCCGTGACTCACTTAACTAAGTCATAAGAGATGACACTGACAACAACACACTGTTCACATCCATTTATTCATTCATGCGGGCTCCAGTGATGTGGTATCCGAGTACCTTCCAAAAGCATGACTGCAGTGAATTTCCCTCTTACCACTTTGTCAGCAGGAGGCAAGCCTAATTGCTACTATTATTATTACTTTTTTTTAAAGGAAAAAAAAAAAAAAAAAAGAAGTAAAATAACCATAAAGATATCTATTCAGATAGTGGCAAGGTCTTAAAAAAAACCAGTCATGTAACTATAGGAAAATGAAATTAGCTGAACTCTATGTTAAAAAAAAAAAAAAAGTCATAATCTCACTGAGATTCTGATCAGACTGATTTTTTGTCCTTATCACAGAAAATTTTCCAAGACAGTGAGGAAAACTAAGCATTTAAATTCTTAAAGTCTGCATACTTGATTTATTATTTTAAGCTTCACTAACATTTGCTTCTTTCTGTATCTTCACAGTGTCGGAGAGCTCCATAAATATATATGTATACATAAATAATTTTTTAATTATTTCAGGAAAAAAAAAAAATCAATTACCCAACACTGGCCTTGTGTATGAGGTAAAGAGATGAGGTTTCAGTTTCTGGCACTTGTCAAAGAGAAAGTGAACGTGGGTTTGAACAAGGACTGTTTCTGAGCTTCGGTTTCTGATCTGTGAAAGGGCACTTCTCTTCCTTCATCCTTCCTGCTTTCTGTGTTGCAATCTCTTCACAGCAAAGCGCTCTCGTCAGTACAACGCCTTGTATTGCTTAACACAGCCTACTGTAATTTAATTATGTTTGGAAACTACAGCATACTGCATGAGAAAAGCCATTCTAGCAGTAAGAAAGGAAACGAGCACCACAGAGAGAACACAACAAATAATAGGCAGAAGTGCAAAAAGCACGTATTTTGAAAAATAAGGACTTGAGTGGGGATTTTTTTTATTGTGGTTTTTGAAAGTTGGGAATCTGCAACCAGCTTTCTAATTAACACTTCCATCCGTGCTGCCTGGGAGCTATGAACATAGATATAACGTTGGATCACATAGCTGCCAACGTTCTCATACTGCTTCCTCCAACAGTTTCTGCAAGCATCTAATATATCCTCAGACATAAATAATGAGAATTCAATCACAGAAGTATTTTGGGCCTTTTCACCAAACCAGCAAGTTAAGTAACAAAAAGAACTTGTGTTTCAGTAAGGCTTGAGAACTTCTCCTGCAGCATTGGGGCCCACAAGACAATTCCAGCATAGGAACGGCATTTGGGAACGGAAGTTCCTGACACCCCGAGCCAGGTAAGACGGGTGGTGCCCGTCCAGC
Organism: Athene noctua; assembly: GCF_965140245.1. Lineage (NCBI taxonomy): Eukaryota > Metazoa > Chordata > Aves > Strigiformes > Strigidae > Athene > Athene noctua. The sequence continues at coordinate 5,652,548 of NC_134064.1, read as the reverse complement.
TTCGTGCTGCCCGCTACGGAATCAGGAACTGAAAGGGAGACTGAGGGGAGGTGAATTAAAGGGGATTTCACACAAACCTCAGCACATTACTGCCTTTTTGGAAAAGTCACAAAACTAGGGATTTCATGCAGAAAAAGGGGAAAAATAACCCCCAAACCGTAGCTTTCGTACATGCTTAACCAGCTAGATGGAAACGCGTGCCACTCTGAACTATTTATTACTTTTAGGCAATTCCAACATTCGAAGCATCTCTTGGAATCTGCCAGCCTACGGTCACCCTCACTCACGTGCTTAGGAGCACACATACATCCACACGGAACACACCGAGACGGGCACCCGGTAGCTAGTAAATCATCACAAACTGGTTTTGGACTGCCCCAAGCCCTCACAGCTATGATTTTTTTCCTTATGTTTTACGAAAAGCACCAAGAAAACTGGAATTACTCAAGAACTGCGTTCAGATGCTCTACGAACAATATTCTTTTCATATCTGCACAACGATAAAAATCACTTGTTACTTCATGGCTGAGTCATCTTCGCTCCAAGAAAAGCAGGATTATTAACCTAGTGTGTTTATCACCAGCTCTGTGATTGAAAGCCCTTTTGTTCCAAGAATTGAAGATTTATTTGTCAAGTCTGACAGCTCTGATGTAGTCTTGCCGTGAACGTCAGTGTCTGAAAAGGAATTTATAAAATCATGAGCTGTAGGAAATAGCCAAAATCATGGCAAAGTGTGATATTTGAAATGAGGAGAGGAGCTAGATATCTAGATAAAAATCTGCATTTCCATAAATAATGACTCACTAAAAAGATACGAAAGCATTATGGAACAGTGAAATGCTAGATCTCACATGTTTAACATATACTTTATAGATTTTTTTATAGAAGATACACATATCTGAATTCCATCTAGACATCTTTCTTTCCAGATTTTGAAAAATCAACAGGTATTATACAAACAAGACACAGCCATTTAGATAAGATACAGTCTTCGCTCTTGCCTGTGTAGTAAAATTAGTGGTGTTACCTGAGGCTGAATTTAAATACATGAGTTCGGAAAATAACCCCTCAGTTACTATTAATTAACCTTGGTTATTATTAATTAACCTTATCACATTTTCACAGTGCTGTATTATGACATCTTTTAAGTAGTTTTCTTCATCAGAAAACTCCGTAGTATATTGAGAAAAAATCTAACCCATGGGCACAGCCAAACCCGTAAGCACTCAACTAAATCGGGATCTAATCAAAAGCAAATAAAAACAACTTTAGTAGACTGACAACACACAAAGTCAGTGCAGAGATCCGAAGGAGTGTTACAGACTGGGGGTAACATACCTGCGTACATAACTACCTCCCAGAAGCACAGAAATTATGGGCCAGATCCCTCTCTGCTATGAAGTTGTGGAGCTTCATTTAATTCAGGAACCGAATACACCAATCTTTTTATTACCCACAGACAGGCTTATAGATTTATATACATCTATAATTGGCTTTAACACCGGACTTGACATTAAATCTGAAATCTGTCAGAATCTCCATTATGAGACATACACAAGCTCGAGTGTAATACAGCAGTGAGAGAAGCTGCCAGGACTCCACGTATCTAGCCGGACTTGGACACTCTCCAATTATACCAAAAGCTGTTTTGTCAATGCAAGAAGAATAAATCAGAGAAGATGTATTTCACCTTTTTGAAAGCCAACCGATCAGCTCATCCATCATCTTCCATCAGTGAGAACTTTAGTAAATAGAAGCAGAATAGGAGTCGATAAAATATGCTTAAATACCACCCAGGTCTTTACTTGCTGTGCTTTTAATTTGGTAAATAAATGCCTTCCGTCGGGCACACACCCTGGAGTCTTTGCCGTGACGCAGATTAAGTGCTCTGTTAGCGCTGCGTTGCCGAATGGATCTCAGAGGTATAGCTAACTATAACGGCCTTGAAACATTCAGCCTAAATCTCCCTGCTGCTTAATTTCAAACATTAAAAGGTGCATGTGGGGGTAAGAAAACTCCGGAGTTAAAAATATAACCCTTTTTTATGGTTTTATTTAATCTGTTAACCACACAAACAAGAAATGTGTGTCTTACAGGCAAGAAGCAAAAGTGTAATAATATCCAAGAAATCTGGTAGAATATATTGTTAATTAAATTGAGTTTAGCCCCAAAAGGCACATTCTGTCTCTTTTTTGAGGCTTAATTAAGAATAATATCAAGGGAAAAAAAAAAAAATCACCATGAAATCACCCTGTATGAATTATGCGGTACGGGCAAGAAAAGGGGTTTTCCATTGCAAGAGTTCTTAGATGACTGCTGGCATTTTTTCATTCTGGTCATCTTCTTATTGATCTGTTTTGAAAGTAATGCATACTAGATAGTGAATATTTAATAAGTTTTAATTAGGTTGATATAAATCTAGTACTAGGTCCATAAAATGAAGTAGAAGATGAAAAAGGATGCACAAAGATTTGATTTTTCAAAAGCGCTCAGCATCCGTGGGCTTAGCTTAAATTCAGAAGGACTCAGCACCAACTCCGAAGGAAAAAAAAACAAACAAAAACAATCAAGCAACAACTCATTATATTGAGCATATGCAGTATTTCAAACAAATCAGCCAAGAGCCTGGTAATGAACAACTAAATTGCAGATATTTAGGCCAGAAAATTAAATCATAGTTGCTGGGACCACGAAACCTATTCAGACTTTGGTTGACTGAACTGTAAAAGTAGTTTCGCACTTGTTGCTTTTTTGATTTTTTTTTTTTTTCCAGACTATTTTCCTATTTTTACGAGATAAAGAACTGATGTGATTAGCCATCTCCAGGGGACTGGTGACCAGAGCTGTGCTGCTCCCTCCACTTCCAGACAAGGAACAGAGTGGCGACCTCACTTCAGATCACACCAGAGGAAGAGGAAGCAGAGAAGCCCGGAAATTAAAAGGGAAAATGGTGAAGAGCAAATTAGTTTTAACCTCTATCTACCAAACCAAAACAGCATCTACAGTCTCTCCAGTAAAATGATTTCTTTGTATAAAGAAAGGATGGTGCACACAGGAAGGTAAAGTAGGAAGAAATTATTTCTATTCAAACCCAAATTCAGTAAGTGAAGGAGAGATGCTGACACGTGAAAACATCTCTTTTAATAGATGCGCGGGATTGTTTCTAATGTAAAGAGAAGTCAGCACATGGTGGCAATACATACGCAGCCAATAAGGGATTTTCACAGTGAATTCACAGATTTTGACGGACATCCCATGGGCTTTTAACACCAGTTTATTCTGAGATTAGGTTTAGCAAAACTGCCAGACATATGCTATTTGTAGAATCTTGTTTCCTGCTGTTTCAATGACCTTTTACTATTTTTTACTAACGTTTGCCTCTAATCCACGCCTGGCGTAATACTGAATTATTAATCACAATGCCCAAAATCTGCGCAAAGGCCGCCTGAATGCCAGAACGCACGGCGTATTCTCACCACGGGAGAGGTCAGATCCCTTGAAGGCCACAGGTACAGGGCTCCTCCCACCGCAAGAACAGTAAAACAATTTGTAGAGAGGAGGACAGAATGCATTATTTTCCTTTTTCTCTGGACATGAAGGAATCCATTATCTATGCCACTTCTTCAGTTAAGAATTTTACGGAGGTGAAGTGTAACGTTTGGATTTGGTCGCCAAGACTGGGCGTAAGAGTAGATTAAGCCCCTTTTATCTCCTGGTATTAAACAGCCTATCCGCAACCTATTTCTAGGGTAGAAAGAGTTTTACTTGCAAAATTCCATTGAATTTGTCACAGGGTGGAGGTGACAACTCAGTATTAGCCCACAGGACTACGCCCCAGGAGAGCACCAAAGCGTTTATACATCAGCAAGGGGCGTTCGGCACAGCACAAGCCAGGACGCCAAAGACACGGCCGAAGGAGGAAACAGCAGCACTATCGAGAGAGGATTTATCTAAGGGATTTCTCCAGTTGATTAGCATCACCCACCGCAATAGAAGTGCTCTTCCCGTCCCCCTTCCTATCACACTGCAGCTGCTTCTGGCCCTGCCACGCAATGAGATGAAAGAATTCTTTCTGGAATTGCATAACCAAAATGCAGAAGTGTCTTTGAAAACACACAACTGCTTGGTTTCTTTATATCGCTGGCAGATTTCAGACATAAATTAGCTGATGTTATGGATGCTTCGAGAATAACTTCTTTTTATTCCCCACATGCTTTCCTATTATGCTTAGTAATGCACTATCCAAAACACATGCATTGTCAAGCACCGTAGGGAAAAGTAATAAAAGTATCAGTAGGGAAGTAGCAAAATGAGGAAAAAAATGTTCAGCAATCTTTAATGAGGTCCTTGTGGTCTCTAGCTGAAGCTTCTAAGAGCAAGGCAGGGAAATTCCCCTCTTTTTTTTTTTTTTTAAATTAAAAAGCCTCAAATAGAAATTTGATCGAACCTCAATTTTTTACGGTAACAACAGACTGTTTCTTTTGCAAGTGATTTTGATGTCAAAGAATAATCTAAGTAATAAAAATGAGAAAGGTAGGATTTGTTATGATTCAATTTGAAGTTCTGAATTTTAAATTAGTCTTGTATTTGGAACAGAGACAGTCATACCCTGGTTTGCTCTTTCTTCTTGGTTCAAGAACAGGAATTTTCACCTGAGTACAACAACTTCCTAACTGGCAGTGGCATCTGCTAAGGAGCGAGACATGTGCGTTGAGAAGACAAAAAGAATAAAAAGGAGGACCATAATACCAGTCTCCTGGCTGAGTAAACTTTTGTATCTTGATAAGCTTGCCCACAAAGCTACAGAGCAGGCACTTACTCTGTTTTCGAAAGGACAAGTCAAGAGAATAGCTGAGGCTATAAAAAGTGATACAGAAGATCAGGTCAAAAAAATGTAAGAGGCACCCTTGTCTCTTGGGTCACTGGGGGCCATGACTGTAAAGTGCACTCGAGTTTCTGCAGAATTTCTGTCTGAAAATGCTGCTTTGTTGAAGCTGCAACTCTTGGGTCAGGAATTTGCTGCTCTTTCCCCTCACCTGATGGACCTGTTCCAGTTGAACCTGTTCCACACTATGTGGTTAATAAAATATGAATTGAACGAGAGAAAGAGGAGGCTATTCCAGGTGAGGCAAGTAGAGGATAAATTCAGCTTCTCCACACGGCGAGACAATACCCCAACCCCTGAACTCCTCGTTCTCTTGCCGTGACCACGTGGGGTTTTTGCTGTTGGTTTGTAACGCAGTCTCAGAGCCCTCCAGACACCGACGGGACCCTGCCCACCGCCAGGCAGCCCAGGCCAAGCCCAGGCGAGTGGACAGAGCTATCGAGTATTTCTTGCACTTCAAACAGGACTCGTTGCTTCTCGTCACACGAGGCAAATACCCCTCGCAAAACACACGGGCTTGATTCAGCGACACAGGCTCAGCATCTGGACCCGCAGTTGGACGACAGATTTCCTCCCCTTACACACTACAAGTTCTTTCCCTCCCTCAGCACCTCCTCTCCTGATGCTCCCCTGAACCATTCCTCCTCTCCTGCTGTTCCACAGAACCTTCCCCTTTGCCTTCTGCTTGCTCTTCCATCACCTAAAACTTGTTATTCCCCCCATTCCTTGTCCCCTGGAAAGCAGTCACACTCACAGTACTTTTCATCTCTTTTTAAAAGCGATATAAATTTTTATCTCTTCTTCTGTAGTGATATAAACCAGGAAAAGCTAAACATGGATGCTCTTAGGAGAATCCTGATGGCCTGGCCCAGTTTGTTTCCCAAAAGTCACATTTTATGGAGCTATATTATCATTGTGAATGATCACCTTGTGGTGATGACACAGCAGGTAATAAAGCCCTTCCTACTGCCAGGATCACAGTTGGGAGCCATTAAGGAACAGGGGACAGAGAAAGGGTGGGAGTGCAAGAGAGAAAAAGCACGCAAGGATCGCTGCCTTTTAATATTCATTAGTACAAAAGTGAGGCACATAAAGACGGTTTTTTTAAACTTCTCAGATACTTCTGACAACCTATGACGCATCTGGAATTAAATAACCCGCAGTTGTGTGAAACTGCTGCCGGTAACGGGAGGGACAGTGACAGCCAGGCTGCCCCTGGGGCAGGGGGACCGGCGAGCAAACGCTGCGTGCACGGGCTCGGGCTGCCCCAAAACCCCGAGACTGCATCTGAGGGGTCTGGTACGGCCACGGAGCGCGAGCCACAGAACAGAAACAACAGAAGGGACAATAACTGCCATGTACTAAGGAGGAGGAGCTGACAGCTGGCCAGGGCCTCCTCCTCCTCGCATGCTCCTCTCTGGAGTGCCAGGTGCCACCAAAACCTACGGGCGCCCTGTGCAGAGCTGCTCGCTTAAGGATGCTGGAACAGCTACCAGAAACCTCCCGGCTTTACTTTTCTGAGGATCAAGAGCCCTCAAGTGCAATGAGTCAGAACTTTATTATAGCAGGATTAGGAGAAAAGGCCAACACAGTGCTCGGCTTCAGTATCTACAACTCAATCTATTCCCTAGAGGAATATTTCTCCGAGAGTCCACGTGCCTGAAGACAATTTTGAAACCTGACATTTAGTGCTAGATGAAAAAAATGCAATCTCTCCCTTGAATAAAAGAGTTTCTTAAAAGGAAACAACTAATTTGAAATTACATTTTATTCTCTTGCACATAAAACTGTTACAGGTTTTCAAGTGGCTGCTTATATGTCAAGATATTTCTCACCATTTTACACTGGTTTCCTTTCCAAGGCAAGAATAGTTATTCTGCTTGCAGCACAAAAAAACTTGTTCTAATTGGGTTTGCCATCTTTTCTTCCTTATTACATTCCATTTCTAAATATCAATGTTACAAATATTTTTCCACACCTCTTACTAACTCTTCTTCGCTTTCATGGGCCATTTCATGTCCCTGTCATCTGTCTGAGGAGCAACGTCTCCCCACTTATGCCACAGGACTTATTCACAAAGAAACCAGATTTTCCCACCGATGGAATGGCACCACTGTCAGAAGGACAGGGCAGACAGGAGGAAGTGGGACGAGACCCTTCTGCTGTGATCCATCGGCTCGGAGCCGCCGGAGCCCCGAGTTCAGACCCGGAGTGAGGCAGCGTCTGCGTCAGCGCTGGCTCGCTTTCGCTTCTGCCCACCCCGCTGGGGGATGATCGAGTTTAGCAGAAGCACAGAACAGAGAGTTTAAGGCTTCTAGCAGGATTCAGAGTTCATCTATCAATGCTTTCAATGCTCGGTTGGCAACTGCAAAAAAGCTCCTGTCTGGAAATCATATTCAATTTAGTTTAAGCACGTTACCGGGTTTATCAGACTTCACGTTTATTTTTATCTCAGCATGCTTTTCCTTATTCTGTGTCACCCTATTATTGATGACTGGGTAAAAGTGTTACGTCTTTAAAACAAAGACATCGCACTGTTAACTGGAGAAGAACCAAGGTCACCAGCTAAACTCAAGAATTCGAACGCCGAGTTCCATTCTTGAAAGCTCTCAGTCAGCTGCAGGGCCAAATCACCTTCTGTTCAGCACCAGTTTTCCGTTGAGCTTACATCTGAACACCACTGAAACACAGCAAACCAGCTCCACGTATTACCAGTTACACCCCCGACAGGTTACAGCTACTGTGAACTTATTTAAAATGCGCTCTGCTTACAGCTGAAGAAAAATTAGCATTTTCCTATGCGTTCCAAACATACTTTGTGCCTTGCAGTCTATCAGTCTGCATTTTATCCAGCCTCAAGAATCACCAAAGCCTTTGCAGTTTCTTAGAAATGGAAAGCATTCATCTCCTACTATTAAAAAGTTTATTCAGACAAAAAAATTTGCTCATTTCCCAGCGTTTATCAGTCTGGTATTCATGGGAATGAAGTAACTGCAGATACCAAATTCTCAGACACTTCACGCCTCACAATGAGTGTAGACAGTAGTCACTTCAACAAAACACACGCTGGACACTTCAAGATTTGATTTACTTTTCCTAATCCAGGACACGGCAACTAGTTATATAATTTATTCCACAATTAAGTGCAACCACACCCCACGCTTGTATTTGCGCTCTGAAAATGGGTCCTATGAATTGTAAAGAGTACAGAACAATTGAAAATTAGCCCGTAATAATTCACATACTGGAAAGTTTGGAAAATACTGAATTAGAAGTGTCATATACTCAACTTCCAACGGAGAAAATGAGCAATAAAGTTTAACCTAGCTCTGAAAGTTACTAAAATGATAATTACATGAAACCAAAATCCGATTTACTCTCAAAGGAACGTATGATTCAGCTACACGTATCTGTATTGGGAAAAACACTGAACGGTGTTCTATTTCCAGAAGATACTCCTGTTCGCAGGTATCGCACCTCGGGTGCGGGCAGCCCCTTCTGTTCAGCTCAGCAGTTCCCCCTCGTCCCCCCCAGGCTGGGGTGACTTTCTGCAGCAGTCTGCCACCATTACGGCTTTTCATCCACTTCACGGTCCCCTCCGCCTCGACACAAAGCAGTGCTCACATCTGTATGTTTTTTTAATGAGGTAAGCTGACTATTAGGTTCCGGACAGACCTATAGAGGCTACTGAGTAACAATTAACAGGGTAATGACTGTGAGTTACCAGTTTACACCAGCAAAGAAAATAATCATGTTTTGGGAAAGCCAAATGACTCCCTGAGTGCTTTTGCCTAATGACACCGTAATTCACTGTAACCTCCAAGTTTACCGTTTTATTTCGTTCATGTGGTTCCAAATTACACCAGAATTGTGTTGTTTGCACTTTTAATCTTGTAAAAACTCTCTGGCAGCCATACACGTTCCATGGGGGAGGATTCCTAATTTATGTAAAGTATTACAGAAAATGATCTATATGACAGTTTGGTATAAAATGCTAAACGCAAGTCATTACTCACTGAAGATAATTTGAGAGTATTGTGTCAGGGGAGACATTAGATTACAGAGGATAAAAAGTAGGAATAGGTATTCACATATTTATTCATATTTGCATAATCAACTGAAGGAGATAGTGGATGTTCTCTTGGGCCCAACTAGCATACAATGAACTGAACAACAGTTTGGAAACTTTCTATTATTTTTTCACACTATCAACACTTTTTTTTCTTTTTTTTTTTTTTTTCCCCCCTGTCTTGCGAAGAGAGATGTCGTTCTTATCCCAGAAATAAGCGCACTCCGAGATTCTGCTGTTGCTTGCGTTGAGCAAAAGACATGGTCTAAGCTGGCTGCTGGCTAGGGAGGTGGAAGTAGTGCAAGATCATTTTGGTAGCCTGCATGATTAAACAGTTTCTTTCTTGCTTGCTCCAGTCCTGGAATTGCAGGATTCACCTCATTCTCCATCATGGTGCCCCACATCTCCCTCCTTTCAAGCAACAGAAGAAAGAGTAGCAATGCAATAAAACGACACGATACTTGTTTAAACATGGCTATCCAGGAAATTTATGGCTGCTTCCGTGCTATGACACACAACTCCGGGTCTTTTGCTGAAGTGGTTAGCGAGCATATCTGAACAGTCTGCCTCTACCAGCTGGATACTTCATCGTCCTCCTCTTCAAGTAGAAGCTATTTATTTTACACTTCAGAATGTGATACTCAAAATTACAATTGTCCCACTGAAAAGTATTCCTTTTTTTTTTTTTTCCCCCCTCAGACTAACATACTAGCTAAAATGCATTACAACAAAATTATATCCACCACCTGCATAGCCGGATTTACACTAGCGAACATCAGCATTTAATCTGGACGGTCGTTAATGAGGTATCTGGAAACGGCGTCCACACATCAGCAGCTTTGGAGCAATTTCTCCAGAATTAACGACCTGTCAGAACTCCGTGACCACACACAAAGCGATTCTCTCCCATTCTGTTCACCAGCCAAAAAGAACTACATGGTTCCCTGTCCCTCCACTCTTTCCTAATTCTCCTATGCTTATTCCAGCTTCCACTGCCTGAAGGTTTTATCTTCCTGTGGAGTTTGTGTACTCAGAACTCTTTGTTTTAATGATGCCATCTCCTGTCGTGCCCTCTGCTGCAGCATACTGTTAACACAACTCTTCTAGGAAAGAAGGGCTGGTAGAGCTGATGGTGTTTTATCTTTCTTGGTTCCTTCTGTCTGTGATTATCTCAAACACACACTAACACCATCGCAGAGAAGCAGCTCCCTAATTCCAGAGCTCTAATGAGCAAGTTTACTTGGAAGTTGCAAAGCTGCTGCAGTGGCACATCGCTGTTCCCTGCTTCTCCGTTCTCCTCTCTAGGTTTAGGACTACGTTGGTCAAGGTATAATTGGAGTAGGGAGAGGTCTAAGCGAGTCACGTGGACATCCCTCTTTATATGACAGCGGGATCCCTCTGCAGAGCATTAAGATTTAGAAAAGAGGATTAAATCCTCCGTGCAACTGCCATCCTGCTTTGCTACATACGTGTATCCTCAGGCGCGTATCCCTTAGTGTTTGATAGGACAGTGTGTCTACTGGCACAAAGGGATCCTCGTTCCACTAGGATGCTTCTTCCCAGGCAAGCCAATCATTTAATCATACGCTCAAGTTTTTCATCATAATGGCAACCGCAGGTTTCATGAGAAATCATGCAGTTCACCTCACGGATCCGATGGCCAGACTGTAACCGCAGAAAAAGAACCAACCTCCTAAGGGTGAACAATACGGCTTGATTGTCCTCCTGTGTCTATTTGGGCAAGTCCACTTAGAAGGAAATGAGCGTTCCCATTCGTAACATGTAAACTACCATTCCAACATGAAATGCCTAGGCAAGAATGTCACTGATTTTTCCAGAGAAAAAGGATTTTCTTGGGAAAAAAACCCACCCTATCCACTGCAGAAATGTTTCAGCAAAACACCAACTCTAGGCTTTTTGTCCAAACCTGTTTGATTACACATAAAACCCCAAGAGGAAGCTTAGGGGCAACTTTTCCTTAACTTTTCACTCAGAGTGAATCAGTTTCTGTATCATTTCTGATATATAATCAACCTTTCGGTCCAGCTGTTGCTCTGAAATTAATGAAGCAACCCCCCAACTGAACGATTTTCTTATCCAGTTTGACCGCGAACTTTAACACAACATCGCTCAATATTTTTATTTGTAATTTAAAAAAAAATTTCACCAAAGCCACGACACTTTAAAGTGTCAGATCTCGAACGCTGGCATGTAGAACGTTGGCAGAGGGTGCATCTCACATTTTAAAAAGGCACACACAATCCGACCAACAGCTTTGTTTCGGCACTTGTCACGCACATGCTGGCATAAAAAGTCACCAGACAGATTTACAAGCTTGTATTGATACAACCCTTTGATAATCCAAGTTTGAAGCCTTATGACAACATTTGCATATAAATAGATTCTCTTCTGCAGAGTGCAAGGCTCTGCCTTCCCCAGGACAAACCTCTCCGCACACTCCGGAGCCGTCCTGCTGCTCTGTCACACGGGAAGCGCTACGGCTCCACTTGCCGTTCCCTGCGAGCGCGCAAACGTTGAACCATGAAACGTTACCCACGGTAGTAAATGTCATCCGCAGCACTCGCTTCATTATTATTTTTATTTTTAAAATCCATATGTCTGGAGGATGATGTACTGACAAGTGGCTATTTTTCACAGCTAGGTCACATCGCACAGATAATTTAGGACAAGTTGGGGTTTAAGACTTTACCCTGGTGAGCTGCCTTGAATTGCCCTTTCGCTTTCTCACATAAGGAGGTTGCAGAGGGTTAAAAGCTACAAAGTTTTCAGGATCTAAAAAGTCTACAAACACGCAGCTTTAACAGTGTTTCTTGGGTAGGTGGCTGAGCATACTGAGGAAGCACAGATGGTGTCTGGTGAATAGTGCACATTCGGAGATCTGTAAGCCAAAATAGACAACCTGAATTTCATTTATGTTTTCGCTGATTCCATTGGGCTTCTCTGTCTATGAAAACCACCGGGTTTGAAGAAATTCTTCAGGTTTTACTCAGTCCAGCATAGAGTGTAGGAACAGACGTGACAACACCGCTGCGCAGCTCCTGCTCTCAGGAAGGTTTGGGACACAGCCCCTTCGTCTGGAGGGGACGCGCGCTCCGCGGAGCTGTGCGGGATGCGGCAGGGCTGCTCACGGGCAGCCGGCAGCAACACCTGCGCCAGGAATTTTTCCAGCGCTGTCGGAAAAATTCTACAAGTGTTTCGCGCAGCATTTTAATAGGTTTAAAAAAAAAGTGGTTACTTTTAAACAATGGTAATTTTTTTTTTTTTTCCCCATTTTTGAAGACTAATCAATGCGTTTGTACATATTCCTTCCAAAATTTGAGGGGGGCAGGCTGTGATAAAAACCTATGTAATTTATATGAATAAAGATTAGTGAAAGACGTTCTTTTGACAACATTAATTCAACTTATTTTAATTTATAAATGAACAATCTTGCCTGAATGACAATTTCTCAGCATTTATTCATGTGTGGACAGGGAAGGCACAGTTGGAAGCATTTAGAAGCAACAGGACCGGACAGCCAGGGTATCCCACTTCTGAAGTGAAGCTCACTAACAGCATGACTAAGAGCTACAGAAAAATATTCCTGAGCTGCAAGTCTTCTGCTAAAGACAGTGTACAGTGATATAGTTTTAGTAGGCTAATTAGTAATTAAATGTTTTCATAATGCTACTTAATGTTTCGACTTCTGCCTTCATGAAACGATTTTAATGTAACATCTAATTAAGATTATTTATTTGTAAGTACATACCATAACCCTTTTGAACGCCCTGTGAAAACACCTTCAAAAGCATCTGTACCAAGACGTAGCACGTGACTCAAGAATTACTACTTGGAGCTTTTCTGGAGTTTCACTGTCTGAGATAGCCTCATCTTTCTGAAGGTGCAATTTGCTTCTCTTGTTTATATCCATGAATCACTTTAAATACTGCCTTACAACACAACAAATTCAGGGTCAGAGATCCCAGATTTCACTCAGAATTAACCCTTCGCTTTTGCATTTTGCTACTGGGCATACAACTCTCTGTATAACTGTTAGGTAAGTAGAAAAAAGCAAGGAAAAAAATGCTTTCTCTGAGCCAGTTGCCAAAATTAGTCAATGAAATATAGAAAAACTCCACATAAAACTACACGTGAAGCAGAACTTTGAGTAACGGAGAATTACTCTATGAGACGTTATGAAGCTTCTTTCAATCAAATTTACTTCAGATTTAATTTTGACCTTCTATGAATTTATAGAAGTACTCAGCTGATTCACAGCAGTGCAAAGAAACACAGGGAGTCTGAGGGACTGCGGGTAAAATCTAATTTTAGCTCCTGATTTTAAGCCCTGTCTGCTAACCCTTCCGTATTGTCACTATACATAAGTGGGAAAAGAACATGGGAGAGTCATTCAACACTGTATATTTTTCCCCGATACATGATAATTACAGTAAAAACCTGTGCTAAACAACAGTACACCAGCAGCAAGCTGCTGATACCCCCCCACACAGACAAGGCATCACTATTACAAGTTTACACATTTCTCAGGCATTGCCTGTAGCATGGGAGGACATGTACTGAGATGAACAATCATCAGCACGTTGAAAGACTACTTGAAATAAAATTCTTGAATGAAGAACTTCCTTAAACAAGAAAAAACCCAAACAAAACCATAATAATCCAAGCACAAGCTACCTACAGTGTACACCCGTTTCCTTCCCAGAACTACAGCATGTGGCTTGAATCCCTCAGATTGAATAAAAATTATTTTCAGACATCTTACACCTACACAGCTTCCCCGTCCCTGCTGTCCTGTCCTTTCCAAGCCCAGTTTGAAGTCCTGCTTCTTCCATCCCTCACCAATCTTTTCTATTAAAAAAAAAAAAATAAAATAAAAAAAGAAAAAGAAGCAGCGCTACTTCAAATATCAGAGCTCTTTGAAGAAGTCTATGCCTGCTCGCACTGCTCTAAGGTGAGCATTCCTGCCGTGTTTGAGAGAATTAGATGCAACTTAAATTCTGCTGTCCTTGGCTCAGCCGCTGCCCGCACCCCGGGACCGCAGAAACCACCTCAGGGGCATTCAGAGCTCGTGACGAGTCCAGCCACCAGATGGGAGATTAAATTAATCGTTCAAATCCAGTTTTGAGTGTCCAGTTTTTGGACATTATCAGCTGCTTAAGATTTTGGGATTTCATTGTGACAAAATCTGCACATCAAATAAAGCGGTACCTCTCTGGTTTTGGAAATGGAAAATATAGACAGATCTGAACTAATTTCTCCAACATCAGTACCAGGAGAATATTGTTTTGTGGAAGTTTTTTGAAATGAGATTTGCACTTCCATTCTTACGCCTGTTAGTTTACGGCTCTAGGAAAGCTTTACCCAGGTTTTTCCCCCCGTTTCATTCACCTGCAGCAGACGAAGTACAACGACGACGACGTACGAGGTACGTACGAGCGTCCGGGTCCCGCTGCTTTAAGTCCCTCGTACACGCAGAACATTTTCCCTGCTCTTTGGTCCCCGTGAGTTCACAAGACAGCAGCGCAGTCGTTCTCACGCTAACGGAGACGTTAGTGGTTAGATAAGATCCACAACCCAGAGAGGCGATACTGCCAAACCCGTTACGGATACGTGGGACCCAGCGGGATGGGGAACACTGACACCGTCCCACACGCAGCTCGGTTCCAGCGGGAGACTGCTGGCCTAAACCTGGGATTAAAACGTTTCATTTTAATTCTATTTCTAGCTTCTTTACTGTCATAGGCAAATACTTTCCTAACTACGCCTCCTATCTCTCTGCTTCTTTCCTCTTCCAGACTTGGACAAGCTGATGAGCAAGTCTGTTTTCAAGCTTGCAAGGAATTAAAACACCATTTCAGGTTCCAGAGAAATTTCTCAAATTTTGAAATGTTTTATGTTTTTCAAATTGGAAAACAAGGGAAACACTTAAATTTGTTTTCCCTTTTTGTAAACGGACTGCCTAGAAAAGTCAGCTTAGGGGAAGTTTTTCCTAATTGAAGAGTTAAACCTTAGTTTCCTGCACTAATAATTTAGTATTCCTTGGAAACTCAATAGTAGAGAATGCCAGTTTTCTCATGCCTCCTTCCACCCTGAGCTACTTGGTTATTTTAATACATTTGGAGTAGGGACTTAATTGCATCTGTCACATGATATACTAGGTCTTATTTTAATATTAGTACTGTTGCAAGAAATTGAGTAGCATTTGAGCTTTATTCCAGCATAGCAAAGATTTAATATTTGATAAATTTTCTAAATTCTTTAACACCCAAGTTAATTTTAATGCAAGAGGAAATGTTGGCAGGACAATTTACTTGCAGGGAAGAAGGTCTAAGTCTAATGAACTGTACTTGAAAATATTTCTGACTCTCAGCAGTTGACATTTTCCTGAACCTTATTACATCTTCCAGGCAGGTAGCAGCATAATTCCTATGAACCGACCAATGGAATATCAAACTTCCTTCATAGCCAAGAAACAAAAGTACCTCAAGCTACTTCATGTGCTCTGGTGGTTTGGGGTGGATTTTTTGGCTGTTTTTGCTTTGTTTTGGGTTTGTGGTTTGTTGTTTTTGTTTGGGGTTTTGTGTTTTTGTTTTTTTTTTTTTTTTCACATGGGCTATACCCATTTGCCTGTTATTTAGTGGCAGCCAAAAAAAAAAAATTTTTTTCTTTATATGCAACACACTGAACAGCAACAAATACGCATCAAATTTTCAGTGAAATTACTTTTCTTCATATTCTAATGACTGCCTCATTTTAACCACTCAGTATTCATATGCAATTTCTAGACAACTGTATTGAAAAGGCATCATATATTTTAAAAGAATATGACAGAAGAGTTACTTAAATGTTGTATGAAAGATTCATTGTAAATTAAAAATTTAAAAAGTATTCAACAGCTCCAAAAAGAGTTCAAACCCATCTGTTACTATAAATTACCTTTTTTTTTTTTTTTCTTTATTTTAATGTAACCATATGCCATGGGATAGTAACCGACATTTAAGCGTTCTCTTCAAATCTCTGTTTAGGATTAGAGCATACACGGTTAACACTGAACACTTAGCACAGTGAAACACACGTTTTGCATCTTGCTAAAAGGTCTGTGACAGACGCCTCAGGATGATTTCATGACAAGAATATAATTCAGGTGGAGTTCAGAGGACACGTGGAGAGAGAGATCCAACCTTCAGCCCCCCAGCAGCTAAGAGTCAGGAGACAGACTCCTCCAGGCCTCCGCCGCTCTAAAACCTGAACCCTTCAAAGTCACGTCTGAAACACAACTTTATCAAACCCGCATATCAGGATTATGCAAAATCAGCCAAGATTAAAAAGGGATACTCGGAGCAACGGGAATCACGGTCGAACCGAAATAGAAAAAAGCCCGTGAACTACCCATTTCTCAGCAAGACGCTGCTCCAGTCAAGACCTTTCCTATAGAAAAAGATTTTCTGAGTGTGCTCAGTTTCCTGAAGTAGAACTATTGCCAAGGCTTGCATCAGACTACTTCAAAGCAAAAGGCAAACTACACTTACCTCGAGCTATCAGACTAGACCCCAAGCTTTTCAGAAGAGCATCCATCCTCAAAGTATCAGTATTTGTTAAAGTCTACGCCACTGCTTCTTCGCTGCCATTTTTTTCTAACCGCTTCCAATTAATACAACTGCACTACACTTACATCTTCATTTTATTACGTAGGCTTCGCTTTTTATCTCTTCAGAGGATGGGACAAGCACTACTTCTTAGCTTTCAAGAGGTATGGGAATTTAGAAATACAAGACAAAACAGAAAAATACCCCATGCAAAGGAAGACCATCTGGGTGCATTGCTTTATAAGCATCATGTTTTAGATTCCTGATATGATTTCAGAGAGGATTAAAAAGTCTCTTCTGCCACCACATAACTATTAGGCTTGCCACTGTTTAAAAAACGTCAACAGAAAAATAAAAAATATGATTTTATTTCACAAGAACTGAGATTCTTTTCTGATTTCATTGTAAGTGAAGGCGCCATCACTGCAGCGTAGAGCAGACAATCTTAATGTCTTACATTAGTTTTCTATACTTATCCTCCTTGGTATGTGATAAGGAAAGAATGCACGATTGCTGTGTTCACTGTTATGACATGAGTTGAGAAAATAATTTCCATTAATCTGAAGCGATTAAAGTTCATTTTGCTTCTGTCTGCTGCACACCACAGAATAATGTGTCTGAAGTTTCAATAACGCCCTTTAATAAACCTGCGCTCAGTTCACTTTGTTTTAATGGTGCTGTAAAAGCTCACGTATCCCCACGCAGTGTTTTCCCAAGTAACGGAAATTTAATAGATACAAATTCCCTTTGGATGAACGTGGAACCGTTCATACCCGACTTAACAGGCTGCCGCTGTTAGAAATGCAGATACACAGAGAGAAAAATCTCCTTGCCTAGCAATGACTAGAACGAACAGACATTGTGCTAAGCAAGACAAACTAATATCTGGGCACTGCCAGCATTCCGGAAAAACACAAGCAGTGACACATCCACCTCGGCAGGAATTCTAGCCAAGTACAAAACCACGTACCACGTCTTCCACAGCATGGATTTAGGAACTAACATAAAAGAAAAAAAAATAAGAAACAAGAAAAACAAAAAACCAGGGGTTTGACAAACTTCCTGTTTTGCTTATTTTTCTAATTAAAAAACCCAGACAAAAACTAATCTTAAACAAGAAAAACACTTTCTCCCTTTTCATTCAGCTCGGCCATACCTGGTAACATTTTAAACTTTTAAGTTTACGTGCAACTGATAAAGCTGAACGGCCTTTAATTTATTTCTAAGCATGAATGAAAACTGACACAAGGTCATCTCCACAGAGGTCCCCATCCATTCTTGTTAGCTTAAACAGCAGCAATTCCACACCTGCACACTCAGGACTTCTTACCTAAAATACTAAATTAAGATTTAATACTTCTCGCCAGTGAAGATGCATCTACGGGGCTACAGAGAAAATAAGAAGCAGCCTGGCTTCCTCTGCAAGGTCAGGTCACACCGGACAACTCCTCCTGCAGGGAAGCCATTTGACAGCAAGTCCCCACCTGCCCCTCTGAGAAAAGGAGGAGGATTATTTGGAGGAATATGTTTACATGTTTGTACACGAATCCATGTGTCAGGTGGTACTAAACGCACAGGCTTCACTTGGGTTCTGTTTACGCTCATCAGAAGTCTTCACAAATACTAACCACACAATTTAAAAATAACCTGCCAACTATGGGAAAGAAGAAAGCGGGCAGCGGTAAAGATGAGTTGAAGATGTCTTTCACTTCTAAGCATTCGTGCAACACACATTAGACGCATTCGGCTTCTCTCAGATAGATACGATGCCTATTTTATATCAGCCAAGTTTTTGTGTTTCATTGAAGTAAGACTTCACAGGGCAGACCCAACAGCATTAAAAAAAATTGTTTTGTGAGATGTCCAGACGAGGTTTAACATGGATTTACAACACTTTTCATGCCAGCAGAGCAGACAGCTGAAGACGAGCAAACAACGTACTCTCAGTGAGTTTCCTTAAAAAGGAAGATTTCAGGTGAACATAAGGAAGAACGTTCTTGACGGTGAGATCTGAGAATGTAGAAGTTTCTCGAGGGAAAAGTGGTAGAAACATCACCCAAGACATTTGTAACAAGTCTACATACATTAGAAAGTGTTCTGTGGGGAACAATTTCGCACTGACACAATTTTGCGAGCAGAATTAAGGAGAATTACAGGCGGGGCCTAGAACTTTCCTTTCCTGTTAACAATTACACGTAGGTAGACACTCAACTGCACGTCCTGAGGAAGGCTCACCTAAGGCAGACAGGAATTGATGTGAGCTTTACGAATTCATATCATTCCTATTCATTAATAAGAATACTGAACCCAATTCTCAAAAAATGTCCAATTAGGAGAGGTCAGCAGTGAAAGTGAATAGGCAGGTGGAACTGTGACGTCATTAACACATTGTGAGCAGAGACACAACAGAAAAAGTTTTGTGTCCACGCCGCATCTGTATCATTTCCTAGTAGAAAAAAGATCAGTACTGTGATTTTTTTTTTAAAACATTTTACTATTAAAGTCTAAAATATATTCAAAGCATCAAATGACACCTCCACAAAATGTGCTTTTCCAGCTCCTAACACTCTTTAAAAATAAATTTTGCATCTGTTAGCATTCTATTTCTGTATAAAAGATAGCGGAAAAAATCCTTATAATTTTCAGGATAAAATATTCAATTGAAGATAATGCTATTACATCAGTGCTAGATAACTATTCACAGAAGCAAAAGATTCAATGTTGTAAACCTCTTTATGAGACTTTAGTACTTAGAAATGAAATTGTAAATGGAGAAGTGTAGATTGCTTTGATTTAGAAAATTGTTGCCATTAAACAGTTTACAAAGAGCCTAGTGTTTCAGCATCATTATCCCCAATGTGTCAAAGGAAGCGGCTTCACAATATTTAAAGCACTCCCAACTTCCTCATAAATATCCTTTATATTCTGAGGCTGCTATTCAGTGTATCAAAAAATATCATTTACATTCCTCTGTAGTTACGTAGCGCGATTACCTGAGCAGATATACCCTCACCTGACATAAATAATGAGAAAACAAAAACCTTCCAAAGAGCTGTGGCCTTAATGACTAAGAGTATGGAGCGCTGTACTGCGGCTTGCTTATGTTTTATAAGCAGAAGAATATCTCAACGTACGTGAGCTGGAAAAACGTTCAAGTCCTTTGGTCACTGTGTTTACAACTAACTTCTAGTTGTGTGCACGAGTAGTACATACACCTCAAGGGATGGTCAATACAACGTGTTGGGTATTTTTTACCTTTCTAGAATTTCAGCTAAGATTTGCTGCCTAAGAACTAAGCTGACATTTCCTTTACTGAATTTTGTAGCTGAGCTGGTATCCACCCCAATATCAAAAGATGCTTTTGGTTTCTGTCCATCAAACCACTGCAACTTGCTTTACCTAGACATGCACCCGCCTTGGAACTGGAGATTGGGATTGATCTGCATTTACCCTTCAACCCCCCCACCATCCTTTTCCCGTTTTCTAGTTTATTCTTTGGAGAGCCGACATTCAGTTGACCATGCTGGATAATGAGCGGACAGAGGGAGAGATCATCGAAGTGGCAGGTTACAGCACAGGGCGGATGGTGAACACACAGTGAAACTCTTCGGAACACGGACAAGAGAGGGGGGAAGGAGTATCAGGTCAACACAGCCAGCGACAGCTGCACCTGCACACGAGAGCCCGCTGGCACGGGGGAAGCTGAAATCCCTCCTCCAAGCCATCACTCACCATCTGCAATAAAACTGGCACTTCACACCAGTGGCCTCATGATCCAGGAGAGGGAGAAAGACTTTGGGTTTATTCCAACTGCAGCAAATTTGCAATTGCTGTTTATTAAGATTGCAGTTTATTTGGAGCACGCAGGTTATCAGTCAATGAACCCGGCTTCCCCAACCCCCGTGTGCGCAGCACCACCCAGTTGGGTTTGTTCTCTGCCTCTAGACGGGACAACTGGCACAGAGCAGACACAGACAAGGGCTAACAGCCGTAAACCGAGAGGCACCTTCACGTAGACCCTCATCTTCTCACCACAGGTAAATGAATACCACAAGAAGCAAACCAGATGTTTTAAGTAAACTGTTATTGCCAAGGAAATGGCTGCTTGCTGAGAAAAATCTTGATACAGGTAAGACAAATTCCTCCAGAATGTATTAAGGAGTCTAAATGCATCAAATATGGATAGATGATCTGCTCTCCAAGTTGTTTTACACACCATTTCTCATGAGCTACATTACTGACCTGATAATTCACTTTCAAATGGTGACAACGGGAAAGGGAAAGCACCATTGCAGACAGTATAGAACAGGAAAGATGAGGCTGAAATGGAAAAATATTAAGGAATGCAGAGAGGCCTAATGACAGAAATGCAAACGTAGAGGATATTTTCCAGAAAACGACTAGAGGGGATTAGATTGCTTCTCTGAGAAAGCACAAAACCGGCCGCTTTCTTACCCGCCAACACGTTAAAGAAACTAATGATGTGAAATGAGCAGAATCCATAGCTCAAGCTGTTGTACTCTGGTGGTCATCCGAGCCTAAGTAACAACAGCATTTGTATCACAAGGTGAGACAAACGAGGCTTGTCTTAGAAAAGAAAATTTTGCGTTGCTTACTAAATCCATTCCATTGTGCTTGGTTTAACATGACTGAGAAGCCCCAGTCAGAGGCTGACATGTGTGAAGCTTTGTTAGAAGGCTCTGCTGTTCGGCTTCTCCTCCCCAGCTTTGTGAAACATCACACGGAACTACCACCTCCCCAGGTAACTATTTTATCTCCAACTACGGCCTAAGAGATGCCTTCTGAGCAAGAGCAGCGCTGTGGAGTTGACAATATAAATAAAACCCATTTGCTGATGTGCTGTGCAGCAAAGATTTTCTGTCGTTCTCCTGTTTGATGTCATTCTGGAAGACTACTCCATATCCAGTTGTTCCTAGTCCTATTTGCAGAACTCACTATATCTAAACTACTCTGAAAAGGTTTTCACGTACAGCAAAACAGAGAAAACAGATCAAGGTGCAAACCACAGATTAGTCTGCAGTGAATTCTTCAGCTGTGGGCCTAACTACAGGATTATCAAAGACTAACAAGTTAGTCTAATAACAACTTCTACCTGGAAATAATTTTGTACAATTTTTAATATAAACTCCATTTATTCCTAGCATACCTCCTTGTAAGTTCGGCTAAGGGGAAGGGAAGACTGCGTTCTGCTTTATCAACAGAAAAGAAGCGTGGATCTAAAGAAAAAAGCCCAAGAAATTAAACCAATTTTTGCAAAGAAGGATGATCAAACCCACAAAACTCACAGGACAGTTTAAGATGGTAAAAGCTAGCTGTAGTTCATTCAGGCTTTGAATTTTAAAAGGCATCGTTGTTCTAGAAACAATTTATCGTCTTTCCACAAGTCCCATTTTTGGCTTTTCCTTCCCTGTTTTATCACTAGAGGAATATAGAAAAGGAGCTAAAGCATTTTCCTGTTTCAGGTATTACTTAAATCTTCTGCAAAATTATGAAGAAAAAAAAAAAAACACCCATACAACAGATTTTGAGTCTTTAAGGAATTTTTCAGCTCCTTTGTTTCTGTTTAAAAAAGTTAAATCATACCAGCACATGGAGATATTAAAATAACAACAATTATCTTCCAAGTAAGGTGAGATTTAAGATAACATTTTGGATTCAAATGGTTGATAACATCCCATAAATAGTTATTAAATCACAGCACAATACAGAAGTCAATTTCTCCATGTTTCGGGGAAAAAATTTAATTATTTTGCTCTAAAATTCATGCTCCTGTGTTTTCATCTAAGTCGAAGGAGACAAGTGAGCCTCAGCTAGTGTGTCACACAGGAACAATGCGTGTCTGACTAGGGGTGAGCACTAGAATCCTGTGCTGGAAAGGATTCTGAAAATGGCTTCCTCTGCTTTAGGGAAGCAGCACTGCTCCATCTTCTTAACGTGGGCTCCTTCCCCTCTCATCACCCTGAAAAAGCAAATCACTTCTTCCAGCATTGACCTGCGCATTTTACAACTGTCGTGTTTTAGGAAACATTTGAAAGCAGTGCAGCCTCCCGGTGCAAACGCACACAAACACAACAAGATGTGCTTGTAGCAACAGTTCACTCTCAATTCTAAGTACAACAGCAGACTGCACAGCACCAAACCCATCTAAGTCTAAAGCAACACCTGTGTCAGAAATACACAAACACTGTGCCCACATGGAACTGAAAGATCAGCTAGAAACATAGATAATGCTTTATTTTCCAGCACTCCTTAATTCTTTCCCCACACTCTCCTTACTGAGATTTTAAAAAATAAATAAATAAATAAAAATCACATGGCTAACCCTGTGAGTGTCCAGCTCCTCCTTCCTTTCAACTTCTTTGCTAATATTCTGCTTGATTTTGCCAGGAGCAAAACCAGTCTGGTGAGTAGCTACAGAAAAACAAAGCTATTTATCCCGTTTTATTTCTTTGCAAGGAGACATCCAAAAGAAATCCAGCAACTTCCTACGTTTGAGGGGAGAAACCCATCTTTCTGCACAGATGTGCATCTTCCGTCATTTGGCAGAGCTGCAGCAATCCAAGCCCTATGATTCTGCAGAGAAACTCAATTGCTACGACATCCCAAGGCAGTTTCAATTTACAATTAAATTGTGACAACCCAGAGGTTTGTTTCACTGCAGCACTGATGCAAATTGCTGTGCACTGCTTTGTTTAGGGGGTGAACCTTCTACACAATTCTTCCTGTTCTTGCCCATCTGCTTCGCCCGGTTTCCCACCTTATCACACCTGCCACGCTCAGCCCCGCGGGGCTCACACAGCGATTCTTCCCTTATTTCTCTGTATAGCAACAGCTTACGAATCCCTTGTTTTGGACCCAGTGCTATAAAGGAAAAAAACAGTATGGCAGCTTTATGAAATCAGTTAAGATTCTTAAATGTCTCCATTAACAGCACAGAGACCCCATTCTGCTCAGTGGCAGCACAGTGTTTTACTGCGAGGCATCCACAGGCCACCACAACTTTTAGACTCTGGATGGTTCTTTGTTCAACAGTAACGTGCTTTACTAGATGGGAAGCGTGAGGCTTGAATTCCAGAGCACTCTCTATCTTCCCACAATGGTACTGGCTTATTTTGTGATTTTAAACAAATTAAGGCCTTTCACTGAGCTTCAGGTTCCCCATTTTAAAAGAGGTCAAACTCTCCCGATAAAAATCTGCGACATAAACCCAACACATTACACAAGCAACACTTCATGTGTGAGCAATGAACTTGTTACTAGTCGCTGCTAATTCGGGGTTAAGACCTGCTCCATGGAGCCCTTGTCCAACAGCAGCAGCTGTGGTACCTCACTTCGCAGCTGACAATTTCCCCTTGGCTGAAAATAAAGTCCCGTAAGAGAGGTCAACACCTAGAGATTCCAGTCAAACTCTGAAAACATTGTATTACACGAGAGAGGCTGGACTGAAGAGAAACCGCAATCAGCATTGCCACTGACCTTTCAAAAGTATGCTAAGCTTTACCCAGGCCTCTCAGAACAACCTGATACTCCACCTACTTGTACTTTGAAAAGCAACACATCAGCAGCACGCCAGTTACACAAGCAAAGTGAAAAGCAGGCAGTTTCTGCTTTAATGTTGAAACAGATTAAGTAAAACAAACACATAGAAGGCTCAGAAGAGTTGTCGTAATTATAATAAAGCACTCTTTTAAGAATCTGAACTTGTGTATGTCTACAGCTACAGCTGAGTAATGTGTATGCCCACTTCTGAACACATGCAACAGTTCATTAGATTTGCCATCAGTGGCAAGAAGTTACGTATCTACGCAAGAACGTTATTTTGCTGTTCTGTAGACATTTTCTTTAAGAAAAAACAAACCCAAACAGACAAAGAAACAAAACCCCAACCTGCTGAAGACAGGTTAAGCAGGCGAGCTCAGCTGTGCTGGAGGACGGAGCAGGGCAGGGCTGGTCACCCGTTACCCTGTGCCAAGAAGCCCAAGTGACTCAACCTCTCATTCTTTACACCAATAAAACCATTCAGCATCTGATATCCCACTCCAAAAGTGAAAGGAAAGAAAGTAACACCTGTGTATCACTGGACAAACCCAAATATTTATATTCTGTGAAAGATCCGGAAATGAAAAAAAAAAAAAACCACACCAAAACCCAATATTATACAGGCATTAGATTTTCACAGTTGACCTGTAGATCAACATTCCGTGACTCTAAGAAAATCTTGGCTTCCAATTAGCTATCTTAAATAAAATGGGTCAGATTAAGACTTTTCACAAACTCTCATCTGTTCTTAACAGAAGGTGCTGGATGCTAAATACGTCTTCAAAAAACCTGATGGATAGCACTTAATCTCACTCAACGCCACTTACAGTAACGCACTCACTGATTCTATTAATTCTCACCTTCACCTTTCACAAAACCCAGATGGAACAGGGAAAAAAAAAATCTGAATAAGTATCAGAAGACGTAAAGTAAAATAATAAGTACACAGAAGCAGCCAGAGGAGGACCTAGATGTCCTAAATCCTACTTTTTAATCATTAGTGTATTAGCCAATGTAGGCCACACCCTTTGGCAGTACAAACCCATCTAACTTCATCAATTTTAGCAAACCAATGAGACCTTACAGACGCTGAGAATGTAATTAAGTAATTATTTGATCCTGCACACCTTACTGAAGGTCATGTTTCAGCAAGCAGACAAATAGGGAGCTGTCATTCACCACACAGCAAGCATGCACCAACTAGAAACGCGCAGTGGAAAAGAACAGAGCATAACAAATCATCTAAAATTACAATAAGAAATACCGTTCACGTGACTCCTTTTACACAGACCGTCCTGCAAAGACAATATTCCTATCCAAAGGAACCACTCGGCTCATCCCAGTGCGTTTTCTGCGATTCCCCATTCATTCGTCCCACCTATGCTCTATCATCAGAGCTCACACTGTGACTGTGGAACACACAAAGGGAATAATACTTCATCTAAATCCACACTAGATTAGAAATTCAAACCAGCAATGAGATACATTTTTATCAGCAAATTCTTTCACACAGACGCTGTAATTTTTTCCTGTTTGATCCTTTAGTATTAAAGACGCTCTGTGCTTCAAAGATGTTAAGTCAAGGACTTTGTTTCTAGGCTTCTATCAAACCTTTACTGCCGGAGTGTTTTATCATAGCGTGTTTCACACCACAATGAAATCTCGGTGCTTCAAGAAGGTGGTTGGTGGTTTTTAATGTCATTATCAGCTAATAGAGCTCTAAAAATCTAAACTTGGATTAACACTGATTGACTTTTGAAATGTTATTGAGGCATCCACTGTTTCCTGCAACTTATTGTCACAAACGTTATTCAGATTTAAATTACAGGGTTTTACCGGCAATTTAAGTTGTTATAAATAAATAACAATTTAAAAGATCAGCAAGTACTCTATTTGCACATGCCAAGTATCTTCTCAGAATAAAGATAAAAAACCAGAGATAGATACTGGTGTAAATTTTCAAAAATAGATGTTACCAGGTCAGGTTTTCACTGTTCTGACACCATCTAGATTCAATTTCATCATTTCATCTTGAATTGAGTAATTGGTTCATAGTACAGATAATTTGAAAGGCACATACAAGCACTCAATTACTAAGTATTCAGCCCTTCTTCTAATCTTCTTTGAAGACAATTATTTTTATATTCAGGGTTGTGTTTATCCTCTTTCCAGCTCACTATATAAACACTATTTTGAATAGGAAGATTGGGAGAGAGAAATAACAAAAAAAAAAAAAAAAAAAAAAAAGACTTCAAGGAAACGGCAGCTGCAAAAAACAGGCACCTTCAAGGGATGGAGCAACTACCAGGCTACGTTCTGTTCCCCCCAGGGTAAATGCTTTACTGTATGACAGTGTGCTGCACTTACACAATAATTTTTAAAACACACTTATCGCTTCATCCCCATTTTGTATAATGCAGTGAAAAAAAACCCTCGAAAGCTCAAGCATCAGCACATTAAACAGGCCTGTCATGGTTCATATCAAGTTCAATTCCAGAGGCTTTTATATTAGAGCCGCCAGCACTATCAGCTATAGGGTAATCAAAGAGCTGAAGTGATCCTCTCTTCTACGTGTATTTCAAATCTTCAGAACACAGGTTAGAAATCTAGACATATAATTTATTCGCCCCTTTCTCTACACAACACACAGAGCTTGAAAACAATTTCAGATTAGATCTTAATGGAATTATACTGCTTTAGTTAGTGTTGAAGCAATAAAGGCAGGAATCCCGGGCAGCATCTCTCCAGGCAGGAACTGCTGCACAAGCGACCTCTGCTCTGCGTACAGCCCGCTCCGAACACCCTCACGCTCCTTCCCAACAACTTAGGTAGAGCTCTCAAAGTTCTGTGCTACGTTTAGATGGGTTCCATTACTCTATAACCACCATGGGTTGCAACCACGTTTTCTTTTCTCCTTTTAGCTCCAGAATCAGTGATAACGTCATGTATTCTCTCCCTCTGAAGAAGGATCGGGTGCTGGTACGAGGGGTTTTCGCCTCGGCTGACATTCATTGCCTCTACGCTTAAGCGCGGCTCTGGAGCTCTTACACTCCTACTCAGGAGAGCGCAGCAGTTCCTGAAGCAGGATGATGATACCATCCGCGTTAAGCGTGGCCTAGAATCGGAACTTCAATGCCCTTCTAAACAGAACAGATACAACAATGTACAATAGGTAAGGAAAGATTTTTATTTCCTCTGATCATAAATGATTGCTAGCACAGGACTTTTAACCTCCCATCCTCCACAATCACCAGGACATCATCACTGGACAGGGAGAGTCTTATTTATAGTTGGTTTATGCATACATCGTGCTACCAGTAATGAAGATTTACAGCACATCTGTACACAAATCAAGCCTCTAGCAAAGGTTCTGTTCGTAACTCGTAGATACACAGCCTACCCTTAGCTATTATGATGTTAAACATTCTATATAAAAAAAAGAGATTGCCATAAATTGCCACATTTCCAGCTTTCTAAAGATTTTGCTGCCATAGCTCTCCTGAGAAGCTGACAGTATGGATTCTGCAGGACAGCTTCCAAGAGCTTAAGCTTAAATAAAGAGGAGTAAAAGCCGTTACACGCATTTGCAAGAGCTTGCAAAAATGCAGTCATCATCATACTCTATAAAACATCTTAACTGAACACTAATTTAAACAAAAACTTGGGCAACAAGCACCTTGACACTCAACTCACTGAAACAGTGCTTTTTAAACCAGATTTATCACCGAGTTGAGTAATGGCACATGCCGGGAAGATTTACCTATTTTAGATTAATCAAGTCACAGAACAGGAAAGCTTCTTGCCTAAGGTCGTTGTGGAAGTCTATAAAAGCAGATCCAAGCTTCCTGCATTTCAGTCCAGGGCTTTAACCAGACGACAACTGCTCCTTCTACATCTATAATCCAGAAACTACACTGCAAAGTAGCCTCTTTGCAAAGATTATTTGTCAGGATTATCTGAAAATGCCACTTGCATGCCATTGAAAAGGGGAGTAAAGTAAAGCCGTAAGAAAAAAACAGACAGCTTTTTGAGCAAAGTGGAAAATGAAGTATTGCTATGATTGCTCTCACGCTTGTGTCTCAAACACTCCAAAGCAGCAGTGTTTCAGTATCAGTGGTAGTTCCAGATATACACACTAGTTAGGAGGAGAGAATCACCATTTGGACGAAGCTGCTTGGCAGTTCTGAGCATCTTCCTCTCAAAGTAAGACAACATATTGTGAAGAAGAGCTCCTTAATTTTAATCTGATGTGTTCCACCTAGTACTTCTACGAGCACTAAACCTTTCTTCAGCCAAACTACCAACTCCACCGCCTTCCTCTTTAAGGCAGAGCAGCACTCCCGACACTACTTCCACCAGATTGTCTTTCAGTCTCTCCAGAGAACGGGTGTCCCCACACTCAATGGGTGCAAAGGTGTGGAGCTCAAAGTGCCTCCTAATGTCAGTTCACACCACCTGAGTAGCACCGTTCCACTTTTAAAAACTCAATACCGGTATTAAGGGCAGCAGTCAGGAATGTCTCTTGCCACGCCAGGATGAGAAGCACGGTTTTATCTACCAACAACTATCAACGCAGTGAGAATCCATTTGGAAAGAGAAAACTTCCTACATCACCTAAAACAAGCACTTCGGTTTGACTCTAGGAAGATGATGCTGGGGGGGTTGGAGCCCCCCCCCCTGTGAGGACAGGCTGAGAGAGTTGGGGGGTTCAGCTGGAGGAGAGAAGGCTCCGGGGAGACCTTAGAGCGGCCCCCCAGGGCTGAAAGGGGCTGCGGGAAAGGGGGGGGACTCTGGATCAGGAGGGAGGGATAGGACGAGGGGTAACGGGGTTAAACTGACAGAGGGGAGATTTAGATCAGATCTAAGGCAGAAATTCTCCCCTGTGAGGGGGGTGAGGCCCTGGCACAGGCTGCCCAGAGCAGCTGTGGCTGCCCCCTCCCTGGAAGGGTTCAAGGCCAGGTTGGACGGGGCTTGGGGCAACCTGGGCTGGGGGAAGGTGGCCCTGCCCGGGGCAGGGGGGTGGGAGCTGGGTGGTCTGTAACGTCTCTTCTGACCCAAACCAGTCTGTGATTCCACAAGAAGAAGAAAAACAAAAAAAAAAGAATGAAGAAAAAAAAAAGGCAGAAAAAAACCCCACTGTGCTGCTCTAGTTTAGCTACTCCTTTTCACTTGACTAGATTATGGAAAAACGACTGTCAAAGCCCAGACAGGGACTCAGGTATTTCTTAACCTGCCATTTAGAACTCTTTTGTCTCACATCAGCATTCCTGCTTTCAAAGAGAGCAATACTCAGAAAATGTGTTTTTGAGAGACAGCCCTGAATGGCACAGCTGTCAACAGTTATGTTTTCACAAATTTGTAAGTGGCACACCGGCTTTCACAGAGCATCCCAGACAGAGCTGTACCATCTAGTTCAGCACCTGGGGATGTTAGTAAGTACAGAGGACAAATTCAGAAAGACAAAACGTAGGCACAGGACTGCCAGAGTTGAAAGAAGAGTGTCTTCTTCCGGACGGATTGCTTCCAGCAGTACATGCTCACCTCTCAGAGTTGGTGTTTCCCTCCTCCTGCCGCAGTTTGCTTCAGGGCTCAGCCTTGGCTGCGGGAATGAAACAGCAAGACTTCAATAGCCCCAACCAAAGGAATAGGAAAACAGCACAGGAGTTGTGTCATTCTCTTCCACAGACTTTTCAAGACTTCATTAAAGGGGTATAAAGCTGTAAGGACACTTTCATCAAAGCTGAACAGTAAAGACAACACTTAAATACCCAAGATGAAAGGAACATTTCCAGGACAAGAAAAAGGAATAAACCTTTACTGACAGAGATGGGGAGGTAGAGGGCAGCAGAGAGGTACCAGCAATCCTAAATTTTGGCTACTTGCCGAAATATAAACCTTTGGAAAGTCTCTTCCATCATTAGCTTACATAGATTTACTACTACTACATTCAAAATATTGTAGTTGCCATGAAACACTGAAATCTTCAAGCAGATGGACGCTCAGAAGTGAAGCTGTCAAGCAAAAAGCAGCAAAGTACCAAGCTTAATAGACAAAAGGGCTCAGAGAAAAAGAAGAAAAAAAATAAATAAAGGGGAAAAGATAATATTCCAAGTAGGTTTTCTCTCCTCTGAAGAACACAAGCTAATCTTTCCAACTATTCAAAGCACACATTCCCTCTAGCACTCATGTTCCTGCTCTACAACCAGTAACAGCATATTCTTGGCTGGAGCTCGCAAAGCAGAAAGAAGTTACCGTGGGGGTTTGAGCTCAGTGACAACAAACGGGGACATGTTTAGGACATTCTGAAATGTTTCAATTTGTCTCTAAGAAATGACAATGTGTTAGCAGCGCATGTTTCCTATCTGCAATGGTAAAATCTGTTTCCAGAAAAGGTTTTAACAGCCTTTTTTTTTTTTTTTTTTTTTTTTTAACAACGGTGACTGACTTGACCCCAGTAAACAGTCTGCTTCTCACTGACACGGACACTTAAAAGAGCAATTCCAGTGTGGGCTCGTGACACGAGGCTGGGTGCAGGTTGCTAACACGCATCGTGGTTCACGTGTGTATCGATCAATTAACTTCCAACTTCAAAGCATTTGGCAGATTTTTGTTTCTAGCTGCATATTATGACAGGTCCTGTTCTGAGTTCTTTTTAAGGGATTTTTAAATCCAATTCCACCCAGTGATTCAGAGCTCTGTTGCTTATTCAGAGGTTTTGTAGATGTTTTATGAAATGTAAAATGATCCCTAGTCATCAGAAAGCATGCACTAGTACACAAGGCATTGAAGTTTTTTCATCAAGCAAAGACTATACTACGGACAGATATTTAAATGACTGCACAGCCTACAGTAGTAGTTTCTGACATTTTCAAGTGACAGCAAGTGCTACAGGCAGTCAAAGCACAATTACGTATTTGACAATTATGTCATCACGGTTAAGCAGCTCGGTTATTTTTGCAAGCCTTTGAGAGGAAGTTGCAGAGCAGAGGTCACAGTCTATGAAATTCATTGACAGCAGTAATCCATCTAGAAAAACCTTAAATCCCATGCAATTAAATCGTTCTTTAAACGGAGAAAAGCAGAACAATGCTCTTTTAGCAAACGCTTCTTGTAATTCACTGCCAAGGCCAAGTGCACTCATCTTCCCACTTCTCCTGGTCTACGGATGTAGACGAGGAACCATGTGACCATCCTCCAGAATCTTGGGTTTGTACCTTGAAGGTCCATTCCTGAACCTTTCCCCTTGCCAGCGAGGCGGCAGCTGTCATCACACTGCTGTGCCTGACTGGACACAACAGTGACGTCAAGAGGTCAGACAGCAGCACTGTTAACAGTCTCAGTGATTTCATTAAAACTGCATGAAAAATCTTCACCGTGTTGGTTAGACTCTCTTTGTATTCTGAGCAACAGAGCCACCACAAATTCAGTTCTGGGGTTTTTCCTGCCAAGTTATCTCATTCGACGGCTACTGGAAGATCCAGTGTCAGTCACAGGCAGGCACTGTGAAGAATATCATCCCGAGGCACTACAGAAAGAGCGCAGAAGCACAACCGAATTCTCGAGTGGTGAAGCCACAGAGCAGAGTCCTTCTACCCAAAAGTTTCCTTCACTGACAGCGCTGCAGGCAGGAACGCTTCTGCCAAACTGCCTCGAGTCTGAACAGCTATCGGAATTAACTCAGTTCACATCTCGGTGGGCACGTGCATGGCCTCAGACGTTCCCCGAGGACAAGACTCATCTATTTTCTGTCCTGCAGTCTTCCAAGCACGGCCTTGGGCACAGAGAGAATTAACCCCTTGGAGTATGTTTGGTGTATTCACATTGCTACCAAGTAGGCTCACACAGGCTGCTGGGGGACAGTTGGACAAACGGGAAGAGGAGCAGAACGCAAACTATACATCCAGCTGCTCAGCAGGCTGCATGCACTGTGCTCAGAATGCTGCAGACGGACCCACTCACTCCTCCTGAAGTGATTTGGCCAGACGTGGCAAAGGTCCAGATCAACGCCGCTCATATGATGGCTCCCAACAAGGTCAGCTCTTCCCAAGGCACCGAGCTCAAGCTGGAGCTTCCCACGAGCGACACGTCTGATGACTGCAAATCCAAGCTACATCACCCAGCTGACCTAGCAAGGAAAGAAGGGACACCCAGGTCCCTTCACTTCTGCAAGCCCATTTAATCATGTGTTGGGATACTGCAAACACACAGACTTCTGCAGTCAAGACAAAAAATTCTAATTTTATGGATTGCTGCAGAATTCTGGGAACAAGCAAATTAATACGAATGTGGTTTGGAATGTTCTAAATGAAATCATTGGTGACATGGGGAAAGAGCTCCAGGAGCTTTTATCTTTGACAGTAAATCAATACTGGCTGTTAATTCCAAGCATGGCGTTTATGTGTTCTCACATGTTTATTTAGAAAACGAAGGTCAGTGTTTAACCAAAAGATATTATGGTTTGTTTTTTTTTTTTAAAAAAAAGGGTTAGATTTGTGGGACTAATTAAGCGTAAGATGAGTTCTTTTTGGTCCCTTTACATTGCACTCCGGCCCTTGGTATCTTATTGTCAACAATGAGACATAACTCAGAAATCCAGACCCACCTTGCAATCTACTTACGGAAGAAACGTGGAACAGATTTTATTCTGAGTGTATGTAAAAAAAAATGCAAGATCAATCATCTTCAGGTAAAGTAGCACTATTGTGCCAATTATATAAAGTATAATTAACCACAGAGGATCACTGTCTTTACAGCATTTTGTAAATAAAGTTTTACTTTTCATCTGTCAAACCTCTTGTGGTTAACCCAACTGTTATTACAAACCTCCTTGCAAATAGGCTTAGATTATCTGATCTGTAGTAGTCTGCAGCACACGTATACCAGAGCCCGCAGAAGGAACAAAAAGAGAGATGCAAATCTCTGCAAGTTCAGCAGTTTGTTTGCAAATCAAGTATAAAGTTAAGTGTCTACTGCGCTATTTGTTGTGTTAATCCACCAATTCCCCAAGCATCTGACTTTAGATAACGTTTTGCTCAAACATTAAAGTTACTCTGTCTGCTAGTGTGTATTTTAATCAGTCTCTTAAAAAAAAAAAAAAACCAACAAAACACAGTTTTGTGAAAACACAATCCACGCGTCAGTTCTGTAGTGTAACGTCCACGCTCAGTTTTAAGGACATTTGATTTTGGTCGAACACTTTCTCTCATATATATTCTAAAAAAATAAAAATAAAAAAAAATCACACAATTGCCAAGGACATTAGTGACAGCAAGGAACATTAAAGTAATCATTTCTTTTACTAAGCATGGTGATCAGAGCCACTAAACCTGAATACCTGAAAAAGCCAGGCAGTACTACTTTAAATTCCTCAGAGGTTCCAGCTCTTCAATTTATTTACATGAAGTATTTGTCCCCCTTCAGATTTGTCTTTCCATTCTCTATTTGTGTCAAATCAAAAGCTAGTTTCTATTTACTATTTGTTGTGAAAGATAAACCTCACCAGTTGAATTCCAGCATTACTAACCAGAAGTCACCTGTCAAGTTTGTACATGGACATGGTGTTTTTATACTTCATAAGTGAGCTTTAAAAAGCTCCAGAAATCCTTATTTATAGGAATTACAGAAAATAAAAACAAATCTTCCACTAATTATTTCATTTGCTTGCAGTGACAGTGCAAATTAAAATGTACCAGAATGGGTAAGACAAGAAATACAGGAAAGTGGTCTGAGGTATAAATTTTTATATTAATAAATATATAATAAAGTATAATAAATAAATAAATATTTTATGTAAAAATAATTTTTAAAAAGTAAAAGAGGGGATTAGTTCAAGACCTGTTTATAGTGGTAATGGCCACTTCCACAAATTCAGAACTTCAAGACAAAAAATAATGATGTCAGAATCTTTGCTCTGGTACTATACAAAGCCCGTGCTTATTCCCCAGTGAGCTAGATGTTACAAAAACTAACAAAAAAAACCCTAAATCCCCCCAAATCAACCCGACAAGACCAGGCAATACCTAAGCAAGGAAAAAATCTCTAAGAAGAGAACAGAAGCAACAGAGAGTCAAGTGGCTGTTCCCAGTAGCCCCGGTCAGGCCTCCTCCCTCGTCCAGCACAACCACTGACCCCACGGGACGAGTCTCCCCGCTCCCCAGTCTCATCAGGGCGGCCTAAAGGCCACGCTCTGCATTTCTGGAGACCAGAGGAGGGCAAGAAATACAGGACCGGAGCTCCTCGGAAACTGTTCCGCGCCTTCCAGCGCAGCGTGTGGCAAATGATTCTCATCGCCTCCCTCTGCTCACGAGCCAGCGCAGGCTCCGGGCTAACTGGTTTTCACCATGGACATCATAAAAAAAGCTTACAACATGCTCAGTCATAACTTTAGCAGAATATTTTTTTTTTTTAAAAAAAAAAGTAAATAGGCCCAAGAAGTCACATGCTGCAGATGTAATTTAGGAGAGGCTATTTTTATACTTTAATCTTAATGCAATTTAACATATTAAACTAAAAATGGCTCCTTTGAGATGCACTGCAACGTTCCAACTTCAACAGCTTCTCAAGTCTGAATGATAATGCACTGAAGCTTAGCTGCGTGCCAATATTTTATTATTTAAAAAGTCATTCTCGTTGAGGTTTTGATCCATTTTATGTTCCTTGACACAGATTAAGTTATTACAAAATTAATGAAAATTGTCTGCACGACAGCCGATTTTTTCTTTAGGCCTGCAAATGTAATTATCCACCCACAGAAAGAGGAAAAATGAAGAGAGGGTCTCTATTACTGACAGATACTGCCCTACATTTTTAACACAGGGAAAAGAACCTGCTGTCAAACATGCAAATAATTTCCAAGTAAGCGCTTTCCCAAGGGACCATGTTTACAACAGATAAAGTAGTAATTGGGAATGCAGCAACTTTTGTTTTTATATTAGCAGGAAACAAGGCAGCATCAAAGCAAATCTCTGGTGAGGCTGCATCGTGCAAAGTCAGGTCTGTGGCAATTTTCCCTGCCAATCAAAGGATTTCCTCCGGATTTCACAAGCTTTGTAAGCCAGACCTCCTCATGAGTAGATCAGTGCTCCTCCCCTGAGAAAGGCAAACTAATATCCTTCGGTTTTAGCCTGAGAAAGACAAAGACAACTATGACAAGGACGGACATCGCATACAACTAATGAGAGAGTAGCGTTTATTAGAAAAAGGAGTCATTTAGCTGACCGTTTGGCTTGCTTTTATATTTTAGCAATTGGAAACACCCAGCTTCACCTCTCAGAAAACATTATCAACAGTGGGACTAAGAAGGAAGTGGAAAGACACGATGGATCCTGCAAAGGCATGTAATTCCCATTGAAATGTCAGTCCACCGCATCCGACTGATACCAGCACACAAGCCTTCGCATCAGTTAGAAACATTTAACAAATGCACTCACTAGATTATCTTCACCTCATAGGAAACCAAAACCTGTAGTCTTAGTCTTGTGCATTTGGGTCACAAACAAGACTTCGAGCGATTCCCTTCCTCAAAGCATCATCAGACTCCGCACCCGCGTTCTGAACAGAGAGGGGCTCTGACAGAGGTCAGGTTGGAAGGGGGATCCACAATATCTGACCTGCAAGAACAACACAAAGTCTCCTGCTTATTCATTAAACAGGGAAAAACGAGTTAAAGGGATAGGTCCGTACAATTTTTTGGCATCTGGGAATGCTGAAGTCTAGGGGCAGTTGGAGGGTCCCAGGGATAGAGGAAGCCCACGGCACATTCAGAGCTTGGATACTGAGCATCAAGACTTCTGAAGTGACTTGGTTTGGAAAGTAACGTATTGAAGGAAAATTGTGCTGTTCTACAGGTTCTACCCTTTTTAAATTTTACTTTGTTTTGGTTTTTTTGGCAAATGATATCCACAGATGTAGAACTCTTTGGTGACTTAAGGCTATCTAATAAAATTCTGAAACAAAACTATCCTAAAAATATGTGATCTGAAGAGCTAATAAACAGCCTAAAACTTTTCAGATTATTATCCTTCCTAGAACATGTCAGCTTGTACAGACATCTGAAATGAAACTAGTTCAGAGCAAAACCTACAAAACAAATCAATCAATGCCCATCACAGCACTGGAAAACATACTGGCACCTGCTCCCTTGCCAGTACCTTCTAATCACAGACGTATTCCTGAAGCGCACACGACAGCCAACGGATCATCGCGTGTGCTACTCACAACCTACTCCAAGTCAGCTCGAAAGCTGGTGTCCAAGAGATGGAATGATTGCAATAACAACACTTTAGTGCACTACAGTCTTCCTTTTTTCCCCCCCCCCATCTCACAAACACCGAAATCCTTCCCCAAATGCTTAAACTGAAAACCAAAGTGAAGTGCTTGAAACGAGGATTGTGCAGAGTCACAGGAATTGAGAAGAAGGTTGATCAGGAATTGAACCCATGCTTCTGGATAAGACGTTAACGCCAAAGTATCCACACTCCCGACTCGCTAGTCTTCAGTACCGTTTTCTTTCCATCTTACTCCCTTCAGCCTCTGGCCCATAACGCTCCCGTTTACGACACCAGCTACATCACAGCTCCCAGCAGACGAGAGGAGTTCAGCCTTTCATCTCGCTGCTTTCTAGGCAGAACGCCTCCATGAACTCCAAGGGCGTTTAGAATTGCTCAGATGTCTCCAACGTTGGCGAAGTCCATTTGTGACGATAATACCATTAAACAGTTGTCAAGACACATTTGAGAGAAGACAGCAGTTTAAGGTTCCAAAAAGTGCTTTTCAGCCTTTTATGAAAAACTAGGGAATCCGCAAGACAAAGATATTCTTTTGAAGTTTCTTTAAAAAATGCAGACATTGAGTCATGACATCCGTACTTCTGATAAGCAATAATTTATTAGTTCACAGCATTATTAAGAATTTCTCAAACTTTGTAAAAGCCAGCACTGTTTTGTATTTTTTTTCTCTCTCATGACCAGACTGATACAAAGAACTGTCTGATAGCAACATTCATAGGTGAAAGGCATCTATTTAGGTCACCTGCTTGTCTTCAAGTGCAGAATTATTTCTGGTAAAATATTATTTATATGAGACTCTCTGGGACTAAGATAAGTCAAAGGAGAGCAAAATGGGCTCCGTTTACCTTGACACTTCCCAACTGCAAGGCGTCTCCCCGGACCAGACACAAAAGTTACACGTGCAGAGCCCCTGACGCGTGGCTCCGTGGCCTTTCAGACCAGAGATGTCTCCAGATGCCTCCACGCTCTCTGAAGGTGAGCACAGCTGTAGGCAGAACCACAGAGGGTACCGCAAAAAAAGACACCGTGTTGCTGGGAGGCAGGAAGGAGGGAGCTCGTGGTGGGTTTGCAGCCTTCTCCATGGCCTCACAGAGTCAGCCGTAGGGATGCAGACGGGGAACGACCTCCCTGAACGTGGCCTGATGGTGGTAGCTTCAGCACACCGCGAGTTTAACTACTGATTAAGTTTTTGTAAATCTTTTGCTAAAGGACAGTTCTGGGGAATTATTTTTAGGAAGATAAAAGTTGGAACTTGATATTTATAGATAACTCCTTTTAGAACACAGCATAAAATAAAAATCATTCTCACCTGCCTACTCAGCCGCAGCCCGAATTCTATCTAGAACAGTACCTGGGAATTCACAGAACCAACAAACAGCAAACTCCACATTCATAACAAAAAACATATGAGGATACTTATAATTTCTGTATATGGTTTATAAATATACACACATATACATAATGCTTTATCAAAAATAATTAGGAAGACTCATTCACAGAGCTGCAGCAGAAAACAAAGTCTGATCGAGATATTGATATCTCATCAAATCAATGAGAAATTACCAGGTAGCCTCCTTACAGTATCTTTGGAAATAATTCTCTCCAGATCCCTCTGATAAAGGTGAAAGCTAGGAAAACTGTTTCTGGTAAAAAACACTATACATAAACAACCAAATTAAAGGTAATCACAACAGCTTCAAATGAACTTGCCTCAGAAGTAGCGCAAGAAGATCTAGTATGTGCAACAAAACCAAAGTCATGCTATAAACCTAGATGAAAGAATTAAAAACATGTATGCAAAAACGCAAAATGAGGTGCAGTGAGTCAAAGAAAATATTCCATCTGCTTGAGACTTGCTGAGTTAATTATGGAAAACAGAAGATGCAAATCTCATTGATAACTCAGCAACCCAGTAAAACAAGGAAATTACATTCAGGCTCTTTCCTTCCCTGCTCCAAAACTTAAAACAGTATCAAGTACTGAATAACAACTGACTAATATAGTTTTGTAATAATTATAGAGCGGTTGATAAGCATGTTGGCATATACAGAAATACGTTTGCCAAAAACGTAATAAAAAGAAAGTCTCTGCAATTTTGTGGTAATGGTCAACGCTGAGAACACTGAGGCAGGCATCCACCTTGTTTTTAAGGGGATTTTTTGGAAAGACAACTGCCATTTCTAGAGAAACTGGTAGGAATACAACAAAATATAGGTGCACAGGTGAAAGACCTTGAGGTTGGAATTACTATTACTAAAGACAAGAAACGCAACTTATCCAACATAATTTACAAACGCTGAGACGTTTGAACAGCAGGGAACCTTGCTTTTTTGCTCTTCTATATTCCAGTCATGTGAAAAACCACTGAAATACTATTTCACAGGGCAGTTGAACCCCACAATTTAAAATTAGGAAAAACTATAAATAGCAAGCAGTTACTACGTAATTTTACATAAGAGGTATCTGCAAAATAATCACGTCTCAAAGAAATCTCAGAATAACAAGCAGCAGAAAAACTGTTTGTGCAATGTGTGTAACAGAGGTTTTGCAGCGCTCAAGAAATCTCCCTGAGAAAAGCTGGGAACGTAACCCAAGCTCTCCTGAAAGGTTTTAATAAACCAGGGCAGCACTGGGATTTCATGGAGTAGAAGACAGAGAGGGTATTCTACAATATCCATCAGGATTATAATCTAGGTCACATGTAACCCCATAAATAGCCCCTTTTGTCTGCAAGAATATTTAAACCCATCATTGCAGGCCCTGTTGATGCATGTTATGGGGTGGTTTGTCTTGATTACATGCAGCTGACTGTATGAATTCCATCTTTTATTCCCCGCGAGCTGAATTTCCTCTGCAGCTAATTGGAAGCCAGAGCGCTCTGCCTATGGGAAAGGCAGCAGCTACCGCAGCCTGCCTCCACCAGAATTTGTCTTTTGGAAGTGTTACAAGGCAATTTTTAAACGATGCAAATAAATGGAGAGGGGAAGGAGGAGGAGAGTCCACCAAGCAGCGAGACAGTCCAGGTTATTAACTAGCGTGGGATGAGAGGCAGGAGGTGTCACCACTCACACATCCACCCCTCCCCTCGCTAGCCACTGCTGCCACCCTAACTGACACACAACACCAGGAATCGTTCTTTATCTGGCAAAGTGTGACGCAGGCCAGGAGCAATTATAAGAAATTGATTCTTTTTTATGCTCCCGTGTATTACAAGTACAGGCCTACAAGAACACAGTGGTGTTTTTCCCTGTTTCCCCCTTTTAGGACAGACGAGCGATGTGCCCAGTGTCCCCTTCCACTATTAATAAGTGACTATTGCTTTTACTTGACACTTTTCACTTTCCCATCAATGTCTAACCCAGGGAACATACCCCCGAGCCTCTCCTCTGAATGCCACGTGGAATACGCTGCCACAAGCGTTTCATGAGTTTCCTTCCATAAAATAAATGCAAACAAACAAACAAAAAACCCCCCCTAGAATACAAGCGAATACTTGCTGAAATACACCCCCCGCCCCTTCAGTTCTGCTGTGCCCGACAAAAGCCAAGTCAAATAGTTTACAGGCATCAGCTGCAAGAGTAATGGTGGAAGAAAAAAAAAAAAAAAAAAACCGAGAGAAGAGCACCTGCCCTTTCAGTGTTTCATTCATTCCCCAGCTTCCTAGCTTGTTCCAGTGTGGAAGAAGATGTATTTGTTTATAAACATAAGGATTTGCTGCTTAGTATTCTATGAAAATTTAGGATTGACCTAGTAAGCATACAGCTTGCCCCAAGTACCGCAGCCTCAGATTCCTTCTCTATATCCCTACAATACTCACACACAAGGGACGAGGACAGAGGAGGAGCCAAGGCACAACTAATTCATTTCACTTTCTGAAAGTTCGGTCTGGACTGTTGCTATCTATCAGAGAAAGACAAACCACAAAGGGTGAGCAGGAGCTCGAGGCAGCCCATCGAAGGCAGTCTAAGGTCTTACTCGTTGGCTGAGTCTATCAACCAGAAAAGCCACATCAGAGCAGATCTAGGTGTGCTGAGCTTTAGGTCACAAGAGGGCAATCTGCTAAGAGCAAACTAAATGGGATTTCAGTTGAAATGCTGATTATGTTATGCGACGAAGCAGATTGTGTATTCTCACATTAGCATCTCAGTTATCACTTCAGGCATGGAAAGCAGACAGAGAATTAGGGATGGGGAATACTGATTATAAACTCACGAGTTTCTTACTCTAGCAGACACACCAAGTTCAACTTACCTGCTCACAATAAACAGCCCATGAGAAGGAATACTACAAGTAGGACAATTACAATGCCTGGGTTTATTTACTCGTCTTACACAAAGGGAAGGCTATCAAAGATGTTTTAAAAACTTAACTTGATGATTTCTATAGGCACTACACAGAATAATGAAATAATAAAGCGCGTCAGCGATTTCTACTGCACCTCAGAACAGGGACGAGGAACTGCAACGTGTAACATCCCTTTTGAGACACACATCACTACCAAAAGTAAAAATAATAGCTGCGTTTTATTGCCACGATACACGTGGTATCAGATGCTTGAGCACAATTTCATGAACTGTTTTTACTCAACCACTGTGACAGCATTTTAAAGAGCCGTGAAGAGGGTTTCTCCTACTGCTGTCCACAATGCTAGGAGATCTAAAGTAAGTAGAAATGCAAAGCAGAACATCTTGGGCTTAAAACAAATTCTGTGCTTGTTCCTAGGAAGGGAGGTTATTTTATTGAAATAGATTTTATTTCTTCATCCTCATTCCCTATCTAACTGCTGCCTCTTTTCAAAGTCAGATCCAACTTAATCCCAGAGAGGCAAGGGAAAAGAAAATCTTCAGCCTAAACCAAGAGAAGATCACTAGCAGACAAACAAAAAAAAGCAGCTAACAAATCATGACACAATGTTTCCACCTGGAGGTTTTTAGACATCAGCTACATTTTTGTTGAAAATACTGGAAATTTCAAAGTTGTAGATAACTCCATGAAGCAAGCGTGGTGTGTGAACACGACACATGTAGCAATAGTTAATAAAATATTCACGAAGCTTGGTTAAATAAGAAAAAAAAAAATACTGATGATATATGTTGAAGCATTTTGAAAGATAGCATGATGTTTTCAATTCATTCACAGGAAAAGAAAATCAATCACAAAAAAAAAAAAAAACCAACACTCACTAGCCCAATCTGAAGTTTTTTCAAGAATGTACTTTAGCATTACTAAGCTAAAATGATATAATGATATATTTTATATTCATATAATGAAATAATGATATAAAAATGGACGCAAACTGCCCTCAGCTGTGGCAGATCTCATTGTAACAAACTTTTTTATAATCTATAAAATTCCACAGGCAGTTGACTCCCCGTTATCAAGTGATCCTTCTCCCTTGCATTGCCTTGTTAGAGATACCTGCTTTAAGAGGTAGGAAGCTGCTCCTAAGTTATGTATGTTAGTACAGTAACATACTTGTGTGGCAAAGGCATTTTTTTCTCTCCCTTTTACCCTCCAACATAACCGCGGAAAAGAATAATCAACTGTGGAAAGACCTGAATAGTTCAATGGGCATAAAAGAGGTACTGGCAATAAATTAGAATATTGCAGCCCTCTTTATGGGTTTCAGCCATTGCTTCCCAGCTGATACCACACATGAATTTTAAGCAGCCTGCAGGGTCAGGCCAGCTCTTGAGAAGTGCTACAAGCCATTATCATGCATCATCATCAGCTCGGTCCTAATAGCGAGCCTTCACCACAAATACAGCTTACTCACAGGACACCGGAGTCCAAAGCAGAACAACTATCACTAAGTTACTCTAGCAACCGTGGAGGTTTTTACTCTCCCAAATTTACAGACCTCTTTTCAGGTGGAATGCCTCTTACACAGGTCCCTATGCAACGATCAGCCCCATCTAACGTCATCAGAAGCCAACTCGGAGCACAGGCTCAGCTTTTTATTTAATCTAAGCTTATTCCTACACGTCTCATTTGGGGATGAGTCAAAAGTCACTGCTTCCCTGGTTTTGTTCTGCCTGACATGACACACAGACCCACAGGGGAGCCACAGGACAGTGGAGTCCTGTGTGTCCAAGCCAGTTTTGGACACATGACATGTCACTCTGACTGGCCAGCCTACAAATAAAAAACAAAAAAAACCCAAAAAAACCCCACAAGAACAGCAGCAACAAAAAGCAAGAACACGCAGTTGTTTATTTCCAAATGTATTGCCTGCTGAAAAAATGAAGCAATCACTCCCCCACCTCCATAACAACTCCTGGATTAGTGAAGTTCGTTCCTGTCTACCCAGTATGACAAAGTATCTTGAACCACTATAAAACATTTTACACCTGTGATAAAGCTTCTTAAATCCAGATCTTCTGAAAGGTTTAAAAAAAAACCAAACCAACAAAACAAACCAACAAACCGACCTGAAAACTCCTTTGTGTGAGCTGTCAGAATTTGGTGGGGTTTTATCGCGTATACTTGCAAAGAAAGCAAATTATGAACCAAAATTCGAGGGGCAGCGTGACAGCGCGGCAGGTGCCACGCAGCTGCACCCAACGGGACCACGGCTCTTTGCTTCCATCCCGACAGGCCCATCTCCTGCCCCGACGGACGGAGGGCACTGGAACTACAACTGACAGCCCCAGAGCACAAAAATCTCCCAAGAACAGTTCTGTCAGGTTCTTAACGGCTGGGATTTTATTCATGGGGGCTGCGGGCTGGCTAACCACCACCCCAGTGGGAAGCAGCAGGACTCGGAATTTAACATTTAGCCTTAGTTTATCTTCCACAGGAGATAAATCTCTAAGAGAAAGGGAAACAGCAAATGGTCTAACACAATGTATTTTCAGACAAGTAACAACATTTGGTCAGAAGAAAGAAGCTCCTTCACCTTTCGCCTCCACTACCCCTTCATCCAACTAGAAGATGCTGGAGAACATTTACAGAGAGTGTTTCAGGAACAGCACTTTGAAAAAATATAGAGGTAGAACAGTTTTCTGTAACCCCACCCCCCCTTTCCCTAACACTGCTCCTGCCCTTTGAAAAAATGTGAAATCTCTTGAGTGCTTTCATATCTCGAAGGGGTAAAGGTGCAAAAGAGCACGGCTGTATTTCAAACACAGATGTACAAATCGGTTCGTGGCTGCCGAAGCTGCTCTGCTGGAAGTGGTAAAACCAGCCAGAAATGTCACTTAGTTACAGGCACAACCTCACATCAAAGCAATAGGTGATGAGAGCCAAGAATACGGCGGTCACCATTTAGAATGTTTTACCAGTCTTCTCCCTCCTACAGCAGCATTCCATCACTGCTGGAGTCGTGAGGGGGTCTTGCTCTTACGTTTGCCACCTTTTCTGCATTTAATGTATTAATCCAAAAATCCCTCCGGTGATCAGAAGCCGCAAACTCGAGAAAAGCACTAAATAATATGGGAAACTGAAAGCCCTTGAATTATTCACAGAATTCAAACAGTTTTTGAAGTACACCGTGGCGTTTCGATAGCCATGTAATTCAGTCTGACATCACGAGCTACAGCCCTGCAATGCTAATTCGGGAGATGATTACAGCTCTAAGAGGTTGATGCAGTCAGTCTTCATCTACGGGTGTCTCTGGTCTGCCTTCCCAAAGGACTGAGGATCTGCTAAATTCTAAACTCAGGGAGAGCATCCGTCCACCCAGATGTGGCTAAGAGAATTTCACTCATCAAACAGTAACAACTCGCTGTGACCCGCTGGTGGTTAGCGTCACTACTAACCTGTTAATTTTCACATACAACTTAAGTGAAACCACGTGTGCTGCAAGATCTCATGACAGCCTTTTGGTGAAAAATTCAGCATGTAACGCAAGAGTGGGAATTTATTTGCAGGGACTAAGGTCTATCACCACATGTTCTCCCTTTACTTCTAACTGCTAAACCTCAAGACCTCTGCGAGGGCGTTATTACAGTCACTCAAGGCAAAAGCTAGAACCCAGGCTCTGTCTCAAATCAGGAAGTTTCTCCACCTACTGTGTACTCTTCTCCCTCCTCTACAGAGTTTGTTTGGGGAGGTAGAAGGAAGATAGAAGCGTTCCCATTCTGTAAGACATCAAATAAAGTTTTATCTCAAAGAAACTTAACACATCACTGTCCACTCCGAGACACAGATAAAGTTCTGACGATGCAGAAGAATTCCAATCCTCAGGGCCTCTTCCT
The DNA here is from genome assembly GCF_965140245.1 of Athene noctua. Lineage (NCBI taxonomy): Eukaryota > Metazoa > Chordata > Aves > Strigiformes > Strigidae > Athene > Athene noctua. The sequence goes on along the minus strand of NC_134064.1, from coordinate 5,607,942 downwards.
TATACTAGGGTACACCAGTGGGAATTCTGCTACTCATTTTACGAGCTAGAAGGATACCCATTGTAAGGGTAATCCCGATTTTCATTCCTGCTATTCCAACCTCTCACTAATTATTCAGAAAGGAACCATGGAGAGGTTGGCACACGATTTGTTAAATTACAGCTCTCAAGCTTCAACTGTTAAGTCACGTTTAGTGCAACACAAACCAGACAACACTACACGCTCTTTATGAAGAATTAAAGATGGAAGAATGAAAGCTTGCATTCAAGTGGTTGAAACCAAGTTATCAAGCTCAACAAAAGCCAGGTACCACGTAACTAACTCCCAGATTCCATCAAAACAGAGCAGGAATATTTAAATCTTAGTCTAAATTAGATCTGTAACAATCTTCATAGAAATAGGCAAGTCAAGTAGCAAAGCTATCTTTGGAAAAAATCTATTAGCCGTAATGGAATGATAATCCTCTTAGATTCATTGATGCTGACAGATTAAATACTTTAAACTCATCTTTTATTTTGTTAGCTCATTTGACACAAAATAAGTCCTACATTTGTAATATTACAGTGGGAGTAGAAGGAGTTTTGCTGGTACTGCGGCAAATCCGGTATTAATGGAATGCCTCTGGGTATTCAGGAGAACTGTATGTTACCACGCGGCAACTGGAAAGGACTAACTTGTTTGCACTTTTAACATACTACCTCTATTTATTATTAGAAACTAAATTAATATTGCTGAATTTGCTTTCTATTTACAAAAAAACCTGGACTGACAACAAGAGAGAATGCATGAATAAACACATTTTCCCTCGAATAAAGCGTTAAATAATACAGGATTACGTACGCCGCCAGCCTTTTGCTCCTAGCGTCAGGCTGGCACATCTCCCATGAAGGAGAAAGAGGAAGAGGCTGCTCCGTTAAGACACCACCGTGCTCCAGCAACAGCCAAACATTTGACAGCAGCACTTTGCAGTCCCAGATGCAACAGCCAGCCAGACTCACCAAACGCACACAAAGATCCTCCGTGCTCCTCGGGAGAGCCCTACCTACCAAACTAACTCACTGTTCTAACAACAGCGACTTCCCCAGAAATTTATTCACAAAAACCTTTCTAAAAGGGCAGTTTCATACTTCCGCTGAGCAAACTTAAAACGATGAGACCTGGAAAGTTTTCCGTATTAAAAAAAAAAATAATTATTTCCCGCATCGCCCTTTGCGATAAATTTTGAGATGTTTGTATTCACTCAGAAATAAATAATATATTCCAGGCCTAGCATCATGCATTATTTCTAGCTTATTACAGGTCCCCAAAACCCCAACCTAGCAAAAATCTGCACGGATGCAGCAGATCAAGACAAATCTCCAGCATCTCACCTCGTGTTGGTCCATCTTAGCTTGAGATACCCCAAGTTATTCAATTTTGGATCTGTAAATTTGACCTGTTGATTCTGTCAGGATTCTATAGTTTATAATGGTAAACAAGAGGTTTTTACTGCTATATTTATCACTGGAATACTTGTCAGCTACTTTTTTATAAAAATTACTGATCATTTGCCTATGAACCATGTAAGGAGGCTCAAAATCTTTAAAAAAAAAAAAAAAAAAAAGCGTAATTATCCAGGAAAAATCATTAAATTCCAGAATTAGAAAGCTATTTTAACAAATCTGTATTTTCTTCAAAATTCCTTAGCTCCGAGAACTACACGATGTGAATAACAACGTTCAGAACCTTATCTGGAAGCCTTCAGTTAGGACACAGTGCTGAAGAGGAATGACACGCATTAAACAGATGTACCACCTCGTGTCTCCCAGGGCGTCCACCGCCTGCCTTATCGATCTCCAGCACAGAGCTCTGACAGGCAAAGCGTTCCCAACTGCTACCCAACATTACTTTTTTTTTTTTTTTTATTCCAAACAGCGGCACGGTCTTTCCAGCCAAGTTAAAAGATACAAACCGAAAAGTTCCATCTGAAAACTAGCTTTATTTATGTCGTCGGCGGTAAATACCTTACAATATATCATCGCCAGCAAATACCTCCCGAATTGGAAGTTGAAATTAATATTTCAAAGGGTAATGGCTTACCACAGATCTTTAGCGGTTTTAAATCTGGCCTAGAACACAGCTAACCTGGAGCATCTGTCACCATAAAAGTCACAGACACATCTGTTGAACTGCAAATCAGATACGGTTTTAGATGAAAGGTTGAATTCAATTAATAGAGCAAATTTGTTTTTCTGTAATGCAATTTATTATTGGGAATGGTGTAAGCATAGAAGCAATTTTGTGAATAACTGTTCACATTTTATAAAAAATCTCCATGTTTGCTCTTTTTATGGTCATTGTCTGCCAGGATTCAAGCAATTCAATTTCACACGCAGAAACGCTCACAGAAGTTTTAGATCCACAAAAGCACCTTCTACTGAAAAAAAAAAAAAAAAAAATTAAGAATACCCAACTAGAAGACAAGTAATACAGCACTTCCTTTAACCATTTACATATGAGCAACCTGCAGCGGTATTTCAGTTTTCTGTGCAGCCGAAAAGCACTGAAAAACGCACAGAACAAAATCCAAAATATTTTGGTTTATCCTTCTACAAATGAAACTCTCATCAACAAGGAACAGACTTTTTCAAAAAGCTTTTTGACAGCCAACACAAGACATAAAAACATGTTAAATGTTGTTTTAATTCTCTGTTCAGCATAAAGGCAAAAAAACAGGTCTCCTGGAAAAAGTCAGAAGCTTTTTTTTTTTTTTTTTTAGTTTTCTGACTATTGTTCCTATTGCTTCTTTAAAACAGGCATGGATATGACGAAACAAAAAAGAGCTCAGCCGCCCTATTTCCACTGATTTTGATGACGTCGATTATGTTTAGACACATTTAATAAGCTTTATCCACAGATTCATTATGCTCTTTTGCTCCAGCGTTTCAAGCGTTGAAGCATCTGTTGGACCTTCGAAGTTGAGAAGCCATTTACAATGGCACCCAAACCCTGGCGTACAGGTCCTGCCCGGCGGGCAAAAAAAGTTCACCACCATCACGGAGCCCCTTCCTGCGAGGTTACAGGTCAGCACCGGGGCTGGGACCAAACTGCAGGAAGATCCAAGTCCCAACCAAGCCTTCAACACCTCAGTTCCCTGGTGATGACAGGCACGGAACCGGCATGGAACTGCAGCCCAGGCAGGGCAGAAATCTGGTCCGTAGCATCCACAGAGCAGATGCTGAAGCTTCTCTACCTCGCAAAGTTCCCTGGTATGTCTCCTTAAAGGCAGAGCCTCTACTCAAAATTCTTTCCTGGGAAACAGCAGACCCAGAGCGTGTATCTGGCATCCCAGCTGAGCCACCTCCCAGGCCAGCTCCCCCTCAGATGGCAACCCAGTCCCAGCCAGCACCAGTTGGATGCAGAGTGAGTAATTAACGTTAGGGCTTCCCAATTTGAATTGCTTTGCCATTGGAACCGCCCGGATCCCGGCTGCTTCTCCTCTCAACGCCTTGCAGTAGGCTTCCGGCTTTTAAAAACTCCTCAGAACACTGTTATCTAGAAATTAAGGTTGTTGGCTGCTTGTATTTTTCTCTTCCCATGACACGTTAAAGCAGAGGTTTCCAGTGAGATCTTCACAGTAGGATTATCCAACGCATATGGTAACTTTTTTTTTTTTTAGCAAAGGATAGAAAGACTAGGATAGCTATATGCCGAAATTACGTTTATGATGCACGCATGTAATCTCACATACATATTCTTGCCTGAGAAACCGTGTTAATTTGCCATTGTTCAACCTCAATACAGACTCAGCATTGCACAAAGAATACCTTGTATAAGCAAATTAATTAGATACCGCCTATTCATCCTCTTCAATAATCCAAAAGCAAGCTAATTGCTAAGGAAATTCAAACCATGCTAAGCTTCCTAAAGGAAATATTTTTAACCTAATGGAACTAAATGAACTCTGTGCATCAGGGCTTCACTGAGGTCTGTAACTTTCTAAAATTCAAAAAAGAAACAGGCAAAAACGAGACTAAAATACCCACATCAGTAGTCAGCAGAATATTCATTAGGGAACATCACGTTTAAGTGTAATTGCCCTCCAACTTCCCTTGCATGGAAGTTCCTATTTGGGACTAAACAGTATCAGGCAAGTAACTGGACTCCACTGACCAAGAGCCTGCAATAACAGTTTCATTATTAACATTTCCGAATGGTGTTAAAAAAGGCCACAAAAGCCTGAGCGGGGAGGGGAAGACGGATGAAAACGACATTGATCACAATTAGGCAGGTAATTGCCAAGGTTCAGGTTACTCAGGCTCGTACATACTGTTAGCATCTTCTAATACCTACCTGCAAGATGCTCTACAGTGTGGTTTATTGACCTCTAATGAGATACGATGGAGCATAAAAAATTTCATACATACAAATACTCGGCTAAGGCCACACGATACAACCCAACTATTAAAGTTCTTCAGAAGTATAAATAGAAAATGAAACATTTTTCTATTTTATACAAATGAATCTGACCATCTGCTTCACTGCAACAGCAGCAGCATCTAAAAACAACTGAAACAGCAGCCTCTGGTGTTAAAATCCAGTTCTTTTTCTCAGACTCCACCTTTCACCAGAACGTAGAACTGAAAATACAGAAAAGATAAATCGAGCGGCCCTGAGGAATCCTTTGCACCATAAGTAATTTTCCATCTTAGCATATATCATCCTATTTGTGTTTGCCTTCTGTAATTCACTCTGAAAACATCGTCAGATTAGCTTCTGTTCTGCCCTAGTGAAAACTCGTCTTGATACAAAGTCCTCTGACTGTATGACGATGGAAAAATTTTTTTCACAGCGTGGAAAGCTCATTTCACCCCTGTACAGATCAAGCTTTATTCTCTACATCTGAAGAGACAGACGTTACCCACCTCTTGAGCACGTACATGAACAGGCACACGTGGACAAGGAGAAGCCAAGAAAACCCACCGGGGCAATACACTACCTTAAAGGGCAGAATTATCCTGTCTTTCCAAAAAGGCACTATTTTCACAGGAATGACTGCATCAGAAAAAATGCCTGATGGAGGCTGTGCACACCTCACTTCCAGGTCAGGATCATACAGCTCTTCAGGTTTTTGGTTGAGTCAAGCAAGGAAAACTTAGTGCCACTCTGATCTGTAGCATTCCAGAAACCCACAGCATGCTCTGTGCAAAGCGGTAATATACTCAAGTATTATCAGGGTGCAAAGGATTAGTGTCCTGGAACACAGAAAACTTGAGCATGTTCATCTCCAAAGTCAGCCTTCTACGCAACAACAACAATGCTGAGACTTTCCCACTCTTTCTGAATTATCTCACAAACTCTGCTACAACAAATTACAAAGGCAGTAGTAAACGCAGAAGAAATTCAGGACTAAACAGAAGCCTGAACAAAACTTGACTGAAAAAAAAAAACCAACCACACGCACAGGTCCTCTAGGAGTTCCCAAACACGACCACCTCCGCATCGTGCATGCAGTTCTGAAACACTGTTCCTTCGAGCCCCCAAACTTCCTATAGTTTTAGAGAAATGAATTACTCTTCTCTCAAAACCCGAGTTTCTCCACGTGTGAAAACAGAAGCAATGCTCAACCACACACAAACTGGGCCCGCATCACTGTGGAGACCTGAGAAAGATAACGAACTATTTAATGAACCCACAAGGAAGTTTATTTGCTGAGCAGTTACAAAGTCAAATAATAAAAACATTGACAGAGAAGCCCACATAAGCCACCACACCCAACAGGGCGAGTGGAAGGATGGTTCAAAGCAAAGCACGTGGTTTGTTATTTTAATGAATGCTTTGTCCTAACGAAACAAAAATACAACATTACCCGAAGGGAGCGATTTGAACAAAGTCATACAAGAGATTCCTACAGCACTCATGTCTTGCCTTTACTTTTGTTTACTCCTGTATCACAGGAGTGATAATATTTCAAGCCTACATCTAGCTGAGATATTAATAAGATGCATACTTCAAGATCAAATAAATCAATATGCTGACACGGTGTGTATTCAGTTGGGGCTGGCGTGTCAGAAACATTTCAAATAGTAAACTGTTGAATGTACTTACAAATAATCAAACAGCTTTACTCTCAGCGGGGTATCAAGAACAGAGAGAACTTGAGACAGTCTAATAAAGCAACAGAAATCATAGACCTCCTTTTGGATGTAGAAATCGGGACACCTAAAAGCCCTCCCTACTCTGCTAATGCAGTGTAAACTCTGAAGCAGAGCTGGCTGCAGCAGACCAACAGCATCCCTCCGACGCAGCGTCAGCGACAGCTCTTACACCGCTCGAAGCACTTGGCAAACGCGGGCAGAACCCTCACGGACACGAAGGGCATTGTAGCCCGCTCACGCTGAAAATAACGGAGGCTCATCTAATCTGCACAAAGACATTATGAAATGCAAGACAAAAGGTACAGTCGGGATGCAGATAACTTGCATACCAGTTCTGCCTCCACCACTAGGTTTATTTCAGTATCGATAGAACTTGTTATTTTTACCTTTCTAAAACAAGCATTATTTCTCCAAGAGCTCTGCTGTCCAGAGACTGGTTTGTTGTCTTGGTTCCTAGATGCAGGATAACACTTTAAATATGCAGCTCTCTGGACTGCATGTTATTGGTGCTTCTTTTTGTTAAAAAAATATTTTTAAAAAATCCAAAAACGTTCAGACTAGAAGGAGATACTTGCTTCAACAGCATACTGTCCACAGACCCACCCCTGCTCCATCAGATGGCTTAGCAGAACGTTTTATCATAATAAAATCAGCAGCAATATGCAGCGGCTACCAAGCTGTACAGTAAGTACCACACGACTGGAAAAGAAAAATCCCTAAACAACGCTCATTTAGAACAAAATGTACTCAGATCCACAAACACCACGTAACACATCGCTTTAGGCTTTAATATCAAGACCCAGAAGAATACTAATGTTCACGTTTTACAGACATCTTTATTCAGATGCATGCGACCCCAAATTAGTTTAAATGCATCCGTGAGATAATAAATATTAGCGACTCTCTTCTCATTTTCAAATTACCGTAGTGTCTATCCAATTCTTCCTGCAAGATAAAAGCCCAAAGCTATAGATGTACATCCATTCCAACAGATTTAAAAGGCTGGGTGAAGGGTATCTGCGATCATTTCACTTTTCTTTAACCCCCGTGCTGAATAGAATCCTGGAATACAATTTCTTTTCAGAGGCTGCTTTTAGACAACTTCATAAACTAAACCGGTTTGTTAACTGAGGTTAACTGAGCCAAAGCTACAAACAAACCCCATGCAACATCACAACTGAGAGACTACAGACACCAGACTGATGGGGAAAAAAATAAAATAAAATGCTGTTCTGCCTCAGAATAACGTCCAAACCCAATTCTGCTCCAGTCTAGAACCTGAAGTGTCCTGCGTGGCAAATTTTAATTAAATAGTTGAAAATTGTTTCTTAACAGCAACAGAAGAGCGATGCTGCTACGCTCGACTTGCAGTGGGAGATTTTGGAGGGTTACAGGGCCTGATCCTGACCATACTTCACCCGGTGCCAGAACTGCCCTAGAGTTGTGCCGGATGTGCAAAACAAAAAGCCCACGCTGCCGACCTCAATACGTGTGCGCTCTTTCGCAGTCACGGCTGTTTCTCGATTAAAAAAATTAAGAAACATCAGACCTCGTTCTAGTCTTATCATTTACGTCACTGGTCTGTGAAGTGGGGTTTTGGGGTTTTTTTTTTCAAAGAACCACCCAAAGGCCCTACTTTGTCTGTTACACAAAAGCCTCTCAGGTTCCTCCTGTGCTGCAGGAGTCATGGCACTTGAACGAGAGGTGGCCTGATGTCCCAACCGCCGCTGCCCGCAGCCAGGGGAGGAACCCCAAAGGGAGTGGAAGCAGACACAACGGGCATGGGAAGAGAGACCTCCGCTGAGGGACAAGTGTCAGAACAGCGAGAGGAAGCTTTTGGGAGCTACAAAGCCTGACTACTCCGCTCTGTGGAGAGAAAGAAAAAAAAAAAAAAAAGCTGTTTGTAACAAACATACCATTACAGATTCTAAATGCAGAAACTGTGTCTTATCAACAGCAGGCACCTTCCTCCGAAAAGGGCTACACTAGATTGCCCCCCCCGCCCCCTTCTTCCCCGGCACTTTCACTACTTTGAGAAGCCCAGCAACAGCAGCCAAGGTGTCAGGGATGCCAGACGATGAGGAGCTGTTGACGTCCTCTGGCTACGTGCCCTGAAGAGATTATTTCACTCAAGTGATTTACCAGGAAAAAGTTAAATAAAAAAAAAAAAAAAAAAAAAAAAAGGACTCCGAGCATCTCCACTACCCAGCCGCAGAGGCACATAAACCCCCCCCCCCCCGTGTGCGCACCCCCGGCCCCAGGCGCTGGCACTGTCTCACAGGGGACTGCAGTCTCGGGGCCCGAAGGTCGCGCAGCCCCCCCCCCCCCCCCCCCATTTCGGGCCAGTCCGACCAGTGCCTGGGACCGAGGGTCCTTCCCACCCCCCCCCCCCGGCCGCCTGCGCGCTCCCCTCGAACCACCGGCCCTGGGGGGGACCGGCCCCGCTCCGGGGGGCTCAAGTACCACCACGACCGCGACGCCCCCTCGCATCTTCCCCAGCCCCACTCCGGCCCCACCGGCCCGGCTCCGCCGCTCCCCGCGGGGTTTGGGGGTTATTTTTTTTATTTATTTTTTTTTTCCCCGGGGGTGCTGCTCTCCTCCCGTGAGGGCCCTCACGCAGACACCCCCCCCCCCCCCCGGCTCCCCTCAGCCCGGGGGTAACGGCGCTCCCGGCGCATCCCCCCCCCCCCCCCCCCGAACCCCAGCGCGGTGCTCCCGCCGCAAACTTGGGGCCGGGGGGGTACCGGGGGGTACCGGGGGGGCCGGGGGGGTACCGGGGGGGTGCTGGGGTGTACCCCCTTACCTCGCAGCGCAGCCGTCCAGCCGCACAGCGCCAGCAACAGCAGCACCAGCCGCCGCTCCGGGCGCAGGGGGCGGCTGCTCCTGGCGGCCCCTCCGCCCATGCTGTCCGCGCAACTCCCGCGCCGGCCGGGGCAGGAAGAAAGGACGCGAAATCTCCTCTCGGTCCCTCCGGAGTCGAGCTCAAACCGAACAAATCGCCTTTTTTTTTTTTTTTTTTCCGCTTGTTTTTTTGGGGTTGGTTTGTTTTGGTTTTTTCTTTTTTTTCTCCCCTCCTCTCTCCGCAGGTGCGGGAAGCGGCCCCGCGCCCGGCGGGGCGAGGCGAGGCCAGGCGGGCCCGGGCAGCAGCTCCGCTCCGCTCCGCTCCGCGCGGGCGCTGCGCTCCCCTCCGCCGGGAGCCGGGAGCCGGGCGGCGGCGGCCGCATCGCTAATGAGCCGCCCCTCCCCCGCAGCCAATTAAGGCCCGCGAGGGGCGGGGCCTGGGCTGGGGGGCGGGGCCCAGGTGAGCCGGCAGCTCCGCCCCCCTCCTCACTGCCGCCCCCTCGCGTCAGGGCTCTGGGCGGGCCCCAAAAAAATTAAATTCAAAAAAATTAAATTAAAAAAAAATAAAAATATTATTTAAAATACTGTTCTAGGTCTGAGAGGAGGCTGCGGGCCCCGGGCAGGTTGGGAGCAGAACGTGGGGCGGGATCCCGCGGGGGGTCCCTCTCCCCATTGACACTTTTGGGCACAAACCCCTAAAAAACCCCAATTACAACCGTTAATAAGAACAAGAGGAAAATACTACAGCAGCCACCCCCCCCTTCCCCAAAGCAAACGCATTTTGTGCCATCTTTATTAATATCGCATGGTCCTGTGATCAAACAAAAAAAAAAAATCTTTTTCTTGCCAGGAGTGTCACTGTTTCACTCTCCCTTCCCCTCATCTAATTGGATATAAATATTTTTATTATATACTTGATAAGGAAGCGTGACAGACGTCCAAGCAAATTATAAGGAAAAAAAAAAAAAAAAAATCAGTTTGATCAAGCGAAATTGCTGCTGCTCTCCTCTAAATAGATTTTTATCAATAAGAAATTGGAAAACAAAGGTTGCACTTGAAGAAAAGCTAAGCTGCCGGGGGTCTTCTGGTCTTAACGGACACACCAGCTCTTCCAATCGGGGCCAATGTGCAGGGTTTATGGATTAATGTTGTTTTCTTTACCACAGGGATCAGTGAGCGGAGCGGGAGAGGAAAGGAAAAAAAAAAAAGCCCCGGTGAAATCTGGTGTGTCAGTGCTGCTGGGGGGATACAAAACCGGCAGTGATGGAGCAGAAAAAGGTACAAGAGGAGATTTGCTGCTAATGAAGTCCCTCACCATGAGATCCCTACCACACGACGACAAGGGTCACGTTTGTATCGTGGTGACTGTACGAGAATTATCCTTGTGGAAGTCAAACATGGGGTATTCCAAGCCGAGATACTACCGTGTGGCTTCGGTGCACAAAATGCCCCTGAAATACCATATTTGTTCTCCATTTCCCTTTCTTTTGGAAATAAACTCCATTTCCATCTGGTGCCAACCCCCCTACAGGGGTTTATTCCCATCCAAGCTTCACCCCTGAGCAACTGCACTGAGTTCACTCCGCCCCAGGTTCACAAAATCCAAAGCGTGCACATACCTTAAGTTTCAGTGGACTGTTACTACTAAGAAAATGTTTTGAAATCCCTGACTGATAAATTCTGGAAAAACACAGTAATATTAGTTACAGATACCAACGTCTTGTCCATTGGTCCTCCTGCAGGCTAGCTTTGTGCTGTTTTCAGGAGGAAACAAATAATTAAAGCAAAAAGGAATCTGTAAACAGAATTTTAAGAGAAAAAAAAAATCGATATTTAAGAACATCACATCAGAAGATCTCTTATTCCCTTTCCATCATGTGTTTTCTAACTCACAATGAAGAGCAGAGCTGCAAAGGCAGAGAGCAAATATATGAAAAATACAATTTTTTTTTTTTTTTTCAGCAGTCTTTTAGGTCATTCTCCACCTTCAATGGGTTCCAAGGAAAAAAAAACAAAACAAAACAAAAAAAAGCCACAAAAATATCAATCAAAAACAAACATGGAGGACCAGAACTGGGAAGCTACACAGGAAAGTTTTTACACATCAGAGCACCAAGCATACTCCCTTTAAAGTCTTAGCATGTCAGCAACACAGCCCTATTTTCCAGTCCATACAGACAGCCACTTTTGCTTCAAGCCCAACTAATTATCTATTTTTGCCTATGCCACTGAGTCCGTGTTTGGTGCTTTAGATAAAAATATCAACTTCTCAGTTATGATGGGGAAGAAGAGAGCAAAATCGGAAAAAAAAAATAAATTAAAAAAAAAAAAAAGGGCAACAGCTGGTAACTTCAATCAGTGCACTTGGAAATATAAATAATCAGAATATTCCACAAAGATAAAATCTGCGGGTGGGGGAAGCATGCAGCAGTTGGAGCTGGTGAAATGCAGCTAAGGATGAAATTATACATTCGTTAAGCACTGATGTGTACAGCACCTTACAGAAACAAAGCTCTCGATACGCTCTGGCAGTCCAACGGGCCACTATATTTCTACAGATGTAGAATACAGCATTTCACCACGAGGAAAGACACAAGGAAAGAAGGAATCTACCTTTGATATCAGGGTGTGAGCAAGAATGAAAGAGGAGGCAGGAACCCGGCCAAAGAGGATTAGTGGCATTAATAGAGGAAAATGAAGAAAAATTAAAGCAGCTGAAAATGCTGCAAGGAAGACATGCGCTCTTCCCTAGCGCTTCCAGGGTTAAACTTTACAATGAGCAATATGCGTTTCCCGACAAAGTCCATATTCCACATCTGGGATTCTACATAGCCTAGAATCTGAAAGTCTACAGTTTGACGCAGCTGTTGAAAAGACAACACTACACAGAAACCAAAACCAAAACCAAAGCAACTGTCTCAAATGCCTTGATCACAGCAACCAGAGATCCGGGCAGTAGGAAAGTGCCTGTGGGAGGGACACACCGAAATCTGGAACCAAAAGTCTCGAGTCCATCTCCAGCTCTGCCCCTCAACTGATAGTTCTGAGCAGGTTTTTCCCCACACCTCAGGTGCCACCTCGTACTGTGCCATTGAGCTGGTTGCTAAAGAGGTTTCTACAGTCTTCAACCACATTAACTTATTAAACACACAGCACTTTACAACGAGGAAATACATTTTTCTAGCTGGAATATGTCAATACTCTAATAATCTTCAATAAGTCATCCAGCTACAGACTGAAGGGGGGAAGAAAAAATAAAAAATAAATCACCTCCTCCACCCTGGAAGCTCAGCAAAATGTTCCAGCTGAGTTTGCAAAGGTGCTTTCAGCCTCTATCTGAAGTGCAACATAAAAATTTGCAGCCAGGTGATTACGTTTTGTTTCTTATTTGATGTATGACCTTGGAGTAACCCACCTGTGATTGGCAATAAATCAGAATTCGCATCACCCGTGTGCCAGGGGCCAGGCTGGGGGAGGTCACTGCTGACATGTCTCAGGGGAAAAGACAGTGGCTTCATTCTGCAGCTCTTGCAAAGAAAACATACCCGAGATGGCACTGGAATCTGATAGTATGGACCATTGCTACACTTAGCATAGATAATGATAAAAGGAGAATAAAAGCATCGAAACCATGGATGTACATCATGGAGAATGTTAGACACGTGCCCGCTGGCTCCAATGCAAGTATCCACATCTGTACTGCAGGTAAAGAACTCAGCGGCAAGCAAGAACATCCAACTAAAGTAATGAAATTATCTGAAGCACTTTGAATGGGCTCAGCTGTAGTGACACAGAAGCCAAGAAAAAAAAAAAAAAAAAATCCAACTTGTTTTTAACACATTTTCAACATTTATCCTTCCCCTTCTCTCTCTCTCTCTCTCTCTCTCTCACAAGAGTATCCTGAACAAAATGGGATCTGAAAAACGACCCAACCCACCGGGAAGAGTTGTGGTTGTGAGAAAGTTTTGATCCTACCTGGCTTGACTCAGCGATTCCTACAAACCCACAATCCGTTGCATTCAGAAATAACGCGGGGACGAGCCTTTCACGGCAAAGTGCATCCCGTTGACTTGGGCGTTTCATTTTCTGGCACTGAGCTAAGGAAATGGCCACTGCTGCATAATGCAGGAAAAAGAGAAAGTCTGGGCTCGGATGATTCATTACAACTCCTCTCCATGTAGCAAAGGTAGAAGTGGATTAAACTGCCCCTGTGGTAGCTCTACGCGTCCCCGGTATCGAGACGGCACTCTTTGGCTCTGCAGACCCGGGTGTGTGTGCACGTGCCAGGAGAAAAAAAACCTGTTTTCCTCTCCACTGCACACCTAACACAGACCACCAGCAGTGCATTGGTTCTGTGGATGCTGGTACAAACTAACGGCCGAAGGACAGGAGAGCTGCCTGACAGACATCCCAGCGCAAGGCTGCCCAGGGAGGCTGAGCTGGTATTAGTGTGTCTGAGGGACCCCATCCCTCAGTGTGATTCAAGGTGCTACTTGCTCACGGCAGTTATGGCTCCATCTTGAGTTTTCAACACATTTTGATAGTGGGGCCTGTGTGTGGATTGTCCAACCGTAAAAGGAGCGCTCGCCGTACCATACAGACGTGCTCTAGATCATTACTGAAGATGAGCTCCAACCTGACATCATTACAGCTGTAGTGATCTCTGTCACAGTCCTATACGTTATTTCGTAAAGCGATCCCAGAGGACACAAGAATGGGACTCAAAAGGAATTAAGGAAATTCATAAACACGTCAGTGAATATTAAAGCTAATAGATTGTTGAAGCAACCTCCAGTTCAGGAGGAGCCTATACATCAGTGAGAGCATGAGAAGTTGTTTGCATAAGTGTCTAGTGCTCCTCTCAGGGACAGGTTACAGGGCAGATGGACCATTAAGAGCCTGACCAGCAAAGCCGTTCGTATGCACTGAACGTACAGAGATAATGGCGAGTGGAGTGTTCCACGGGACATCATGAATATGCAGAAACAGCTGAAATTCAGCCTGTTCTTTTTCCTTTGCCCTCAAGTTTATGACAGTCCATAGCTGCCTCTCTGCTCTTCTAGAGGCCTCTCTCCGAACAAAACAGAGACAGAGCTTTGGATCACCTGACATTTAAAGAACACAGTCCCTCGTCCCTCCCGCTTTAAAGAATGTGCTCTGGCAGGCCAACCGTAAAAAACAATGGCCAGATACTTCTTCTGTCCAACCATCCCTCCACCTCTGCAACAAGGTCTGCCTCCGAAGCTCTTCCTGAGCACGGAACGCCCGTTTTCGCTGCTGCACCGTGCAGGCAGCGCCGTGCTCCAACAGCCTCCTGGCAGCTGGGATGTTCTGCGAGCGGAGAGAGCGGCTTCAAGATGAGGGTCTTGCGTTCCCACTACTTCTAGAAATTTTAAAACTAAATTATTATGAAGAAAAGTTTTCTACATTTGTTCTCCTCTTACGCAACACCCCTCGTTCCTCTCCATAAGATCGGCGTTTCGAGGTTGCGTTTCCTTTAGAACAGGGTCCGTATCTTGGCACAACTTGGTAAGATCTTACAAAGTAACATGACCCCAAGGACAACAAAAATGCTTAGCAGCAAGATATGAGACTGGATCCAGCCACATGGTATTTAGAACCAATCCCTAACAGACTGAGTTGCCATAGCACCTGCTATACCAGTATTATAACGTATACGTGCGGCAATCAATCAGGCAGCCAGAGCCTGCATACGAGCCTTCCGCGAATAGTTTTGTTTTCAGTTGTGTTTTACAGTCTTTTCAGCAGTATTCTAGGAATTGAGAGTACATAGGCTAAAAACTGTTCATCTATGTATTTTGAGTCCCAGCTTTGTAATTTCTGTGCACCGTTGCTCATGCTGGATTTGCAGCTCTGCATTAGGACATCTAGTGGCTGCATAATTTACTGTATATATACACATATCTGAATATTTTATTTAGATTTCCCGTCAGAAAGCTCATGTCTGCTTTTCTAAAGCTTAGTAAGACTTACCTGAGAGCATCTCAGGATTTCTGTCTATTCTGTTCTGCGGTATAACCCCAGCCCGTCCCTGGACAGAGGACTCTGAAGTGTCAGCACGACAGAGTGATGGGTACATGTGCCAATTTCTACTTTATCTGTCATCGGGGCATCACAGTAGCATGTTTACCTCTGATCCATAACATACTCTTACTCTTTGCAGTGTACATAACCCTCCTTGGCTTTAGGTTAGAAAGATTTTTCCTTATTCTACACTTCAGTAACTTGAATTGAGAGTGTGTTGCACTCAGGTTTTGCGTTTTGTTTCCATATGAATAAAAAATTATATAAACCCTTTTATGGCAAAGGATAGACTTCAGTCTCCTCAGAGATGGAATAAAAAACCTTAAAAAAAAAAAAAAGACCATGATGTTTCTTTAAACAATTCCATCCCAGTTGCTTTAAAGTGAAATCACCATTTGAGCTGTCATAAACCATCATTTCTGATGAGTTAAAAATCTATATTGTTTTAAAATTGATTAATCTAAGATGAAATACAATATGACTCTTTGCATTTTCCTGTGTTTACTCATTCCAAAAAATCGACAGACACCACAGAGCAAAGTTATTCTGATAAAAAGTAAAATGCTGAAGTGGTTGGCTGTGCATCAGAATAGGAAAATGTGGATTAACATGCCACGGGGGTGATGAACATCTGAACTTCACTAATCGATTTTAAGAATCATCAGGCCTAGGCATTTAGAAAATGTCATAATCTTAATACCTAATTCACTCCTTGATTTGTAATTTGGAGAAATCAGCTGCACTTGAAGTTTTACCTGCAGCATTTTCTTCAACCGGGCAAAGAACTCCTATCTCAGCATTAATTATTATTTTATTTCCGTGCCCTTTTTTATATTTCTCCACACCAATTAGTACCCTGATCCCACCTACATTCCCTTCTTGCACATCCAGGCATTTTTCCTGTGGCCGCGGGTGGATTACAGGCAAAGGGCAGCTGTTCAATATGCTCTAACCTCTGCACAAAGAGCTCAGGCTGCAAATTGAGAGCACACATCACCGGCACTCCCCATCCTTTAGAGTCACTCACTAAGTATCTGTTCCAGATTTAGCATCCTGGCTCAGATCTTCCTGTCTGAACTTTCACTTGGAATGGGAGGTGCATGACAAGAAATAGATGCTGCAAGGGTGAGATGCACATGGATTAGAAAGTGTGCTTTGAGAGGAAACAAAGAAAATCAAAAGCAGCAGGGCATTAGACAAGCAGTTCAGTAGCTTGGCTAGTTGTAATTTGTGGTTAAGAAAAAAAGAAAAAAGGTTACGCCTCCGAGCAGTAAGAGACTATCTTAGAGATTCTTCAAACCGTGGCAGACATTGGGGTACAGCTGGGAGCTGGCAGGGATGCTACTGGCTGTGAGCAAGAGCATAGTGAGAGGGCAAGGGACAAGAAACACTGGGCCAGTCTGTTTCTGTTCTGCCCACACGGAAGAAAAGTCTCAGTCCGAGGTAGGGTTGTTCCCAAAAGGCTGTTACTGAGGAAGTTCAGAACCTTCTCGTCAAGTGGGAAGTTATTGCCACCTTTTTCTTGTCCAAATTTACGCAGCACCGCAGAGGAGAATTCACCGAGAGCTTCCTCTGGCAATGAAGCAGTGAGGGCTGAGAGGGAGTCAGGGACTCTGCGTGGTTACAGCCCCGTCACCGCAGGCAGAGGGACCGGCACGGGTCCCCAGACAGCAGGAACACCTAAAGGAGCTTTGTAATGGGAGAGCCGAACCTCACCCTCACATCTCCCTTCCTGCGAGGAAAAAAACCCAACAAATAAAACAAAACAAAACAAACCCGACCTGAAAAGCTCAGAAAATCCTTGCATGGAACCTGGCAAAGAAAGATCATCGGCTAACTGGCAAGGTAAGAGGTTAACGCTCCAGACCAGGGTCAATGAGACAAGCCGAGTTTCACCCTGGGTGTTGCCACATGCTTCCTCGGAAGCCCGAGGTGCTGGGGGAAAGATGCTGAAGCGGGCACCAGTCATTTAAATTGCAAACATGCTTGGCTTGATTAGGGACACTTCACCCTGCTTTGATTTGCTGAATGTGTCGGACTAATCGCACACAGCTCCTGCCTCCCCTTTTTGCTAACCACTGCACTGAAGCCTCACGGTGAGTCATGAGAAATGGGAGATTATTTTTATCCTAATTAAGTACAGTTTTGTCAGGACTTAATAATGTGACACCTGCGTATTTCAAGTTACCTAATTGTGCCTCTGAAATGGCCACATAATAATGACTTTTCAATAACAAGAGGAAAAGGAGGAAGTGAACTCTTTGCTTTATTATTTTCGTTTTAATCTCCAGCGCAAAAGCAGAGGGCATCCACCTAGTAACTACAGTTCTGAATTATTCATAATTAGTCACACATCGTGAAATGCAACTGTTTGATGATCTCAGGTGTGAAAGAAAACAAGTAGTTGAGTAGTTCCTTAGCTATTAAAACATTATTTCAGCTACAAAGCAGAGGAATGATAGAAGCCCACTTCGGTGCAAGCGATACCATTTTCTGGAAAGTGTCAGTTAAAACACATCAATCAAGTACCGAAGCACTAGTTAAGCTGCTCTCCCCACTGAATCTGGTTAGAAGACAAAGATCCCAACCGCTGGCTGCTCACTATCCTCTCACCACCCCCGGGATGCTGCTGCCTTAGGAGACTCTGCTCGTTCCTGCTGCCCAGGCGATGCCCCCCGGCAGCAGCAGCACCCAGGAGCCTGCCCGGGCGCCCTCTGCAACGGGAATGTACAAACCTGGTGAACCGTGCCCTGGTGGGGGTCACCAAAGCACAGAGCACGTCCTGCCACGGAGCCAGACGGGATCCCCTGCGACACACACGTCTCTTACCAGGAAGATTTTGCCCTCTTCCACCTCAACAGTCGCACACACAGAGGTGGAGGAGCACGTGGGATGAATGTGACGCAGCACAAGTCCAGAAGGGAGCAGATCCACCGGCCGGCCGCTCACTGCTACAACTGCTTGAGGATTTTGAAGAAACAAAAACAGAGACTCAAGAATCTCAAAGGCATTAATTAAAAAAAAAGAAATAAGTATCTCTCAGGCAACTGTAATTTAAAGAGCACATCAAAGGATCTGTGTAACTCCACCGTGAGATGAACAGGAGTTGTGTGGCAGGGATGAGGTACTGTTGCAACACTGACAAGAGACTTTGAGGAACTTACTACAGCTGAGCAAGCGATGCAGTTGTGCCGAGAGAGATGGCAGCTCCACAACCATTGTAAACAGCTCCTGAATTAAGAGGAAACTCCTGTGAGAAAAGCTGTTCAGATATCAACTTTTCCCTTTCTGTAAGAAAGCACACCCTCTGAAAATAGACACATACTCATCAGTCACTTCTGTTTCAGCTTCAGTGTATTCTCATCTATTCATATTTTTTTATCCAGCTTTTAAACAAGAAAGTCTGTAAAAAAAGAAAGTTTACTTTCAATCCTTCAGGCTACAGGTGAAGTCTGACACCGAGCGCTGGCTGTGGAGCCAGGCACTCCGGCCCCTCAGCCCCAGCTTCTCCTTCCCAGCCTCACCACAGACCAAGGGCCAAGCCAGTGCAAGGACTGGAAAAGCCACGTCAGGCAGTAGATGGCAAAACAGATATAGATGAAATCTACCACTCTGAAGGGGGTTTCTTCAAGGGGGATTCATTTCTTGAAGCGGTTCACGGCATCACACCAATGCACAGTGCCAGGAGTGACATGTGGGTGGGAACGACAGGCCTAGGCCATGAAATCCTGCTTAATGAATATAAAATAAATATATAAATCCTGTCTCTTGAATATAACGGCAGCCTTAAAGCCTGCCACCCACAGTGCTCTTCAAACCCACCCATACAAGCCAGCGCTCTCATCCTGCTGGCTGATCTAGCTTCCTACCTCTCCACACAGAGGAAGTGCTACCTCCACATCAGCAGTGCAGAAACGATAGGAAACAAACAAACAAACAAACAAAAAACTTCCCTGCAGTGCCTTGCGGACAGGTAACGTGCTAACGTCAGCTACTGCAATGAAGAGTAAGTTGATTTACTACAAGGGAACATGCAGTTAAAAAGCAAAATTTTTTATACAACTGTGGTTTTCTGACTTTTTCAGCATACGAAGCCCTGAAATGCATCTCCTTGAGGCCACAGACCCCTAAATAGCAACTTTAAACTCATCACTGAGTTAATTCTTACTTTTACTGACACCGCCACCCTCCAAAGAAACAGCCCATGGACTCGGAGGGGCCTGAATTACGTGTAGCAGCAGCTCAGCCTCAGGAAGGGGCAAACACGGCCCCCAGGACCGCAGTTCCAAGGGATTCCTAGCTCAGAAGCACAGCACATGATGGTGGCGCTGAAAAACCCTCCGACGAAGCAGATTTTGTGACATAAGCTCTCATTTTAAAGCTGCAGTTCAGCTTCCATTTTATAAAAGTTCCCATAGAATAGAAATGAGTTCACTGGTGGATAGTGCCAAACGTTCTGATATTTTGATAGTTTTATATCCAGCGTGGAAGATTTGCTATATTTTGTTAAACCTGTAAGTTTTTCGGCATAATTCCCAATATGATGGATTCGGACAGTTCCACAGGTTTTCACTCCTATTAAATTTTACAGGGTTTTATTCCTATTACTAGTATCCAAAAATAAGAGTACATTGCCCTATCAGGCACGTAACATTCATGCACTGGTAGCAGTCATAATAAGTTCTGCAGCATTTTTCTGAGCTCGGTAATTCTGGGCTAATGAGTCTGTCCAGACTCACACCCTGTTTACTTTCTCAGAGACAGAACTGTTGCAAGTTAGAGGAAGAAAAAACCAACAACCAAGTAGAAAAAAAAAACCAAAACCAAAAAACAAACAAAACAAAAAAACCACATGGTTAATATTGTTCATGTAAAGAGATAACTCCGTGTACTTCCAAAAAAAAAATCATTTATGATACTAAACCCTCTTTAAACTTTTTTTTCTCCCCACCATGCACCATCAGCATACTATGTGATCAGGAAATCTCTCGGAAATTAAGTGAATATGCTCAAGCAGTTTACAAAAAAATTTCTGCATCGATACAGGAAAAAGAAAATGACATCAATTGGTTTAATAGGCTGTGGCGATAGCGCTCACGTTTTCAACTTAACCCAATGTTCCTTGCCTCCTGTGTACAAGGCCATCAGGACTGTTAGAATAACAGCTCCCTGACGCTTAAGCCAGCAAACCTGTCACATGACTTCACCGTCTAATTTGTCTTGGGTCCACTTTACTAGATTTGTGCAATTTAGCTAAAGTGAAGATGAATCCCACTGCATACCCCCTGTCAGGCTGCGGTGTTGGGAGGCTGCTGGCTGGCATGAACTCTTTCTATTGTTTTCAGCAGATGTGGACATCTAGAAAACGCTATTTTATACTTGCACTGGATAACAACTCCCACAATATTTAGCTTACGTCTTGCAGTATCAGAGGACCGACCTACAGGTAGGGATGGAGAAAAGAGCCCATCTGGTCAGCAGTTCAGTAATCCCTTTACCATCAAGAAAAACATGACTTCTTTTCCAGATGAATTAACCTATTCTACCTGTCAAGGACAGGCCATACAAATGCTTCTTTGAGGTTTGACATACACATTGCAATGAAAACTGATAAAAGGACTTGGCTGCACAGAGTTTAGTAAACCCTCTGGCAAATGGTAGCAAGCTCTAGGTGGTTTTTTCGCCACCTCCAAAAGATTCCTCAGGTTCGCAATATCACGGTGACACTGAGCGGCTGGAAGGACGAATGGGCCCTCGGGCGTGCTCAGTGCGGCCCGTACAGGCACGGGGTGACAGCAAAGGCCGAGAGAACCTGCCTTCAGGGTGTGCAGAGCGAACGGTGCCCAGAGCAGAGAGGAGGCTACATCAGAACGTCACCGACGAGGCCACGGAACGGCGGGAGACGTGGCATGAGCCGCGCCAGGCCCTCGGCTGAAGCAACCTGCATCAGCGGGATCCTTCCCGCGGAGTTTCCAGTTGAGTTGGAAGCAGAAGCTAATGAAGCGCCCTTAAGAGTCGGCCCATAGAGTTTCACATACAGTGCACACCCAGCTGGGACTAAACTGTGTCGCTGAGCCGTCCAGGTGCCCCCCAAATCCATCCGCATCATCTGCCACGGAAGGGGAACGGCTCTGCAAGGTGAGGTTTATGGAAGACAGCCCAGCAATTCCAGTTCTACACAGCAGAGGGAAGCAGTAAGCACCGTAACATGGACCAGCCACTCGACTGGCATGCACTGAAGACTTAATTATGTTCTCAAACAAAATACAATGAACTCTGTCATAAGTAATCACACAAGAGACCATGAAGTCAGTAGCTTAGCGGAAGTGGCCTTCTATGAAAGATGAAGTAGAATTTTCTCTGGCTTTAGGGAAAACTTGCTGAGCTCTGGAAAGAAAGTGAAATGCAGGGTTTTTTTCTGCTTTACTTACCAAGGCCTGACTTCATCTGTTGGTGTTTTACCAGGAAAATTTACTAAAAATAGAAAAAATTCCTCTAATCTTGAAGGTATCTTACGGATTTAGGATTACATCTGCTTTAATAAATGAAAATATATCCCCGTGTCTATAGCAGAGAGACAAAGGAGGAAATATTTTGCTCACAATATATTTGTAGTATTTAAAGCATGAGCATTTTACGTTTCATTTGGGTGCAATTTACCTCTGCAGAGGAATGAAGCATTGCATAAAACTCACCTTTGGTATCATTTGGACCCTTTTCTCCCATAGTTCAGGTATTTGTCATTGCAAGAAAATTAAAAGAATTGAATGCACTTAATCACACACAATCCTTCTGTCACTTCTACAGCAGGCAACAGAGCCTACAGAAATGTTTCTTACAAGTGGATTACAACGCCCAAACAGGTAACAGAGAGAGTTATGACACTGGAAAATGTATTTCGACCTAGACAAAAGAAACTTTAACTCTCCTGCTACCACCCCACTTCTAGAAGTATGCTTCAGGGTCAAACATTCCCTCAAAATTCACATGGATAAATTATCCAAGGTCATCACTGGTGTATTTTATTATTCTTCATTATAATAAATTAAAGGAAGAAAGAACACTAGGACACGAGTTCGGGCTGCAGGAAACAACTAACCTGGATGAAGGCTTCAGGATGGGCCAGTTCACTCCTGCCAGTTCCCTCTCGTTTTTGAGGCTCTGTTACATATTTAAAGCACAGTGCACTTGGGTCAGGCATCATCTCTCACTTCACATAATTCCTACAGAGCAAGGCTCCAGCTTTTGCTTGGAGAATCTAAGTGTGACTGTAATATAAATCCAGAGAATGGGATAATTGGATCATATTAACTCACATATGACTTTTCATTGCAGAAGATGTAACACAACAAAAACCAGAGCACAGACTGAAGTACATAATTTTGAAAAGCCTACTGCTTACCATGGATTTTTTTCCTTCAGCCGCCAGCCAGGGCACTTCATGCTTTGAGTCATCTTTATGCCTCCACGCACAAGTAGCTGAAGTAGACACTTCCTTGATCACGCTATAAAAAAGATTTGTGAGGAAGGGAGGCAGAAGAAGACAGACCAGGTAACAATAATTATTAAGTTATTAGAAGCACACATCATATGATAAAAACTTAACGGTAAATTGCTTTGAAATACAGATTTTTACCTTCCTCAACACTTAAGATAAAATAATATTAAATAACTGCTGTCTCAAGTTAGAACTAAAGGTTAGAGGATAGTAATTACTGATTATTTAAAAGGTAGTTGTAATGAACTAAGATAAAAAGATGTGTCACAGTTCTAAGCCAGATACTGTATTTTTAGCTGGGAATGTGACTCTAGCCAAGTATTACCAGGAGACAGCACTTCGATTAGAAGCCAAGCTGTGACTCGCAATAAAGTTCTTCCAGTAACAGAAAGTCTACAGTGCTCCAGTTCACAGCACTATTGGTTCTCTCTGGATCAGAGCACAGATGTTTGTAATAGGAAGTTTGTATTTCACATGCAGTTACACACACACACACACACACACACATTTTAATAAATCCAGGAGTTTTGCAGAGTAAAACACAAAAGCAATTATTCCTGTGTTGTGTAAGTGAAATCTGAGCTGAAAGTGATGTGACCTTGATATGAAAAAATTTAATACCAGTCAAGTTACTGTGTATTACATTATTTCACCAAAGCAGAACATCACATCAGGCTCTCAGAACATGATATTCGGCGAGGGAATAACCCTATAAATTCAGGAACAGAACTACATTGCATGATTTTCTTGAACCTCTGATTTCAAAGCTGGTAATGACAGGATATAAAGCACTTTCATTTAGCTTTTAAAAGGTACACAATACATACAGACGCATGAAACAAAGCAAGAAAAAGCACTATGGTTAATGAGAAAAATCCCTTCTCTTAGAAGGTTTCTATCAGGCAATTCAACGACTCAAAAATATTCACTCCAGCCTTGCTGAGTAAAAGTAATTATTTTCCCTTAAATCAGCTGATTTCTGGTGCCTTTTCATCCATTATCATCTCTTGTTATTTAGGACATCACATAAACTGGCCTCGATTATGTTCTGGTGTTAAGAGAATGAAATTCCAATTTAGAAGATGCTTAGTGCTCGAAAACCTTCACTCTGTCAACTTGCTTAAAGGCAGATGCCCGCTTTGATGTGTTGCTGTGTCACAGATGCACCTTCAAAGACTGAAAACTTCCAGAAGCTGGAGACGACTGCACCTAGTTAGCAGCTTTGAAAATTAGATTGAACATCAAGCCCTGCATAAGGGTCCCGTCTCCTAGAACTTCTGAGGCCCCTTGCTCAGTAGAAAGCTGGGCTTACAATGAGCCAACCTTTTCCAGAGGGGAATCGTTAGGGAAAAGTTTCCTCTCCTTTGCCCGGCTCCCAACGTTATCGCTGTCTCAGGCAGTTCTGTATCCACCAGTACAGCCCAGTCTCCTATTGATCTCTGGTGGAGAGGGTGAGGAGAGCAGGCTGTTGCCAATAGGAAACAGAATGGGGGAGCAGGAGCGAGGGCTGCAGAGCTCCTGGGGTGCTGGGTGGGGAGAGGCGGCGGCTCTGCATATTGCTGATTTACCAATAGCCAGCCTTCTGCTACAGATAAGGCAGGACTCGCTACCCCTCGCCTGATTTCTCTAGCACAGGCATTAAGTAGCACAAAGATAAGGAACCTTTGCCTGGCTGGGGGTTACTATTGATTTGTGCATTCTGATACGTGAACTTTAAAGAAGTTGGAGCTTTGACTCCGCGTGGGGCATAGAAGGGTGTGGTGAGAGCTGCCAAAAGCTTCTCATCTCCCTAAGCCCTCGGTACCAGCACAGATCTGATGTAAGGCACTGAAGAACTAGCTTCAAGTTAAACATTTCCTTGGGCAGTAGGCACTGGATAGTGCCTAGAACATGTCTCCCCCCCTGAAGTTGTTTTTCCAGAGCCAGGCACATTTAGTCTTTTGCCATTTCTGAATTTCAAAGTTGATGAACCCTGAGTAGAGGACACTGCTTGTGTTTCCCATACCAGCCCACATCCTTAGAAATGTTGCTTCCAACACTTATTTCTTTTGTGATAGCATGCACAGGCTCAAACCAAATCACCTGTTACGCAGCCCAGACGGAAGATATTGCACCCTTCCTAAGGAACAGCCACAGATTTGCTGGGAGCTCCAACAATCTCGTATTCCACATCACGAGACCTGAGGTTCCCATCACTAATGACTGGAAAGAGAAGTGCAAACCCTGCCGTTTCAGTGGGGGACCATTCGGGGGTCCATCGGCAGGGCCCACAGCTACTGTGTGCCCTCACGGACAGCTTGCTAGTGCAGTAGCTCCAGCCAAGAGATGATTAATATGTCAGCAAAATAGTTCTCTACCTTCTCTCATACCAGATGAAAGACATTTATTACCCTGTCCCTTTCCAGTCTGACATTACAGAGATGCCAGACTAGGGAATCTAACCTCGGCTGTCCCATATTGTCATTTTAATTAAAGCCATATCCTGTAAAACGCTATATGCTGCTGAAGCCCTGATAAGATCCTATTATCAGAAAGGAGCAAATTTGTGATGCTATCTGGGCCGGCCCATGATTATCTGCCAGAACAAAAGGAACGTTATTAAACGAACTCCGTTAGATCACTGTGGGAGGATAGAATGAAAACCATGCTCCGGTGAAATCCCTTATCTCGCCGGGGTCACACCTGCGGCACGCAGTCGCTGCTCTCTGCCGAAAGCAAGAGCAGAAAGAGAGAAAGAGGAGTTGCTGGCTCCTGGTTTACCGTGGAAACATTTTTTTCCTTTTCTGAAACTTATTAGTAGGAGAAATACCGACTTTAATATCAATTAACTCCTGGGAGATGATAGGTTCTTAAGTGCCTTTTCAAAAGTCTCATTAAAAACAAAGTGACTCTACTTGCTTTTCTAAATGCAGCCATCACTTTTTAGGACCCAAGGAGGAAAGGAGTACAACATCTCTCCTACTTTAAGGTTTGATGCTGTCCTGTGGAACAAAAGCAGTGGGAGAGAATTGCCACACTGCAGCTTCCTCACCTTGTCTCCTTGCACTACTCTGAGTAAGCCACGCTTAGGTGGATCCTGGTCTTTGTGCAGCCAGAACAAACAGCAGTCCCAGAGGGGGCAGAGAGCCTGTCGCAGCCCTGGATTCTTTCCGGTTTCTTGGTGTTACAAGCACCAAAATGAAGCTTTTATTTTTCGGTTAACTAAGTCCATGCACTCACACGCCATATTTCTGTCCTTCCAAGCAGGCGCAGCAGCTTGCTCTGTGCCTGCCCCATTCCAAAAAGCCATGCTTAGCTTCTTCACTCCACAGCTACTAATAGGCAAGTTCTGAATCTGAAAAAAAAAAACAAACCCAAAACCAAAGAGCAGCCTGAGCATCTTCCTGATTTTTAATTACTCTGTCTGGTACTACATGAGTAGCAAGAACAGCCCTACCACTATTCAACTAATTAACGATCCTCCTCTGCTGGGGAACCTAAACAAAGAGCTTAAACTGCTTTGGGAGTGGTGTTATCTAGGGTCTGTACAGATGATGGGGAACAGCTGAAGCACTCTGGCTTCATTAGTTACCATTCATCAGCCCAGCTCCTGCTCTCCCCCCAGGAAGAACGTGCAATATTTTAATATCTTCAGGTGGCTTAATGCACACAGCTGCCTCGACTTAGTGTTGCAATGGGTAGAAAGCACCTGCGGACCCTCAGCCCAGCTCAGCTGGAGAACAGTAGTTCCCCAAGTTTGTGGAGTTTCTGCCTACCCCGTCCCTGCTTATCCTACCGTAAAGAAACCAAACGCCTCTGTGGGAATGCGGCCCCTCCTGCTGAACTTCTGGGGGTTGTATGGACTAGTGGTAGTAGTTCAGTTAGGAGTAAAAGGCTACCAAGAGGAATGAATTCAGACCCCAAATAAGTTTCAAACTAAAGTTGTAAGAGAGAATACAGTTTCCCAGGGAAATGTTAGATTCAAGGCGTCAGCGGCTTCTCTAAATTGCATTGTTTCATCTCAGAGAAAAAAAAAAAAAAAAAATCATAAAAGTCACTAAAGGGAATTGGCCGCTGATAAAAATGATATTTGCAATAAACTAAAGAACAGTAGCAGGTATATTATATAAATTCATCAGAACTTAATGAACTGGTCTTTAAAAAGCAGTTTTATCTTCCTCATCCATATGTATTTTGACAGGATAACAAATACCGACACAATTTAAAAGGGGTGCCACTTCCCTTTGATGTGGCTTCACGTTCATGCCAACTGCAGCAAAAGCCCGAAGCCGAGGGAGGGCTGCCATGAGCAACCCCCTCTGGTTTGTGCTGTGGCAGATCCACCTGTTGGTGAAGAGGAGGGGAGGGATGAAGCCGGCCTTCAGCAGCAGGACCCAGCGCCTGACAGCAAGGGCTCGGTGTCTCGCAGAACTGAGGGCCTGGGGTTTTGTACGGTAACGCGGGAGCCTGGCTGCGGCACCACCTGCGCGTGAGGGAAGAAGGGCAATCCTTGCTGCTTCGCCCAGCCGAGCTCTGCGGGACCTCCTGCTCTGACCGCGATGGGTTTTGAAGTCTGTGAAAATAGAAAACAGCTTCAAAGTAACCCTGAGAGCATTTCTGCTGTCTTGCAGCTGGCCTTGCCAACCCTTAGAGCTGAGGCAGCAAGAGGTCCTTTTTGAACCCCTACCGTATGGATTGTGAGAAATATTCCACAGAAGTTTTCATGAGAGGCCGATGCAAAGACGGTGTTTGCCTCCTGGTGGTTCACTGATGAATTGGGAAAGGCTGCGTCTGAGTTTAATCCAGGAATATTTGTACACGTAGTTGTGGGTAGCATTTGTTCTCTATGCCATATCTGAGAAGCAAAGACCTATTACAATGACCCAATTCTGGCTGCAGAGATACGGTCATTACTAAAATAAGTTTGTGAGGGGCTGTAGACGCCTTGCAGTTCTATTTTACTTAAATTGTTTGCCATTCTTCCTAAAATTGATTTTGATCTAAATAGATTTTTTGTTCACAGTGTTGGCTCTAGTATCTTTTCATTCACTGATATATGATGCTATTTGACCAATTTAACCTTTACTTCTATGTGATCTAAACAGCGCATACTTTCCAATATCCGTCTCCCAGTCATCAATGTTATCTTTCCACGTGTGTATTTTTCCTACAATATTTGCCTACAAGTCCCATACACACAACTCTATTCATTTTGGCATCCTAGTTCCTGTCGCTAGTATATCAGCATCTTGTTCTTAATGATCAGGCAGGAAAGATAGGGAAAAAAAAAAAAAAAAAAAAAAAAAGTCTTAAGATTAACTTGCAACACTTGTATTTTGCAGACACTCCTCATTTCCAAATTGTCTCAAAATACGTGTAATACAATTTGCAAGACAGGGCAGCTGAGTTCGCAGGCAGACAGAAACTTAATAACAGCCTGGACAGGATCTCCTTGGTAGCACGCTGGTTGACTGTGGCCAGTGTCAGCTGCATCAGAGAAAAGTGGGAATGTTCCAGATTCCATTTCAACTTTACACATTAATCGTTGGTTCCAGTGATTTCTTACAGTAACACTTAAGTTTCTTTTGCCCTCACTTCTAAATCTATATTGTAGAGAAAATGTAAACAAGCCAAAAAAAAAGTGTATTTTCTAATTTTCTCTTGGGCTGCCCCTAAATAATATTTAATTTTATTTAACACAATTATTGAAACTGAATTTCCAATAGAGAAACACTTCTACATTTCAACCAACTTTAAACACACACTTTTCATCAAAAGCTTCAATAAAAACTTCGTATCTACCCAAGCATTTCTGCATATTAAACTTCAACGGCTATGGAAAAGTGAGAATTCTGCTCGTGCTGGGCTCTAAAAACACAACAAGTCACCTTTAATTTAGAATAAGTTTTTTTAAAAATACAGCTTTTAAAAAAACAGCTTCCTCAAACAAAAGAAAGGGGAAACTCAGATAAAAAGCGATTGCCTACAGGATAATTAGCCAGGATATTCAGAATAATATCTCCTCTTCCAGAAAGTATCAGGGGACCTCAGCAACTTACACCATCTGCTTTTGCTGCTGCGGTTGGCATGTGTGCACCTGGTTTAGAGAGCTGAGTAAGATACGGATTTACATGTATATCAGTAACGACACCCACAGAGAATTGGATTTCAAAAGACAGAAATAAAGAGTTAACAGAGAGAAAAAGGCAGGATGCTATTTCCTCCCTCCAACTCTTTTAACTGACGGACTCCAGGATGGATTTGCAGCAGGCAGTAACTCCTCCCAGGCAGGATCTCATCCTGTTGAGAGAACCGCTCCTCTCCCTGGATGGCTCGTCCATGAGCTGACATTTCCTAACCATGGAACATTGTGTCACTAGCACAAGACAGCAGTAAAACAAGCAGCTCGGCAACAACGACAATCTGGCAGCTCTACTGCCAGCTCTGCTCTGAAAATACCAAGACTTCATCTCTTCCCCCCTCCACCAAAAGTAGTGAAAAAGTTCTTGGCTTTAGATCACGTGGATTTCCCCAGGTGAAATGCAGATGGACAGAGCACCAGAGCAAGCCTGGGAGATAATTACCCACTGCAAGGACCGGCAGCAGCACAGAGAATTCAAAACTACTTACCAATTCCACTATCAAAAATAAATAAATAAAGCATAAGCTGCTCCAATTCATTACTGTTTATTCATCCTTGGAGTGCACTACACACAGCTGTTAAATGGCCAATAAATTCTCCCCACTGCAGTGAGCAGTCCTCAAATTCAGAAGGACTGCCTTGGCAACTTTTCTGGCAACACCTAATGTCAAGCCGTTTCTGAACAGAGGAACTGCTGCTTTGGACCGAGCTCGTGATACAATTCATCCCATTTTCTTTTTCCGGGAAAGGTGTGTACCAGACGGTTTAGGGCGTCCCGGGGAGCTACTATGGAGTAACCAGAAAAGAAGGAAAACTTGCTGTTGCCTTGACAGTTGGTTGTGCCAAGAAACATGAAGGCCCACAGGCCTTTTAACGTGGTTTGATGTGAGTGTAAGTGCTCTTGTTCAACTATAATGCTTTTACTGTTATTCAGAATCATTTTAATAAGCGTATCCGACATGTCACTGTGAGAGTAGTTACTGACGGAAAGTTTACTTGAATGTGATTTTAAGGATATATTTGCTTCTTCTCATGAAGACATTTCAGAACTCCCAGTTCCTTCAGGCGTACACAACGCAGCAATAGGAACCTATACAGGATCTGCCTTAAGGCTAAAATAAGCAATTAACTGCCCTCATTGCATCATCAGCTGAGGTCATGTCTTTGTTAGGAGTGTGGCTAAACTTGACAAGAAGTCCCTCTGATTTCTCATTTCATCATTTCTGAAACCAAGAGTGGAAATCCTCATACAACACAACTTCCTTCAAGCGTCCAAACCGATCTCAACTGCTGCAAGCAGGAGATAGAAAAGCCAAAGGGCAAACTGCTTTTTGAAGTAGATACAAACTTCTCTGCCATCTGTGTCTTTACCTATAAAATGAAGTCTATAAAACGACTATACCTCTCCTCCTTTGTCTTACCTATCTTAACTATTTGGTAAATGTTTTAACTGTGAGTGTGCCTGATGCGTAGGATTGAGGGACCCTACTGAAGCTTTTGGGCATGACTTTAATACAATCAGCTGATGAAAAAACTTAAATTGTTGGCAATGTTGGAATGCAGAAAAAGTTAATAAGAAAGGCATATCCGTGAATATAATTTTATTGTGCACCCTGTGAAAAAAAAAACCCCATCCTTCTGATAAACATGCTTGAAGAAAGAAGTTGTGAGAAAGTAAAAACTGAGCATTCTTGGGAAAAAAAAAAAAAAAAAGACTTGCTTTCCTTTTGATTTCACCTTCTAAGGACAGTAATAAATGAGGGGGAGAAATGTATTCCTAAAGCAGAATGAAACTAATTAGTGCAAAACTAAATTTACAAGTCATACCATTTCAAAAAGTTAATGAATAAACCCCCCATCATTTCCTAGAGGGGAACACACGGCCACAATTCCTGCATCAAAGAATGTTCTTGTTCTACCTGATCGCAGCAAGTCTTGTTCTTGAAATGGAAAAACTAAGGCACACCCTCTGCTGCTGATTCCCCGTACGAGTTCAAGGACTGAACACACACGCTGGCAGCAGCGTGTATTTATTGTGTTTATGCACAAGAATCCTAGAGCAGACTTATCGACAGGCACTCTAATTTTTCTTACTGAAAACACACGCTCAGACAGCAGCTGCCCCAGCACTGGATGTAGATAACCCGCTGGCTCCTTCAGCTCTGCCTCCAGCCCTCCGTCCGTTTGTTCAGAGGTGACTCAACAGTGTTAGAAAAGCCAGAGGCCGCCTTCCTCAGGGCTCTCAGGAATGTGGAATCTCTGTGGGATGCGGGATATGGCAGGAGTGCATTTTTAGAACATTTTCAGGGCCGAAAAGCCAGCTCTTCAAAACCCAAGAAAAATGATTATTTTAATATTTATTTTTTTTCACAGAATAAAATGCGATTGTAGCACTAACAAGGTGTTTTCAATTGTGCGTGTGCACACGCACAAAGTTTAAATTAATTTTTTAAAAAGTGGCCTCAACATTACAACTCTCTGCACCCTCTCTGTGAAAAAAAAAAAAAATCCTATCAATTTTGGCACTTAAAAACTAGTTGTCGTCTTGCCGTATCCTTCAGAAAACCCTTTTCCACTTTATCTTTTAGTCCCCTTTTGTGATCTTTACAGATCCTATGCGGGAGGATGCCAAGCTGTCCATACGGGACCCAGGCTGACACCAATACGGGATGCAGGAAGTTGGACAGGGCTGTCAAATTTCAGTATTAATCTGTCCTCTACTTATCTACTATTAGATTTTTATCTAGTATTAGACATTGCAGAATGAGAAATCCCCCACAATTTTTTATAAAGCTCAGCTGTAATCTACTGTCAAAAAATAACCTTTTAATTGTAGCTTTTGAATTCTGTTAACTATGGATTTTCTCATACTGCCTCTGAGGAGGCTATTCAGGAAGCTAAGAACTTAAACGTGTGAGAGGCAGCGCTCTGTCATCATGGAACAATGGCCATGGTACAGAAGACAAGGTGTAGAAAGAAAAAGTCAATTTTCATTGTGACCAAAGGTTAGGAGTTAGACACCATCAAGCGCACATTTTGTTTAATATATTTATAAATGAACTTTTTGGCAGTGACTCGGAAGAAATGCTGCATCTTAGTCATTGGAGGCTTCTAATCTGGTTCTTATCACACTTTTTATTTACCTAGGCATGGATGTGGGTTGGCTTTTAATTGCCTTTGATGCTTCTTTCCTTTGGTCTGCCTGATTTAAGATTTTAACGAACATTAGAAGCCCACCACAACACGAAGTCTTGAACTTACCGAAACAACTGACAGCTGCTTACAAAATATCTCCATAAACAAAGTCCAATTATGTCTTAAAAAAGCAAGCCCGTAAAAGGGAGAAGACAAGGAGAGACCAATTAACAAAGCTAAACAATATCAACAGCCAATATTTAGAAAACATGGGTGAGAAATAAAACAGATAGTCGCACTTGATGTTGTTACCACCAGGACCAGGAGCCTAGAGGCAGGAAGACATGTTCTGAAGAAGGTATCAATTTTATCCGCTAATTTAAGTGAAACCCTCTCTGGAGGGAAACTCACTGACTCACTTGGGCTCTCTGCACCACTTGGCTATTTAGCGAAGGAGGTGACATCCAATTTTCATTAAATCCATCTTGTGGCTGCTAAGGCATCTCTTAACATGAGTAGCTGGAAGGGGTGTGACAGTTTTAAAGACAAAATAGAGACCCTTATCCTCATCCACAGAATAAACAATATGACAACCCTGGCCTGATTCCTGTGGGAGACCACATTCGTTCTGTCTGATACCTCATCCCAGAATAGCCCAGCATTCTGGCACCCTCACAACACGGGAGAGAAAGCGTGCCCTGCTCATTCACACTCCCAGCAAGCACCATGTGTTTCATTTAAGACTCTTAAACGAAACAGTGAGCCCTTCACTAGACGTAGTTATTCTGGTAAGTTAAGAGAGCACAAATACTAAGCAGGGTTAAACACAGCCGTGTGGTGAGCACAGTACTCGTGTCAGTATGAATCAGAGGAGGCTCCGCTGATTTCTAGGGAGCTAAACACTCGTCTCTTCTTTCAGTGCAAAACTAACAAACAAAAATACCAAGAAATTCAGACAATGGAAAACTGGCATCAAAGTTAATGCAAGTCAGGAGTAACTCGTTAGGTTAATGCAAGTCAGGAGTAACTCCCATGATACTCAACAATTCAACTTTCCAAAGCTTTGCATTTCAGGTAGAATTAGTAGCAATTTTCTTTCCAACTGACAGTCATAGATGCAAGGGATTGAGTGAACAGCATCTCAGTTACTTCAACATAAAATCTGAGACTGTCAGATCACATCTTGAGTTCATTACAGTTCACATTTTTCCTGAATAAATATCACTGTGTTTGCTGTAAGAAACAATACAGACAGTTTATCTTTTTAGGCACAAATGCAAATACCTAAACCTCAGTGATCATTCCAGCATAAGTACTAAGAGTCACCTGAAAATTCATCTGCTACTACTATTGCACATGGAAGGCACATGAATTATTTTTTTTACTGTTCCCTTCAACCCTACTTTTCCCCTGACTCTCAAAGGAAAAAGTAGCAGGCAGCCATTTCTAACTGTGAGTCTCTAGAAATGCAAACTGAATCTTGAGATTTCCATCTAAGTAGTCAGTAACATAGTGAGTAGGCCGTCTTTAATTGTTCAGCATCTGATTTTAATAAAGCACAATCACGACATTATAATAATGAGAATGACAATGGATGCTAATTCTTCACCTACCATCAAACTACGTATTTTGTTGTACGAGAAAGAGATGAACTGCTGAAAAACAAGTATTGCCAAGGTCTGAAAATCACGATTCCCCTAATAAACTAAAACTTCAGAATTCAAGAATCCATTTAGCTTGAGGTGAAGGATAAGACAAAGTGAAACGGTTGAATGTCGTTAGGGAGCTGGCCAGGAATGAACTAACCTATCAGGAATTTCAGTTTTTAGTATCTGCTTATTTATTAAACGTATCATGTAACATATCGATAGCAAAATCTTAAATCTTGATGCGTCAGCACTCAGTGCTTTGCTCATCTAATACTGCCTTTTGCACCAGAGCGTTTCGTGCAAGAAAGATTTTAATTTTCCATTGGACGCAGATGTGATGCTACACGAAGCGATAATGAGAGGCAGAAACCCAAAGGAGCAAGACCAGCTCGCTCTGTACATGCCCTAGTGCCCTCCCCTCTCATTCCCTTCCTCCCAAAAAGATTTGATTTCTATCTGTTCCATTCCATTTAAACAAAACCACAAGAATTAAAAACAACTCCGTGCACTAGCACATTACCTCGTAGAAATAATTCAATTAAACTTTGATAATAACAGCTTGTTGACATGGGGTAGCAACGCAGAGGATTGAGAACTATGCTTTGGAGTGAAGATGTGCATTTTGGGTCATTCTTGCCTCTGCAAGGAACTGTTTTTTCCCTTTACACATGAATGCATATAAACCTTTGGGGAATGTTAAACCCTGTCAAAACAAAGGCATGTAGGTTTTGAAGAAAGAGTTGTGTGAGCAAGTAGGACAAAAGTTATAAAGAGTAAGCATGAGATAAGAAAACACAGTTTGTGTTACAAAATGGAGTCAGAAAGAAGTCACAGATTTTGCATTATTTTTGATGTGTATATATATACACACACATGCGTATTTACTTGTTTCCTATTCATGGTAACGTGTATGGGCACACTCACAGGAACTGAAGTCAAAAATCCTCACTACCATACTGTAATGCAGAAAGCCAGGAGCGAAAGATAATCCTTCCTACATCATCCAAATTCCTTGAGCTCAGATCTTCTTAGAAGCTGGACATACCCGGTTATACATTCATTTTTTCCTTCCTCTTCTTACTATACTTACTACTTCCTCTATTTCCTTTGGCGTCCTTCACCTCTTTAAACCGTGTTTGTGAGGAATCATCGAATCTCAGGCTGGTTTGGGCTGGAAGGGACCTTAAAGCCCATCCAGTCCCACGCCTCTGCCCCAGGCAGGGACACCTCCCACTAGCCCAGGTTGCCCAAAGCGCCCTCCAACCTGGCCTTAAAGCCCGGAGTGAGTAAGCTTGTCAAGGATTTAAGAAGCCCAGCATCATGCTTTTTAAAGCATTTTTGTTCAGTGCTTCGGATCAAAACCCTTTTTCAAAGGGCCGGGCCAGCCCAGCTTAGCAATATGCAATTATTGACTTTTTAGGGGCGTATCTAAGGTACCCTGACCCCGGGAAACGAGCACCACGCTGGGTACCAAGAAACTCCTGTTAATAACCCAGCGCAGGGACGCAGGTAGCAGACCAAGCATCCTGCCTAGGGCCCGATTTTACTCCTGGGTGCACAGAGAGTGAAAGGGAACTGCCAGCTGGGCAGCTTGAGGTTGGGAGGAGAGGAGGAACATGAAGGTTTTTCCACTTGCCTTGTCGCCATCCCTGGCTGCTCCCTGCTTTTGCAGCACGGATGCGACACACCGGAGATTTATCCAGCCTGCCCCCCTGTTCATGGTGTTTTAACCCTTCCACTGTGCTACTTTAGAATAATTTAAAGTGTTGCTCAGGTCCCCTGAACAGAATTGCTCCAGTGCAGGAAGGACACTGCAGACACAGGAAAATGCTTACAAATGGCATCGTAAATCCAACATGGGAGCCCGGGGTTGGTAGCTGAGAAGGCTCGAAATGGAATACTTCAGGTTTTATTCACCTCTAGGCTCAGGCAATGGCTAAGAAATCAGAATTACACTTTGGAATTCAGCTACATCATTTTTCCAAGTCCAATCTTAGGTCCCTACTTTCGTAGTTACACAGGAATGAATCATACAGCCAGCACACTGACAATTACTAAAGGTAATCTCAACCAGCAACATTAAAAGAGAAAGGGGTTTTTTCCTAACTACTGTTCTCAAAGGAACAAATCACTTTCCTGTTCCATTCCTCTGACCAAAAAATATCCCTAAGGGTGTAAATACACTGAAGAAAACAGAAACCTAGAAATAAAGTCCAAGCACCGTCCTCCACATCCAGCCTTGCTGACCCTGATGTCCGCACTTTCCACTCCACTTTTTATCTGTGATTTCATTTATGTGCTGACTCCCACCCTACTCGATAAAACAGGCATGAATAAATACATCAAACAACGCGGAGTGATCAGGGGAGTTATAAAGTGATTTTGTTTGACATCTTCAACTTAAATAAAGTAAGATAAAACCAGAGAGACCTCACGCAAACCATCCAAACATCTTTCATTAGTAAACTGCAACTGAATTCTGGCAAAACTCGCTCTTACGGCGGTGTGCTCTCCACCAGGTGATATGCTTAATGAAGTGCTGCTGGCCAATTTGTTTGTCAGAGGCAGTTGACTATAAAAGCTCTACGTTACCTTCCACCGCCTTTTATTGTGGTATGTTTGCTTCCCATTTATAAATAATACAGTGAAAAGGAATCTTTTGCCCAGTTACTCTAAGAACAGCAAAGCTGTGGAGCCTCGGTGAAGCACTTTCACAGCCAGGTGCTGTCTGAGGTGTGAGGAGTTTCACCCCTGTCTCACGTGCCACGGCATGGAGCAGCTCGCAGGGCTGTTCCAAGAGAGCTCAGGCACCCCGAGCCCCACTTCTGTATCAGCTCCGGGGGTCCCATGGCCAGAGGCTCTGCCAGAGAGCTCGAACCTGACGACGGAAGGCACAGCCTCCCTGCCAGCGCCTGGAAGGAGATGATCTCCCCGGGATCTTGCCTTCATATAAATAACAACCCCAGTAACATTCCCTCGGCTCAAACCTGAGGTACGTTGACAGGGTGAATAAGGGATTTTGGATGGAGAGGGAAGACGGGGGATTTGTAGTGCTGCTGCTGGCTCTGGGTCCACAGCAGAGATGAATACAGCCTATGCTTTTAGAGCTGCCTATTTGGAGTCATTATCTATGTCCGACTTCCTGCAGACACATTCTCCAAAACGAAATGAGATGATACGTATTTCCCTATCATGATAGAGTGTCAATATAGTAAAGTTCCATGAGGCAGCTTTTGATAGTAGACAAGCTTATTCATAAATTTTTCAGTAGCTATCATTAAAATTAAAACCAGTGTGGAATAATTTCAGAGAGGCACGAGAACTTGGGATTTTTTTTTTTTCCTGGATAGTATAAAGCAAAAGTGCCACAGGAGATGCTTCTGACATCGGCAAGCATTTTAATTGCCATGAGTGTCTGTGGCATATTAAAAATATTATATGAGAATACTAATGCTTAACAGCCTGCAAAAGACATTTTTCCCAGGGTTTTATAACTCTGGATTGTAAATTAAAACCAAATTATTCCCTGACAAATGGAGGCTGTGATGGGGACCCAGGCAGAGGGTGCACTAGCACGAAGCCCTTCCCGTGGGAGGAGGTACCCAGGTGAGTGGTGTCTACCTGGGCAGGACCCCGGGCAGCACGCCCAGCTCATGTTGTCTGAACACAGGCGATGGCCAGAGACCAATAAACAACTGCTGAAAGTTGAGAGTGAACGGCAAATCAACAGGTCCTGGATAAAAGCAATCGAGGCTAATCACCTTCCTGGCTTCTTTTGGATGGGAGCATCTCACAGCCATAACGGCACAGGCAAGCTCTGAAGAGCAATATCATCACATCACTGACTTAGAAATCTCCGTCTAAGTTTAATTTAACAGAACAGAAAGACTTCAAAATTCGTAGTGAAGAACACTTGAAAAGATGAAGTGCTGAAAACTCCTTAATGAACACAACCATTTACTAAAAAAAAAAAACCACAAATATTCAAAATACATAGTCCAACAAAGAATCTACGTCAGGTTGGACATCCTACCTATTACAGAACACAGGAATCCTAAAGTTAAATTCCTTTTGGCTTGTACAGCTTTGCCTCTATAACTTTTAAACCCCTGAAAGAACATAAAGTTAAAATTTTAATAGCATTTCAGCAGAACCTCTTTGAATTTTGTATTAGATCTCAATTTAGCCTCCAGTAAAGCCTTTAGAAAAAAAATTCTGGTGCTTCAAAATGTAATAATCATACAGGAACCTTCCAAAGTTGGCATCAAATAGAATAAAATATATTTTATTAATGATACAATTCACAAAATTACTAGTCCTGCCACTCTCTGCCCACAAGAGATACTTCCTCTGCTGTATTATATTGCGCGTAGCTACCGGTGTTTGTTCTGTATGATTTAACCTCCTGATTGCTTTGAATGCTTAACGAGCTAGGGTGCTTTCACTGACGATTAAAGAGTCATTGGCCACCACAAGGACATTTTAGTCAGGAGTCTCCAGTGCGGAGTCCCGAAGAGATGACTCCTCGTGAGGGCAGCTTTAGGCTGGACTAACGTAGCCCCAAAAGCTAAAAGAGATGGAGCCCTGGCAAGGCACTTGATTTCAGCTGAACCTGTTGACGTACAGCAGCAACCACCGCCTGTTTGGGCCCAGCCTTGTAAACATTTTAATAAAAAATATTTTATAAAAGCCAACTGACTGATAGATGAAGTGGATTTTTTAATGGTTTAGGGAAACACGTAAAGCAATAAATAACTACACTGTAATTTATCTTCACTAATCAACACATTCTTTTAGCATGGATTCTTCTTGCGAGTAGCAACAATAAAGAGCCCTGTAAGAACAATTCACATTGATGATGAAATATTAAGCCTTTTTGTAAATACGTTTCACAGAAAACTGCATATTGCAGAACGTGGCTGATACTCTTCACTTGCCAAACAGCTCTTGCGTTACCAAGCAGCATGTCTGCCTTTTGTCTGGCCTCTGACGGGGAGCACAGCCTTCCCAAGCTGGATTGTTTTCCTAGCTAAACGTGTCTTGGGTCCTACTCCACTTCAGCAGAACTGACTGACTCTATATTGGATGCTGTCCATGCTGAGATTTATCATTTAATTATAACAAGGAACATTGAGTAAATCCCAGTTGCTTGGGGAAATTACTTAACAGAAATGCCGGATTCTCAATAAAACACTGGGAACTTATTGCTTAGACATCATCTCGAGGGCTCCCTCCTCCTTCCTGAGCTTTCTCTTTCCCAGCAGAAGGCAGGCAACTAATTATGAGGAGCATAATACATTCCAGAGGAAGTCTGAGAAACATGCTAGGAACACACAAAGGGCAGAGGCATTAGAAAGCTTTCTAACATCTTCAGATTATCAGAAAGGGGAATTATTTGCTACACTTTGCCAGCTGCTCTTTCTTTACCTACACCACCTATTGCCTGCGGGGTTTGTTATGACCACAGCTAGGCAGGCCTCTGCCACACCAGATCACTTGAAACAGCAGCCTGAAATATTTAGAACCGTTTTACCGTTCTTGATGTCTTCTGCACCACTGAAAAATAATTGTGTCACTGTCCTGAAGAGGAAACATTTAACACATTCGTTGTTGTAAGATGTGGCACAGGATGTCACAACGTAAAATGCAAAACACTTCAGACATACCCCACTCACTTTCAGGCATTTTTCTCTTTTACCTGTGGGGAAGGACTGAGAACCTACTGATTATTTTTTCTGCACTGAAAACCCTGACATCAAAGGCAGGCAATTACGACTTTTTCATTTAAAACTCTTGTCAAATTTTGGATACTAACAACCAACGACGCCACGTTTCTCGGGGTTTCTAAGGGTAAAATTGAGCCATAGGCAACTTCTGTCTATGGAGTTCTGAAGAACAGAAAATTGCAAAAGCAAAGACTTGAGGTTTAAAAAGCGTGAAAGCAGTCAGCTGCCCAACAGGATGAAATGTTCAAAGTTTTCCCCAAGCTTCACCACAAGTCAGGAAGACGTGGTGTTATCATGGGAGTGATTCTGAGCAGCTTCTGACTCTTGCATATCCTGGTTATAGCATGCATAACAGCCTGCAAATATTCTCAGTGCATGATTAGGGCAAAGAAACAAACAAACAAAAAACAGAGAAGAAAAAGATTTACAAACATTTACACGCTGAATGTCACATTTGAAAGAATAAGGAAGCCTTTTCTTTCCCCCATGAATACTTACAAAGCAGCAATTACATACAATTGCAGTTTATAATATCTCTTCCATTGTCTATTTTTTCAGGCATCGCTTTCTATGGGTTTGCAAACAGTGCTACAAAGAAAATTTAAAAAGCTATAAAGTATAAGAATAATTTATTACAGAAAATACGCCAAAACCACAATTTAGATAATTTGCTGTTAATTTAAAGCATGACTGCAACCAGGTCAACGCAAGAGATTGCTGTTAAATATTCGTCTCTTATTTCCACATCTCACAGCTGCAGAGTCAAAGGGCCTGCTACAGTTTTTAAAAGCATCATCCGATAGCCCAGAATCGTAGACTCTTCCAGTAATTCACTCTGGGAGGGATCTCTGGAGGTCACCTTGCCCAATCTGCTGCCCAAAGCTGGACCAAACCACGAGGTTTATGGTCCTAAGTGCTGATCATATGAAAATTAGGCCGATTGCCTGGTCTGACGTGAAGATATAACAGGTTGGAGGAAGTTAATGTCTCTTACTCTTGTAGCTTCCAGTATCAAAGAAGAAATCAGAGTTCGTTGTTAAAAAGTTTGAATGACTCTTCTGAGAACCGCAGTCACTGAATGCACACAAGAAAGAGTGAAAACTCCCCATTTCTCTCTCCAGCGAACAGACAAGAATGCAGGGTTAAGAAAAGGAACGGAAGATAGGGATACTGGGGAGAAGAAAATAATTTCAAATCCTCCAAAATAAGCTAGTGCTTCCTGCTGCTAGAGTAAAGAGGCATCAAGACACAGAAGAGTCGGTCTCAAATTGGCAAGACCAAGGAGACGTAACGCGTTCCTGTTCCACATGTGCTCTCTGCATGCTCCGCACTTCATCAGCAACGTCTCTGTGTAAGGCAAGGCCACATGTTGGCAAGTCTGAGAGTATCTTCTATTAGTAAGGGCTGCAGGAATACTTCAGAGCAACTGGGGGGCTTGATGACTAAGTAGGTTTGGCTGAAGAAATCATGTTCCTTTTAACTTCATTGTGATAACGTAATTTAGCTCAAGAAAGATCTCTACTGAAAGCCGTGCAGTAAATAGGAGGCAATTCACAAGTACAATTCATTTACCATCATACACACGCCCCAGTGGGCAATGTTCTTGCTTGCTTGGAATCCAGCTTGTTGGAAGTACTCCCTTGTGTAGTGATACCTCTACTTGCTTTGCTAAGCCTTAATATAATGCATTTACTCTTTTGGAAAAGAGATAAAAATCAGCGGGTAGAATAAACAGTCCAGTCTAATGGGCAGAGATTTACCTTACAGCTTTAATGGACCAGGAAGGGATTTTCAGACAAGACGACACACAGAGCAGGTGAACTTGCATTCCAGCCCTTGCTTTGTCTTACCGCAAAATTAATCAGAAATTCAAGTCATATTCAGGAAAAACTTCGTTGACTCCAATTACAAATCTGCAGTGTTAAACCCTGCTTTCACAAGCTGCCTTGCATGTGGGAGACCCTCATCCTTCATTCGGAGAAGCTCCGCAAGGTCAAAGGCACAGATGAGGTTACAAGGTCAGGGCTCTTGGTGAGCTCAGTCTGAAAGACAGTCAGTTTGAAGCAGATGGTTCGGTGTAAAGACCAAGCAAGATAAAGGGCATTCTTGGAATATAAATGCCTATTATTATTCAAGTAAACAGATGGGTAGGTCTTTGCCGGATCAGGGCTACTTGTAAAACATTTTGGAATTTTATAGTTGTAAAGACTGAATTTTACATGACAGAATGAAACACTAAACACCTTATAGAGTAACAGAGCTAAAAGAAAATGTTCTCCTTCACACAGCTTATTAAATAACAAAGATGGTCGTAATTAATATAAAAATAATTCTTATTGTACTGGAAGGAAGAGTGTTTAGCAAAAAAAATCACAAGTTCATTCCCATTTTGGCCCTTGAATTTGATGGCTCATGCAGGCTGCCATCCAGCACAACTTCTACATGCAAACTGCCACGATCCTCATCCAGGCACTTGTCAGAAATGAGTTTGACAAGTTCCTTTTCTCTCCAGAATGCTATTCTGATTTTCACACTTAATTCATTGCTCGCGGTGTCTACTAGAGAAGATTTAACACACACAAGTGTCAAATTGTGCTGCTGTTTAAATAGAAGGAAGAAACCTAAATGTGGCATGTAAAGCATTGACTATTTATTAGCTGACATGATCCACCATTAATACAATGTCACTTTAATTGAGTTATTTTTTCTCTTCCTTTAAAAGAGAGGGAAAGTGAACCAGATTTGGATGAATTGAAGCAATTCCATTCTGTGAGAATAACTCCACTCGAGTCTAAGTGCTGCTCTAGAATTTTAAGTGGGAAATAGAGATCTCACATAAATTTCCCTCAATATAGTCAGAGCCCATCTTAGATAATTAAGACACGGGTCTTACCATTTTATTTTAAAAGACACAGAAGGCAGTGTTATACGTTTTAGCTGGAATTAAGTTTAAGCCTAAATGTAATGTAAAAACGTTTCAGGCTGACAGATCTTAGTTGTTGGCTCATATATTCAGAGCCCCTTTTTAAAAAGATTTTCTACCGTACATTTTAAAAGCTGGTAAAGTCAACTGTAGCTGACCTGGAAAGTCTTGTGCTTTCAAGCAGTTTCCCATCACATATTGATTATTAAACAGTATTACATATTATCATTCAACAGCGTTTCTGTCCAGCCAAATCATAAATCCCACCCATTGACCCCTTTTAATAATTAAACCACTAGGATGCGTACCTACAGGCTCAAAGCAAGAATTATGAAAAACAACAAAGGGGCTTAATTAGGCATAATTGTGCCTGTAGCTCAATAAAAAAGCACAAGCAAGACGCAAATATCATTATGGACTTTTCACAGTTTCCTTTCTGTAAAAAATACTGGTAATCTAGGCCCTGTGTGGGCTTATTAGAGTAAGTGGTTAAAGGAACAAGTTACATGTATTTAGAGGACTCCTGTACCTGATTATAGGGAACTGGGCTGTTCCTGCAGAAAATCATGGGGGTGGGCGGTTACAACTTTGAATTTCAAAGGAAAATATAGGAGAAAATGTAGGGGCTGACAGAATGAACGATTGACTTGTGCTTAGTGAAATAACTGTGCTTAACTCTTCTTTATCACTTTCTAATCTGTAAAAGGCGTTGACCTGCTTTATGACTGTATCACTTTCTAGACAAGGTATTTACATGGTCTCATTACCATAGTGATCTGCATACCTAGAGCCTTTAATGTATTTATTTTCACATACTGAGAGAAGTGCCAGCATCACTCAGACTCCTCACTCCCAGACTCAATGATTTCTTTCAGATAAAAGAAGGAAACTACAGCACAGTAGGATGTTGCAACCACGCGTTCAAAGTGCCAGGTTCCGATCCCTTTGTGGGGCTGGAAAGGAGAAATGAGAGAGGAAGAGGTCAAGCAGAGCTACACTGAAGTGTTCTCAGTGTGTTCACCAACACTTGACATCGGTGGTAAAGATGGGAAAAAAAAAAAAAAATGACAGAGATTATTTGACTTTGCTTGCTGCCTGCACCCGCCGGACTGCACGGCCTCACATATACTATGATTTAATCCACAGCCTACCTGTCCGTTAGCTGTTTCATGCCATCTTCAGAATACAAATTGTGAGTGGAAAACATTTTGTCCTGGTCTACACAGTAAAGATTTTGCAGCCCTATCCCTTTTCCTTTACAAGAAATACTTTGAGAAATGCAGAAGGCTTAAAAACGAATCTCTGGTTGGCAGACTAGCTTAGAAATTAATGATTAAGGGGACAGGTTTCGCAGAGTTAATTTTTTTCCCACTCCCTTAAAGGTTAGTGTCTATAGTCTCTCATCCCTAGATACTTTTAGCCTATTTCGTTTATGTATTTATAAAATACTCATCCATTTGAGAGTGTTTGATGCCAGAGAGAACGCAAGTTGGATTTATACAGGCCCTTTCACATTCAAGGTACTCTTATCCGCTCTATATCAATGAATTCGATGCCATCAGCACGAGGCCCATACATGCAAACGAGCAAAGCACATGGTCACTGACAGCTTTGCATAAAGTCCTGAGCTTTACACACCTCCTTTAATTGGAGGAAAAATACAGAAAAGGCCACAGTGCTGAAATCTCTACGAGGACTCTCACGTTGTGAATTCCTTGGTGTGTTATCAACAGCAGGGGACTTCTCCCAGTACTTCATGTTTGGGTGCACTCCCAGAGAAGCAGCATCTTCTGCTGTTGATGGACCTGGGAAATAAAGAGCTGGCTTCCTGTCCCGAATCTGTCAGAGATTGGTGGTGTGAACTTGGCCATTTCCCCCAATCTCTCCTCCTCATTCAGGATCATATTTCATTTCAAAAGAATCCTTTTTCTGCAGGACTCTTGAAAACGGTTCATCAGTTGCATTTTTAGAGCATCATCCAGTTTTCCTCTTCCCTCAGATCTATGTCCAACTGTTGTCAGCTGGTTTACACTTACTGTAAGCTCTTTTAAGGTTAAAACCATGTTTTGGTTTTGAGTTTGCAGCCGGTTCGTCAAGCAAAGAAACTCTTAGGCAGTATCACAAATTATATCACCACCACCAAGATTTCATGAGCATCTGAAGACAACAAATCTTGGCTCCAGACCTGAGCTAAAGTAATTCCTTATTAACAATAGACAGTCGTGGCTCAACACAACAAATATTCTTATCTTCTCGTTAGCTGTTCCTCTACATTCCCTTTCCTTTCACACATTTCACACCTTGAGAACCACTGCACTAGTTTAAGTCAGAGGAGCAATGAAAAGGTGACGTAGCCTTGCTGATAAGCGGGGGTAAACCTGAGTATAACATCAACCCCTATGTCTATACCCACGCTTTCAAAAAAGGACAAAGCTTTTTACCTATTATTTTCATTTCTGAGATACCAAATGAAGTCTCTTTTGCTGTTCAGCTAATCCTTACACTGACTTGGAGAAGAGATATGTTTTTGTCACTTCCTCATGCTGATAAGACTTATATCAAAGTTGTGGGGGAATGAATTGCAATTTTTCAATTTAAGAGACTGCTCGTATCAGCCAGAGTCTTAGTTAAACAAATCCCTTGTGAACAAGAGATAAGTGCAACATATTTGTGTATTAAACAGATTTGCTTCCTGTGCTATATGCAGCAAATAAATATATTAAAATTTCTTCCAGTGTTCATTGATAATAACTTACTA
Organism: Athene noctua; assembly: GCF_965140245.1. Classification (NCBI taxonomy): domain Eukaryota; kingdom Metazoa; phylum Chordata; class Aves; order Strigiformes; family Strigidae; genus Athene; species Athene noctua. The sequence continues at coordinate 5,563,109 of NC_134064.1, read as the reverse complement.
AATGGTGCAATTAATGTGATATGCAGCCAATTAGGATGAAACAAGTAGTTGCTTTGGTCTGCACTTAACGTTGATGATAAGTTGACAAAGATGTCTCAAGCACTATCTCTCGAGCATTTACTTGAGCTCCACACCGTAATACTTTGCTGTCAGTATCTGTCAGGCTCGAGTCCTGCCTACATTAATAGAGATACACAGAACCCCTACACAGGGTAGTAGTCGCAGCATCCACACAGTTTCAAAATGGAATTCACACTGCTGTCCATTTACTGAATTATACTTGCTTTAAATCTATTATTATACCAGTGTATTATAGCTTTGTATGAGTTTGCCTGGCCTGTTGCAAATGAGTTTTAAAAAAGGACAAATGACTTCTAATTGAGTAGAGCTGAAGAACATGGTGTTACCGTGTGCCAAAAAAATTCAGACCCTGTTTTCCCTTACCAAGGTGTCGCGGATGAAAGTATTGACACGGTAATGATTTAGTAAAAATAATCTAGATTTATTAATAACTATTTGTCAATACAAAATAACTCAGAAAAGCGACTTATTCAGGTTCTAAAATGACAATATTCACTCTAACTTACTTAACGGTACCTTAATTTATACACGTATGTACATGCGCATACACAAACCAGACATGTACATACAGGAACAAAGGGGTTTGGGTTCGGTGAAATGAACACAAAAGGGACAAGCACACAGGAACAAGGGTAAGGGTACCCACACACACACCCACCAATAAACAGGTGAAAGAGAAGCAGCTCAAAGAAAATTTCCCTCTCGAGTTCAGAGCAAATACTCCCGATGCCTTGGCATTCCTCAACGGGCGATAACTGAGCCTCGAGCGGGGGGACTTGGCCCTGGCCGTCCGTCTGGAGCAGACGACACCCGAGAGGCTCCCAGCTCAGGGGAGATGCTGGTCAGAGCCCGCTGCCACCCAGGAGAGCTCAAAGGGTCTCTCTGGGGATCGCAGTTTACAGGATCCAAGATAACTGACTTTTGTCAAATACTGTCGGGTGCCTTCCGGCAGCTGCACATGAATTTGAATAACATGCAACCCTGTTATTGTTCCATCCGATCCCATCCCAGGCACAGGGGTGTCAGGCCATCAGGAGGTGATGGGCCAGTATAACCCTTTCCGAGCAATTGGGGGGCAGGGGCCAGGCTCGTCAGGGTTATCAGTCCTTATCTCCACAGATGGTGTATGGCTCGGGGGGATGTGGGTGGAATCACACCTGGCACCCAGCAGCCCAGCAAGGAGAGCAGGGAGGGGTAAGAATTGCACCACCACACAAGGTAAACAAGGTGCTTACCCTGCTATTGAGAACAGGGTTCTGTTCCCAGCTCTGCTTCTTATTTCATGTAATACACTGGAATTTCACAATTATAATTTAAAAAGAAAGAAAAATTGCATTAGACTGAAAGGGAATAAAATTTCGAAAGCACAAAGTTCACAGACAATTCTGTGTCACTCCCGCATGCTACCAGAGTAACTCCTGTTTCCTCACTGTCCTCAGCAGTCAGAAGAGGAGTCAGCTGTAGGATATGACACCCGGTGCCTCACCTGCCGCTTTGGATTGGCTGGGGACAGAGAAATTATTGCGGCTTCTTTGTGAGCATCCAGCATTGTTCGCTGTCGGAGACCAGGCAGAGGGGCACACAAATCATTGCTCTGTTTCATTCTATTTCCCTTTATAGCACTTGGTTTCTCGGTAATAGTCTGGCTCTTCCATCTGAGTCTGAAACGAGAGCCTTCAAAGCAGCGAAGTATGTCAGGAAATTGGTGGAGGGGATGGACAGAAACAGAGTGTAGGTGCCTGCTGAAGGTACAGCCAGGGCAAAAGATGTGCAAATTCAGGTGTCGTTCCTTCTGAACGCTTTGTGGACAATTTCATTTTAATCCACTGATGAAAGGGTCAGTGCACATGTCAGTGGTCAGAGGTTTGAGCGACCTTGAGGAGAGCAGACGACTAGAGCACTGCACTTAACAGTCTGCAGCGTGCACACGCTGAATGAAAATCCATGCCATGTACCTCTGGTCTCTCCCTAAATCAATAATCAAAGCTGCTGTTGATGGCTTTGGATCACTGAGCTCATGCAGTAGAAGGCTATTTCCAGGATTTACCTTCTCGGAATTTAATGTTTTAAGAAAAAGAAGAGTTAAGCATTTTTCTCTGTTGTGTAACAATCTCCCTGGGTGAAATAGCTAACGCCGAGATAATTTTGAAGACTACCAGTAGTTCTCATCATCCGGGTATTCTGAATACTCTCAAATAATTCGCTGGAGTTGTGACATTTCAGTCCCTGTCACTCTCTAGTTATAACCTCAGCTTGGAGGTTTGTCACGTAACCTTGTCCACTCATGTGGATGAAAGGACTTTGATCCTCACAGAGCAGAACTCACAGACATTCGATTTCACAGTTGTGATACAAATACAGCAGAGCAGCAACCGCCAAACTCCTGTTTTCCTTTGGAAAATGTGATTAAGTGTTTCTATGGGTTTGGTTTGGGTTTTTTTTTTGGAGGAAGGAAGAGCTAAAGGAAAGAAGGTGCAACACTATTGATACTTCAGTTGTAGTAGAGCTTGTAAACCTGCGGGATGAACCGCCGCGCCAGCGTTATGTAAATATAGTAGATGGGCAGAAAGATGGAGACTTCTTGCAAAATGTATGAATATTCATGTCTTTAAGTTATATAAAGGATGGACTTTTGTTTTAGTGTGTGTACATTAGGTGGAGTGCCTCCAGCACTGCAATACAGGATGCCTGCCTTCGAAAACTCCAAACTAAGTCTTAGAGGGTTCGTTTGAGACCAAATTTATGGTAACAAAGGCCTTGAGGGAGTTAATAGACTGCCCCAGTGTGCTCTTATGATGGAGAACAAGATCTACAACAGCTGGAATTTTTGAACTTTACGGACAACTTAGAAAAAAGATATTTAAAGGAATTTTTTGAGGAAAACAGCAGATCCGGTATGAGGAGATCATACCAGATGTTCTCTGAATTCTAGTCCTGTTTAGCCGCAGCAATAACAGCACCTTGTGAAATGAGGGAGCATAAGGTTTTATTATCCATTCCATACTGCTGCTTTTTTCAGAAATTAAAGCGTTGTTTTCGGGTCCGAGTGCATCTGAACAAGGCACAAAACCGCTAATGGGAGTGGTCTGATACTCAGTTCACCCCGTCACTGGGAGCTGGAGGACGAAACTTTCCAGTTGTTTCTCTAAACATAATTTTGCCACTCGTTAGAGAGAACTAAGTGGTAGTGGAGGGAATTATGAAAAGAGCAATAGTAGAGGCAATTTTTTCATCACCCTGTTGACTTCCAAATACAGGGATTTCAGCAGGTATAACCTTAATTTCTAGGGAAATGGAACTGCTCTGTCCAGATTATCTTCTTGCGTTAAGCCTCCTACAGATATCCACTGTGACCTTTAGCAGCCTGGTAATCCATGGCAGTGAATGACACGTCATCCATCAGCTTCCTGGTAAATGCTGATCTAGCAAATGGGAACAGACAGACGCTGCCTCTGGCCCGAACCTTTTTTCACTTCACAAAAAGAAGAAAAGACACCTCAGAGCAACACTCAGGCAACACTGGTGACGTGGCTTAACACGCCGGGAAATACGACTGCTGCCAAGTCGTTCGACATGTCTCCAACACTGGTGGCAGGGACAGGGAGTTTGCAGAATAAACGAATCTGTCCCAAATTGATTTGAAGATCAAAAAGTCTTCTGGGCTGGGACTGTGTGAAGGTTAAACCTAGCTGCCAGCAGTGGCGAGTGCTGACCCTGCACAAGGGACCCAGCGTGAACCTTTTGCGCCGTTCAGTTCCACAGATCATGTTTTAGCAAGTTCTGGTACCGGGGTCACTTCCAGCTTTTATCTCTTTACACTCACATGCACATTCGCTTTTTAGGTACAAATCTGAGCGTTTATATTCTTATTAATGTCTAACCTGTAATTTACTCCCTTGTTACCTCTTAAGTTCAGTGGCAATTCTTCTGTGAATGGTTTTGAGTTGTTCTAGCACCAAGTTGTTCAGAACTGAATGCAGTACTTCAGCTTTCCTGAATGCAGTGAACGCTGCATTGGAAACAACTGAAGGGGCTTTTTTTTATTATTATTTTTTTTTTTAAGTTATTTTGATGTGACTAGATTTATTGATTTGAATGACTGCTGGATTTATTTTTTTTCAGACTTCCATTTTATGTTCTTTACAAATTAAATCCTTCATAGCTGCCATAGTGTTATTTTTATTTATTTATATTTCCTTCTCTTTTCCTAGCTATTTAGAATAAAACACTTTCCACAATCCCAGGAGAAAATCCTTCAAAGCTAACGACCTTGTTAAAGGTTCACTCATCACAGTAAAATGCCAAACAAGGTACTTTAAGGTAGTAGAAATGGATGACAAATGTATCTTTACATTATCATTTAGAAAAAAAAAAAGCCGCAAACCCACACCTAGATGTAGGTCTGTCGATTCCATGCATTTAAATGTCATTCTTGGCCACTTCTTGGCATTTTATGTCAGGTCGAATATAACAGGGACTCTACCAACATAAGTTAACTGAGCTGCTTCTGGAACTAAATATTGTTTACCCCTGGAATAATGTGCAAATGCTGACTTTTCCCTGAAAAATCCTCAGGATTGAAGTTTTAGTTTATTTTTATATAACCACTCATGTCTCAGGGGATACATCCCAGCTAGCCAGTGTAATTGTTAGTTTTCCCACCTAATGACCTGCCGAGAACCAGCCATACAACATCAACTCCAACACCCACACCTGGCGTGCAGACACTCACCGCGCCTGCCTCCAGGCACACACATGCATATCCTCATCAACGCTGCCTCTAAAATGGGGTGAAAAACCAAAGTCCTTACGGATCTCTCAGGATTTTATGGCATTCTTTGCAAGAGTTGAATTTTAATTCTAGTAAGATGTTATACACATATCTGTTTATGTTTTAATTATAACACAGATCACCCAAGAAAGGGCTTTGAGGACACGTAAGAGGCAGAAGCTTGAAGACACCTTTGATCAGAGAAGACATGAAAAAGCTCACTCTTTTATTTGGCCTGGCAAAACTACAAAAGCTGTTGTTGTCACCGTGATACCATAAAGTTCTTTCCATGGTGATGGCACCCAAATGATTTAGGTTTTGTAAATTTTACACCCATTTTCAGGTTGACTCACGAGAGTTGCCTTGGACCGCTTGAGTGTTATACACAACTTCCACTCTGCCTTGCACCCACATCCACGCCAGAGCTCTGCTCTCGTACAGCTTCCTAACGGCGGTGATGTACAGAAACCACCCCCCGTCATCCCCCTTCCCAGCCTTATCACCAGTTACAGGCAGCAGGGACAGGAAATCAGGACCTCAGAGCGCTGTATAACGCAGCAGGTCTAAACTCAGATGGAATTGTGAACGGGCCATCTTAGACTAAGAGGTTTTCAGTGGACGTTATCAGTGGGGATGATTTAGAAGAAAAAAGGAAGGGTGGAAAAGCAAGATTTTACAAATCCTCTTCTCTACGGCGACACTGTTGGACTGTTAAGAGTACAGGTATTCACACAACGTAGATGGCAAGCAGCTATGGACCCAAACCCCTTTAACACTTTGCAGATCTTCAGATTCTGAACTTTCTTACTTGAACCATCTCCAGAGCTGAGCATAATTGAAGTTAGGTAGTAATTAAATTCCTCAGCATTGCATGCAAGTGTAATGTGTTAATAAAAAAGTAATTGCACCTTCATTGTTTCAGCAGGTTTGGCTTAATTACATGGCAGTTATATTTCTCTCTACTTATTCACTCTCAGCGAGGGCTCTCCTTACCATCTGCTGATATTTAATTAATATATGCTAAATGTCCTACTATATTATTAAATCCCATTTAGAATTGTCCTTAGTATCTCAGTATAGGACTGCCTATATTGCAGGAGAATGAGCAGGGACCTTGCCTTGTATTTAAATAATTTAGATAAAAGAAGGCTCATTAATGAAAGAGGTGTTATCTTTCCCTCTAGAAATGAGCAAAAGGGGAGGACAATTATTCTAGAAACGTATTGAAAACCTGGAAATTTCCCAGAGGTAAAAGTTATCTAAAAATCCTTATATACTACCAGGTCTGACAGTCCTTCTGGCCGATGCAAGGCAACTTTACTAATTGTAATATTTGTGTTGCTGTACATCACGGGAGAAAACAACAGATTCCATTTTGGATTTGTGAATAAAATAGAGATAAGTCTTCTTACTCTCAAGTAACAAAAGATTTGCACTGGGACATAACGTGAAGTCAGTCAGCCAGGATAAAGCTTGTATTTCTGAAGATCACTTCCCTGACAGCTTTATTTTTTTCCCCCTTTGCAAAATATCACCAAGGAGATTTTACATATATTATTGCATAACTCAGCATGTTGGTTAAAATACCACTCCATACGAAAAATGGATAAAAAATAGCGAGGTATAAACATGACAGAATCAGGATTAAGATCTTGTGCCTCAGAAATAAACACAATGGCCAAGATTTTCAAAATTGTCCATGGGTGAGAGGAAGAAAAGGAACCGAGCAGCTAATCATGTCTGAAGAGAAATGGGAATCTGCACTCAATTAATCTCACTGCTTTCACTGTTTCCTCACAAACTCACACGCTTCTGAGGCAGAGGTCCGGGGCAGAGCCAGGACTTCGCATATCAAAAACCTCTGCAATAATGTCCTAGTTTTTTATCATCCAAGCAAGCAGGTTAATTATTTGTCGTTACCAGCTAAAATCATGACACAGTTTTATCACACACAGTGTTTCTTTGCCTGACAAACTGTCTAAGCAGAACGGCGGCGGACGGAAAACGAATGGAGGATCCGGGGAGCAGAGAGTCATTTAAACTTCCTCGGAATATAATAAGAATGAACTTTTGCACAACTAGAATTTAAATCAGAAACAGTACCAAAGTCAAAACCACCTCCAATAACCTACCTACTTCACAGTTTTCCTTTGGGGCAGTGTTTAACAAAAGATATTAAAACCTGGAATAGTTATGAATGCAAATACATGAACCTACAATATTATCTGTATTCCAAAATTCCTTTTCCATCTTTAAAAACTGACTCTAGCCTGGTTTTAATATTTGCAGGTTTGTCTCATATTATTTTTGCCAAAGCTGTTGTGTAGCGTATTTCGTGCCGAATAGGGAAGGTGGCACGTACTCCTAACCATGAAATATCACCCTGTACATGAAAACAATTAAGATGGTTTGAAGTTGCCTCTACTTGTATCTTACAGGTCTGATGCAAAAGTCACTGAGATGAAGAGAAAAATTTCCACTGACTTCAGAAGGCTTTCGTTATCTCTGTATAAATAAATATAATTCCCAATGCTTCATTTCCCCTGGAACGATTACACTTCTATTAAGTCATGCATTTAAAAAGGACACAGAATTTTAATAAGTAACTTTTCTCAGCGCACCTTATGAAGAAATTAATTAGATAAACCTGTTAATTGCTAAACTACGAAGTAGTGACAGACTAAATGTCCACTCAAACCACGACAGCACCATCCTTACAGACCGCAGGAAGTCAGCGCTCTTCAGATCATCACAGTGGAGGTGAATTCCGTTTTGTTTGCATTTTAGCCAAGCAACAGTGGCTCTAACAGCTCAACCATGCTAATGCTGCTTAACCTTACACGGATATTTATAGACTTACCTCTGCAGAATTCTCTCTAAACAGGTTTTTGAAGCTGCTTCCACACTCCTGAGGCAAATTACAAATGAAATCCATGAAGGATTGGCAAGCGGCTCCCGACAACTCCGAACAACTAATTATGTTACAATACCTTTCAGATGGCTTACACAGAATAATCTCTCTGATATTCAAGGAGTCAAGGCTTGGTAGAATTTCCCTGATGAGCTTCATTTGATATGCTTTGGGAGTCTCCTACATCACACATTAATGCCGGAAACAGTTGTTGTTTTTTGTACGGCTTAATTCATCACTTTGTTTTACTTACGCACCTCCTACTCTGTAGTAGTACAGAAATGTTTCATTTACAGATTTAAACCCTGGGTATTGGTGGCTGCTGCGGTCAGTAAGTGGGCATTAATGCTAGCAGGAGAGTGACTTGGTGTACAGAAATATTGGCATATTTAATTAAAACTTAACTCCTGCTGATAGCACAAAGTTCTCTTATGAAACGGTAGACAAATACTTGAGAAATAGTAGGGTGGTATTGTAGATAAATCACTGAAGAGGGACTCGGGCTTTGATTCTAGTTCTGGCGTTGCTACAGAACTGCACAGTTAAAAGGGAAGAAATGTAAAAGTACCGGAATGATGCAAGAGCCTCACTCCAATGCGGAGTGACTCAGATGTTTCAGAGACTCGGCCTGCTTGCTCTTTGCTGATTTAGCCCACCGAAGGCAGAACAAGGTATCAGAGTGCAGTTGCCTCTAATACCTCGTGAAGACAACTTGGATCTCATGCCAGCGTCACCTGAAGTTTAAGGATGTGCAAAAATGAAACGATAATTTCGTTTTATCAGCACAGTGCAGTGCATGTATGTCCGGAGGTCCAACCTTTTCATATATATCTTAACCATGATCAGGGCAAATACCACAAACAGGTTTTGGTGACTGCAGAAGCCATGAGGCAGATTAATCATACAAGCAAAGATGATTTTATTGGTATTATCTACAGTAACAAAACCTGAGGGAAGAAAAAATGGAACACAAACACAGTTATATCTAACAAGGTCTTTCAGATATGTCTACGGGGATTCAATTCGTATTTACCTCTGGTTGCATAGTTTGTTTATCGCTGGTTTTGACAAGTATTTTCATTTATCAAAAATCTACTTAAAAGCTGTTGGGGGTGACCTACTACTATTATTAAAGCCATTAAATTTATTATCTGTCTTTATGAATAAAAATAAGAACAGAAAGCTAAAATGACAAAGGGCGAAAACAGTCTCCTAGAAACCTGGCGTTTTCCATTCCTTCAGAAAACAGCCAACAGTGCGTTTCAGTCCAGATCTGTGCTCCACCACACGCTCATCCATATAAACAACCTTAAACCACGAATTTCCCTAATGCATCTGACAGTCCTCTGCAACACCCATGAATCATTGTCGCAGAGGTGTTACTCTGCTGCTATCTCCTCAGCAGCTTGCCATGGTTTTGTTTACACAGACTACTCTGATATTCCCCTCAATTCTTCCCGTCTTCCGATGTTTTTTCCTGAATGGCTTCATTCAGCAAACTCATCCCTACAGATTTCTAGCCTGTCCCTATTAGAACCAACATGTGGTTTGGGCAGTCTACAGATATGAAGGGGTTTTGGCTTTTTCCTTTTATAGAGCAGTTCCAGTTGTTCAGCCTGGGGGTTTTTTTTGCTCATGAGAACTCAATTTAATTCAAGGTACCAAAATATTCTGGATCTTTTGGTGGCTGCAACAATCCTCCTCTTCCAAGTTGCCTGGAAAAGTATTGACAGAATAATTTCAAGAGACTATTAATCTTCTTATTAAGTCATTTTCATCCTGGACCTTTGCCATTTTTTCAGCACTTTCTTTCAGAAGGGCAAGACTAATACATTTACTTTGCTTTTATGACCTTTGTGCTTTACTTAATAAAACAACTGGGGTATTTTCATTCATTGTTTTGCCTTGGTAACACCCTGTTACCTATACCCAGTGCTTTCAGAAACGGCATCTGTTGCCTCCTTTTCATGTGTTCCTTTATCTCCTCCCTAAAAGGTTCACAACAATCCCAAATTGTTCCACAGTTCATCCAAAAAGTGATTCCCTAGCAGTGCAGTTTCAAAACTGGCCTCTTGTACATCATAAAGAGAGAAGATACGCCATAAATATCCTGTCGTAGTAATGTTAAATAAAGACACAGAACAGTTCCCAAAAGCAAAAAAAAAACCCATTTATGACATTTCACAGACATTCTTACCCATTTTCATAAGGATCACTGGTTCTGAGGGGACACTTAAAAATAATAATCGTGATTTCACTCTCTGATATGAATGAAGAGATGAGGATTAGCAGCTGATTAAAATGCTTGCAGAAAATAGTTACGATTAAGTGAAGTAATCCTTCAAGAAACCTAAGGCTGCATCAGATAAATTTTGCTGTGGGGATTGCACCCAAGCATTCAGCGAGGCCTCTTGTACCATTTTGTCAAGAGCCCAGATTTATTTAGGAACCCAACGGGGTCTGACCTGCACTCACACAAAATGATAGTCTAGAGGACAAAAGAAGATCTATTCCCCAGTTCTCCGATATTTAATAAGAGTGTAGACATCTAAGAGCTTCAATTGCAACGCAGAATTTTCCATAAGGTATTTTATTAATTAATCTTATTTACTGACTCACTGAGCAACTGCCTTCTAGCTTGCCCTACTCCAGCTTTAAGAGCAGCTTCACAAAGTTATTAGAAATGAAACATTTTCTATTGCCCTTTCCCTGTGTTTTCTTCATTACTCTGAGCAGGCAGAGAGATGCTCTGTGGGGTGCTCCATGATGGGAATATTTCCCTGCAGCAGACACTTTCCTAATTGGGATATTATTTCAGGAAAGTAAGCAAAAACCGAATGCAAGAAAGGCAGCCCCCTTCCTATTTGAACCTTGGGTACAAACCGACCAGCAGATTTTACTGCCTGGCACCTCTTCAGAATTCGGTGGCGTTTTTCTGGTTCCCAGGTCACAGAGATGTTTATTTTGCAAACACTCAGGATGGCCTAAGGCACTGCTCGTTCTTATCTTCATACCTGACCTGATGGAACAAAACGCATAAAAGCCCTCTTCGCCCACTTCGGGGTCATACAAACTAACATCAAATGCTGATAAAATTGGTTTTATCTCCCTGGGCTGATTTTGTGCACTAGCAGTTCAGCGGGCACTGTTCCACCGGCTGTTCTACGGCGGGCAGCCAGGAGCCCCCAGCTGACAGCCAGCAATAAGCCACTGGGCACTTTGATACCTCTGACTAGTCCAGGGAGCTCTGGAAAAAAACACGTCCGCTCTACTCAGAAAACTGCTACAAAATCCCTTACTTGGATATAACAAAATCTATTTTGAAGCCTCAAATTGGACTGAATATAATAAAATCACCTAGTACAGTAGCTGGCTTCAAGGAGTTTGCAATCTAAGCTGACGTGACAGACAACTGAGGAGAGAAAAAAATCTACATATAAGGAAGAAATCCTCAAAGAACATAACTGACATGCCCAGGGTGACAGTGACTGAGGAAGCCAGGCTGGACATTTGGCTTTCATTTTCCAATTGCCAACCTACTGCATCGAAAGTATGAACACCAGGTATGAATAATTGCCATTCCAACTCTAACAGAGAATGATTTGAGGGCAAGGGGTATTTACTTTGCACTGGTGAAGACAAAAGCAGAAGATACAAGGCAGTGAACAGTCAGATTCTTCCTCCGAGTATCATGTTGCTGCTGTAACTGTCAGAGAGAGGCCAATGAGAAAAGCAAAGCAACTCTTACAGTCAGAGTCTTATATAATTTGGTAGGATTGAAGCTAACGTGACAATAGAAACTAGTCACAGGAAAAACTGCTTTCTTCTAACACTGAAGAAACGATATTGTGGTAAGGCAAACAGTATTTCTCCATGAACCACCTCCTCCATTTCACTGCAGTATGTTAGCCTTCAAATTTTCCCAGCCTGAATTAAGCAAATATTTTGTCCCAAACACCCTGACTTTCTCTAGAGAAAGGAGGAGATTCAATAGTACTTCCACCATCTTTTCATGCTTCTTCTAGTTATTACAATTCTTCCCTCATTTCCTGTTACAATCATGTCTTCATAAAAGTTCATAATGAGGTTTTCAACTAGAAGGAACCTGGGACATTTGTAGACTTCATCCTTCTATCTTGTAAAACATATTATAAATGCAGGTAGAAAATTTTATTCCTACTAAATAGCTCTCTAGTTCTTCCTATTTCCTTATAGAATATTTGTTCTCAGTTAAGTTTTATGCGAGTCTTGCACAGGAGCAGTCTTCAGTTTTAATTTGGCATCTACACCACCAGCCTCGCTGCGTAAGATGCCAGTTCAAATCCATCGTCTTTTATTAAGCCCAGCCAAAGCCCTAAAGAGCTTCTACGCGCACCAATGGGTCCCTGGAGAAACGGGACGATGTTATTTGAATATAATTCAGAGTCAGACAATCGGCCTCTCTGTCACTAGACAAACAGTTTAGCTGTGAGTGATGCTCATGAACAGCAATAAATTAATTGCATGCTGAAATCCATGCTTTCAGTGTTCCACTCCTCCCGGTTTGAACTACAATGAAGCAGGGCCGCAGCCAACGTGGGGACCATGCTTGGGCTCCTCTGTACGCCTGACTGTCAGAATGACTCAGAACAAAGATGCTGCAGGCAGCGCTCAGGCTAGAAGGTTCAGTCAAACAGAGAGTTAGCGTCTACAGGAATGTCTTGGCGCTCTGGCAGTGAGTGGCCAACCCAATGCAGGGTTCTCCTGGCAATATTCCCTTCACATTCAGCATCAGAACTGACCAAAGCAAACCCAGAAGATCACAACAGTGGAATCCTTTAGTTTTTAAACAAGGAGCCTTCCCAGTCAAGGACAACTGGGAGCGTAGCAAGGCTTTCTGAACTACCTCACCTCCATGCCTGAAGCTTGCGTACTGCCAGAAGCTGTAAGAACACATAGGGTGATTTTCTTTTTAGAATAAAAAAGTAATTTCAAAGACATTTCATGATGGGCTGATCAGTAAAAAAGAACATTTTGCCTCTATAGGGTATTTGGAAACTATTGCAATATCTAAAAAGCAGTATCAAAACTCCATTTAAAATTATTGTAGTTCTAGAAGACAATTTCTGAAGCAATGAGAATTACAATTTGGTACTGTGCTTCAGAGCTCTCCCAGTACTTGAGGAAAAAAGTGCATCTCAACATGAATGTTCAGTGTCTTTAGCTGAAGTTACTTCTAATGGAGTGACAGAACCTTTGGGCAGATTATTAAATCTCAACTAAACCAATGATACTTGCCCCGATATGTGTACTTTTAACATTTGCAAAGTGAAAACCTCGAGGTTTTTCAGCGGAAAGTGTAAAGGGTAACGGTTCTGTGGGAGTTGCCACCTCAGGATGAAGTGATCTGGAGAGGAATGCACAGCACCCTACTATTATTCAAATGCATTTTCAAAACATCTAATTGTCTGCTGTCCACAGACAGGAACACAGGTACCAACTGTACAGACACTTACCTAATCATCAAATTACTTGATGCACTGTGTGAAATTTTCTTGCACCTTGAAAACCTCACCTGATTTCCAGGCTTTTAAGGCTTTTACAAGATTTCCACTCTACCGCAAACTACATGTGGAATTAAGAAATTTCAAACTAAGCAGTTACTTCTGCCATTTTATTTGTAGGGAAATCAGAAACCAAATGTATTGATCGGAGAGATGAGTTGTGCTAAATATTTCATGGCAAAACACATTATGTCGCTTTTTTTTTTTTAAAAAAGTATCTTCAGGTTATTCTGAGTTACAGTCTTTTTTTTTTTTTTTCTTAGTCTGGTTACAAAGTCCAATCACAGAACATCTTAAGCCCCAAACTAAAAGGTGACAAGCAATTTAAAAAAAACCCTATTTGACCACCACCTCCTCTGTTTTTAAAAGCAGGAAATAAATTGTTTATCTTGTCAAAACCTGACAGGATAAAGAACAATGACATGAAGAAACATCACTAACTCAGGTACTACAAGGATGAATACCGCAAGCAGAACGCTGGGAAAGGATCTACATACTTATGACAGGAATGCAGTCACACAAAGAAACATAAAGTGTTTTAATAAACAGACTTAAGCTTCAGAAGAACGGTGGGAGTTGAGATTAGCTTGCACTGATGGTTACAGTCACAGTAACACAAAAGAGATTGACTAATCTGCATAAGACGGATTTAATTCTGCTTGCCTGCTCCTTGTTTGAGAAAAGATCTACCAGACAGACAGCGATAGCAGATCTTCTGTTTCAGCAAGTGTATTTTCTCCACACTCAAAAAGAAATTCTGGTCACATGTCCCAGATTCATTCTGCTTGGTACTGGACACAGAAGAGCCCAGGCTGACACCACGATGACCTGGATGATCTACGGTCGGCGTGGAGTGATCGCAGTCCTCAGCACTGAGCCAGCGGAGCAAACCGGCAACTTCTAGAGGACAAGGGTCTGAGTTACTCCCTCCGTTAAATACAGTTTTAAGCTACACCCCTCAATGAAGCCCTTCAGTAGTTGTCAGAAAAGGGATGAATCACGGGTAATTGTGGTTTTCATATTTTTCCCACTAGCAGCTTTCCTTGCTGTGGGAAGGCGCTACGCTGATTGTATGGGTCCTGCAGGCAGGAGTTTGGTAGGGCAGCCCAAGTGAAGTGAAACAGAGAATAGGAACCAGGGGAAAAGCAGCTCCTGCGTTCTGCAGGTTAGGGGCTGACAGAGGAATAATCTACCTCAAGAGTCCTTCAAGTTTTAGGGACACAGTGAGGTGCGTTGCTCCTCTGAGACATTGGGCCAAAGTAATAGAATCTGTCTAGGTAAATGCAGCATGTCTTGATAAAAGTAATCAGAAAGCAAAGACTGAAGTTTCTGATTAAATGTGAAGAAATTATGGAAGTTTGTTGTTGAACCATCAGAGCAACAGCTGCAACTACGCAAGCTGCAGAAATGATGAAAAGCTTTGGGTACACATTACCATGAAATACTCTGAATGTGCACTTGTAGTTAGCCGCCAGGAATGGATGAACACCATTGGGAGGGGAGGAATAATATTTTCAGAATGCAAGATCCTTACCACTGGAAGGGAAGAGTATTAATTAAGGAGTTCAAAACAGGAAAAAAAAAATATCACTCATAGCCTAGAAGTCTATTCACAGCCAATTTCTCCAAGCAAGGTTTTGAACGTGGTATGATTATGCTTTTCACTACCAGACAACTACATTGATGAGATCAAAGATCAGTTCTATAAAAGCCCACAAAGTGATTGATAGCGTGCTCGAACACACCATATGTTATACAATGGCGGCTGCTGTTTCCAATATTAGTGCTTATAACACTCAGAAGAGAAAGGGATGCATATCGAAGTCCAAACGAGGAAAATAATATTGGAACTGCTTCTAGGATCACAGCTTATAAATGGTGGCACAGCACTCTAGGAGAAGCCACACATAAACGAGTCTGGGATTCCCCAGATGGAGTCACCAGGAGCCAGAGTGACCATACTAATTTCAGAAGAATGTTCGGACCAACCCTTTCCAAATGTCAGAACACAGAAAATAACTTATATTGGAAGCGATCATCCACATGGTGACACTAAGTGTGAAACTCCGGGAACACAAAACTGCTGAGAGCATTACAAAACGTGACACTGAAACCTACAATCACCATTTCAAACTGAATTTGAAGAACAGATATCAGGCACTTTAAGACTTCCGACTGTAAGTTACACCACGGTAGTCAACATTAATATGACATGGTCTTTCATGTTTGTCACTACAATAGATGTCACAGTAACAGATGTCCAAGGGAAGGAAATCAAAGTTCAGGAACCATACGAAGGAACCAAACCAGATCAAAACAAGGAACTCCTCAAAACAGGGAAAGTAGCAAGAGAAAATGGAAGAGGAAATACTTCATCAGAAGCATCTGAAGAGGTGCTGCACCAGTTAAGAATAACCACTCTGAACGCAGTGCCGCTAACCGGCCAGCTGAAATGGGCAAAAGGTGCTGGGAAATATAAGCAAGGAAAGACTTGAACAGAAAGAGCAGAAAAACTTTAAGGCTTGTTGAACAGGCTCCGTTTGGTTGCTTGTGTTATAACACCTCTAGTTACACATCTCATGCTGCAAACAAAGAACTGGAAGGTGTAATTAAGAGGGTTGAAAGGTGAGAAAGCTCCCTACCAGCAAAGAAAGTTGTGAAATGCTGAACGGTGCAATAAAAGGACTGTTGTTATTTTGGGTTTTTTTCAAGGTGGAAGAGCAGAAAAAGGCTACAGAAATGTGGGAAAAAATCACCAATACAGCATGGGATATATACTTAATTCTGTAAATTCAGATCTTAGCATAAGCACTGGTGTCAAAGATGTAGGGAAAAAAAGCAAAAAAACACCTCACTGGGAAAGCCTGAGTTGCAGAGCTATGTCGGTACAGCCAGTTTACTTCAACTCAAGCAGAGTTTTAGGAGACAAGGAGAAGCAGAAATACGCATACTCGGTTCTATGGAGTTTTAAGATGACAAGAATGCACAAGTAGTAAATAAGTTTAGAAGACTTAGCCATCCAAAATCTACAGATTATAGTATCACTTCAAATACAGCTTACAGCTTAGCACCGGGATATGGAGAAACTGGAAACCAAAAAATTACAAGCAGATTTCTGAAAAACAAGTCAAATGAACACTATGTCGTAAACGGAATGCATTTATCGTAAGTAAAAATTTTGGGAAAGAAAATCGTTATCACATTATCCCAAAAGGGCGTAAATAGTCTCAAAACCATAACTAGCACCTCCGCCTTGGAAGGGATATCATGATGGAAAGACAGATTGCTCAGATAATCCTTTCACTGAACATCCTATCTTCTGACAGGCCTTTTGAAATCCGCCTGTTTTCTGCTGCCTTTTCTCGTCCCTGCGTGCCCAGGTGCAGGGGCTGCAGAGTTGGGATTACTGGAGATTGCAAGTGCCCTTATCTGAAGTCCACTAATACCAACGGAAGCATTTTCCAGCCTGCATATCCCCAGCCTTAATTTATTTTAATGCCTTTTTGGAAGATGCTTTTAACATTAAACTTATTGAACTTGTGCTTAATATCTTTACTCAATCGCATTACAAGGTAGCAGCGTACTCATCTGTGCAGAATCCCAGGATCAAGGCTCCAGTTTATATGATACCTCTTGCCCTTGCTACCCATGTAGAACCAACAGCGTTCGCAAAGCTGGCATGGCACTTATCCTTTTTTATGTTGCAAATTAAATAGACATGCTTCACTGCTGTAGCTCAGCAAACTGGAGTGAAAATTCACCCTTGAATGTACAAATCAATTTTGGTTTATATTTTGCTCCTGGATGCTGGGCTATGACACTGACAAACAGAGTGTTGCCTGACAAGTATCTTTTAGAAAAGGGGCAGGATAAAATACAGTGGAAGGGGCCGGGGGGGGAGGGAGGCAATTCCTCTGTGTTTTCATTTACAAGCGGTTTACTAAAACACGGAACATCTCCAGCATGCTCTGGTGATTGGCCTTATCTGGAGTATGTGCCCAGCAGCTGGGCAGAGATGGTGCCTTCCCTTTACCCCCCTCCCTCACTTCTATTTTCTTATAGATGGCAAGCAAATGTCTCTCCTTTCAAAGAGTATTAAAAATCACTGATGTAAGGGAGCAGAAAGACTAGCAGGCTGCCCATTCATTCCCTATGAATCATCCTGCAATTTCTTCGTTTGACAATTGCGCCTCATATATTTTAATATCGGTTTTGAAAGAAGAAAGCAAGTCAATTCATTCCTTAACAGCTCCCTGTAATTTCAGCCCGCTCTTTACTTATGTATGAAACTGAGTTAGGTGAAAAAGGTTACAGGCAGATGAATTTCAAGTTCCAGAGCTCAGGAAAGGCCAATAAAATGTGCAATAATCTTAATGTTTGGGTTTCACTGAGCTGCAAACACCTTTTATATTAACTGATAAAACACCGCTCATGTCGCAACAGATGCTTTGAGTTTTAAGGAGATTTCCTGAACTCCTTTGCAAACTTTGAGTTACCCAGAGTTCTTTTCTTCCGGCAAGTGGACTGGCAATCTGTAGCCCTTAGGTTATCACAGGTTTATATTCAACATTATTTTTCTACTTGTATAACAACGTAATACGTTCTGTCTGCTGAAAGACATATTTTGAGTCACAAAGAAAGAATAAGAGGTGGGAATAAGCTGGAAGTTCTTTGAGCTACATCCCTCTATTTTGCATTTCTTTTATGCTTGCAAATACAGGGATTTTATTTTTTAAAGTAACACCTGATTCTTTAAAACAAACACTATTAAAGAGATAAAATCTTCTTTACAAGGTCAAAAGCAAGCAGGTCAGCCACCTAAGCAATCTCTTCTCCCCAGTCTAAGCTACAAAGTCTTCAATAAGCTCTTGGGAAGTACCAGTGCTGGAAGGTGTAGCTGCAGAGGCTGTATCTGTCAGGCACAGGACGCCTCTTGGTCCTCCAGCCGTAAGAGAATAAATGAATTCTAAGAAATGACAAGAAGAAATGACGTGAAAAAGTTTCTGCAGGTTTTCTTGTTTCAGACCAGTTCCTGACCCTGACGGGTTCTGTTTCTTATGAAGTGGCTTTTTTACTCTTTCAGGAAAAATATTATTTGATTGCTCTGAAGAATGAAAGAGTGGTTTGGCTGGACTGAGCATGCCAGCATTTCTGTAACATCGAGGAACGTTTAATATTCTTACACTAAGCGCTCAAACGTGTAACTCCCCCTGAAAGGCCCAGTGTAAAAAGCCTGCTCCAAAGAAGCCTAATGCCCCGTCGTAACACTGAGTTCAGTAAAACTTGGTCTTAAAGATTGTGGATGAATTAGTTTGAGATTTTTCCGTGAGAAAGTTGCATATGTATTTTGGACTAGATCTCCTGCTGATAAAAGTCAGCATAACTCAGCTAAACTCAACACAATTACATCTGTTTACTCTTGGAGAATACCTGAGGCTATCTCTCACAGGCAGTGAGTTAGCAGTATTTGCATTTGCCCAGTTAACGGTGTAGTTTCTCCTGATTATCATTTGTGAAATTTATTTAAGTCATAATGAACTTGGCACAGTATTTTGTTATTTTTCTCTCCTAAAGTTCAAACAAAAGCTCTCAGCCACTGTGTGGCCAAGCACAAAATTGTTGAGGAATAAAGGAAGGGGCTTTACTGATTTCACTGCTCTCCAAAGCAGACTAATGTCATTTGAATTTAATGATCCAGAGGCTTTGTTTCTCCTACTTGCCTGCACTTATGCCATCATCCTGCTTTTTCCTGTTCCCACACCATTCCGAGTACCACAACCTCAATGTACCGGCATAAGTAATATTTATCATCTGCAAGGACATTACTCGATTTTGACTTTTTATGCAAATGTACAGATAAAAGTATCTAATACAGGTTTAAGATGTACCCCTCCCTTCCTCTCCTTCCCACCCATCACCTCCCACAGTTACTTTACAAGCTACATTCAGCTGCAGTGGGTCTGAAGAACAGCAGTGCCAATCCTAGCACCATGAGGCTTTTCAATGGATCATAAAGAATGCTATAATAACAAGAAAAACAGCTTCCAGGAAGAGAGGGGGAGAGTTATGGAGGTGGTGGAGATACAGAGATCCTCTCTCCTGTAAGCGCCAGCCACACTGCCTTGCCCATAGAGCAGGACAGAACAAGAATATCAAACACACCTGAAAGAACGGATAGCCTTTTGGATTCCCTACTTATACGATCAATTCCGAGATTAGAAAACAGATAGGAGTTGTTTTTCACACTGCAGGATTTCTGCAAACAGATCAGAAGAGGAAAATTAGCAATATTAAATGCTACCTCTTAAGTAGGCTGAGCTCATTCATTGCCAAGCTACTAGGAATTCAGTTCAATGCCTGCAAGAGAGCTATCAATCACAAAAACACTTGCTTTTGTATCTGTGCTAAAATCCATATACTTCCACTCTATTTTCTGTTTTATTATATTTGAAGCCATAGTCCCATAGATCATCTGGATGTCTTTAGTGCAGCCATCATCATTTCGTGAGATGAAATTACATATATAAAATCTCTACTCAGACTGCACGTCTGCTGTGGTTATCTTACACACAGATTTACCTGGTAGGACGAAACTGGGGAGCCCCACCAGGCTGAAACTCTCCCCTTTTCCCTCTCCCCTTCCTGGCCCCACGAGCATCAGCTGGCACTAAGTGCTGGTGGCCGCCGCCGGGGTTCTGATGGTGGCCGGGCACAAAGTCCCTTCCCCCTTTAAACCCGAGATGCAGCCGGTCACAACCAAACTGCTCTTGGTTGCTTCTGTCTGGCAACCAAGGAGTTGGACAGAGGTACCCGAAGGCCTCAGCTCCCAGGGAGAACACACAGCCCAGCTTTTCTTCAAGGAGGAACGTGTTTCTAATCCTTATGACTTCACGCAAGTATCTGCAAACTCTGGCCAAGCACACCCAGACAGATCACCGTCTAGAAAGCACGTAAGAACTTAGCTCTTGAAACACGAAGTTTATAACCCATGACTTTAAAATATCAGAGCTTGGTTAATACTGCAAGCCCTCATTAATTCAAATTTAGGGCTACTACTCAAATGCAATTTAGTGCAGATCAGCCAATTTAATAAATAACAGCCGATAATTGTCACAATCACTCCCTCTCCTGGGGCTTTTAAGCTGAATTCGCATTGGAAAGTTCCGTATCACAGGGTTTTTTTCATTCTTCCTGGGGTGTACTCATGAGTGGGGTGGAGCTCAGAATGACTATGTAGTGTCTGAAGAGATTGCCAATACCTGGGGTTTAGGAAAATGGAACCCTCAAACAATACATCAATTTGGAACTGTCCACAGACAGCCACGACTTCAATTCATCATTTGCTTTCTCAGGAAGAAAGAGTTTTCAAGAACGACAATTATGGATGAGCACAAGTAGTTGGTAATTGGGGTTAAAGATTGTGCAGGTAATTCGTTACCTACAAGTCTTTTTCCAGAGCTGATTATAATTTGAGGTATGTGAAATATTTTCATCTCCTGAATTTATTGGATCTTTATTTTGGATTCAGAGGAGGAGGTTTAATCTAGGATGTAGATACAGACGTGAAAGTGTAGTTGGATTCCATCTAAAAACAACTCCACATTTCGAAAGTTGTACCTTGTCAAACTAAGATTCACAACAAACCACAGAAAACAACTGTTCTAAAAGAACCTTAGAATAGGTGTGCAGCCCCTTGGATAGAAAAGTCTCAAAAATCAGCAGCGTTTTGATTACTGAACAGTGAAAGGTCACAGTAATTATTCCCATTCATGGGCAAGCAGGCTGATGCAGAGGTACTACCCGAGATGGTACACGACTGAGAGACAGAAACAGAACTTGTGACTCTCAGGAGGGGAATGTCACCCACAAGGCACAGTGTCCCTCTTACATGCCATCTATTGAGCAAGACTACACTGAGTTCTCCCCTTAATTTTATCATCCTTCTTGTGCTACGTTTTGCATGGAAGTGCATTTTATGGATTCGCTGCATTTTGGCAAACCTTATTTCTCGCAGTGATGACAACTCTGAGCATCAGGAATGAGCACCACTGATAAAACCCTCTTTCTGCCCTGGCACATTGTTGGGATGCTGCATCTGGCCTGGGTGAATGGCATTCATTAGAGCTGGTACACCAAGATAATGATATGCTGCAGCCAATTATGTCACTCGCTCTCTTGCCAATTAGCTCTGCCTGCCTGTCTAGCTGGTTCCAGTAAGGACTGTTGCCAAGAGTGAGAAAAGAAAAATTCTTTAGCCTTTGAGAATATGCATAATGCAGTTTCAGTCAGTTTGCAGCCACCTTCAGGAATCTCAGGGCATAGACAGACAATCACAATCAACAAGACCAAACTTCTTTGGAAAGCACCCGCTGAAGTGCGTTTTATTTAAAGTAAGTTGGCGCTTTTCAAAATCACATGGTGCTATACTGCAAAGTGACAAATTCTCCTTTACACAGAGACTCCTTTATTGTCTCGTGGCTCTATTCTAACGTGGACATATATTTATTTTGCAGTCAAAGCATGTTCTAGATACACTGTTAACAACAAACCCCTGGTACTACCATCGTTTGTATCTCCTAGGAAGGCAGTCGCCAGCCAAGGCTCTGTCCCAGTGTTGCTTAAACCATCTGTAGTGTAAACAGAAATTCAGAAAAATCTCATTTATATCTACAACTCTACCACCACAGGGACACACAATAACCATTTCTTCCATAATAAACTGACAGAACGAGTTTGGAGATACATAATTCGGTCACTATACAGCGACAGGTACCTTATTACATAACTACACCGTAATGTACTACTCAAACCCATATACACACGTGTACACGCAGATGTATATCTGTGAAAGAAGAGCAACAGATATAATTAGTGTACTCCATAACTTAATGACTGTTAATCGTTTTTATGGCTGCGTAAGATAAATGAATACTACAGGCATAATCAGACATCGGGCTTTGCAAGTAAATGACCAAGTGTGGGTGTTGAAGGGGAACCTCACTGGCTACTCCCCCGTTACAGCAGTACACAACTTGTGTGTGTGTGGGGGGAATAGATTCTGCAGCTATAGCTTTACCTGGAAGTTACATATATGTTCAGAATTGAGCAAGCACTCATGGACTCAGACAGATTACACCAATTCTGTAAATACATCCTCCTGATCTGAAAACTTTGCCTCTCGGTTATGCCCATCTGTAAAATGGGAATTATAATGCATTTCTTCCTTCTACCCTTTCTTCTCTCCTCTCCCTCTAATTCCTTCTCTAACCTCCCACTAGAGAATTCATTGCTCTTGCAAACTCTTCAACATGAGAACTTTTCCTGAGTATATACTTGAATGTATTAAAAGAATGGAGCTGTAGGGCACACAGGAATACAAATAATGGAATTATGGTACGGAAAGGAGAGACTTCTTGGTTTGAATCATTCTGAGAGACTAAAATAAAGACGGGACACAACAATTCAGATATTCCTCTTATGATAGCACAAAACTGTTTATGGACATACTCTAAAGGCTTAGCTGTGGTCAAATAATAATTTCCAGATCAATAAGCCTAATACAATATTTATGTAGGCTCTATACTTTAATTATGCCGAGATTATAAATTTAATTTAATATTATTCCTGCTGCGGGTGTTCAGAGGTGGGCAGTTAAAAGAACGCATGTCCCTTTCAATCAGAGCTTGTAGATACAGGACTCAATTTACTGCTGCACAGCGTAGAGACTGGGACATAAAAGGAGTATGACTTAAGATTATTCTAAAGGCTCAGTAACATTTCAGAAGAGTGGCTAGGAATATCTGTATTTCAGCAGCATTTTTTCCAAATCTAACTTTGCTTCTAATGTACCTGCTTTTTTGCCTCTCATTTTCTTCCTGCAGAAAATATTATGGTTACATAAGCTTGTTTTTATTTTTCTCTACATGTCACGTATGTCTGTCACAGATGGACTGAAAACCTTTTACCAGATTTAACCTTAGTTTGATAGAGCGGGGAAGAGTATGAGGGATGGGTTATATGAGAGACCATGCTGTTTGTGATCATTTATGGGGGCGGGGTGGGGGAAGAGGGAGAGGGAAGTGCTGTCAGCAGAGAAATGTGAACAGGCATCGTGGATAGAGACAACATGGACAGATAGAAAAATAAACCCAATACTTATGAGAACAGGGTGAAAATAGAAATTACAGTATGGAAAATTCCAAATCAGTCCTTCACAATGAAGTCCTCAGAACGTCTGGGCTTGTATTTACTAAACTCCCATTGTCATCCAAAGCCTTACCCCCCAGAGCAAAGCCTGGTTAGGCGTCCCTTCACAGGACTGCCTCATCTGCTACAGTGCAAAAGTAGTAATAACAATGCATGTACAGGGGAAAAAAAAAAAAAAAAAAAAAGAGATGAGTAATTGTGGTGCATGGAAAATTACAGACAGATTAGCAAGATCACAAGAGCAATCATTTCTGTCACCAACAGAGAGAAGTTTTACAGGCAAAAGGAGTTACTAGCTCTGTCACTGTTATCTTCAGGAGGATACTGTCTTAAGGCACCAGAAGAGTCCACCAGCATTGGAAGTTACGTGCGATACATCTTTTTAAACTAATCAAAACTGCCCTGCTCTAGCAATACGTTAAAGCATTTAAAGTCTGCCCAGAGTCAATAGTAATTACAGAAATTTATCATGGTTGCCAATCATGCAGTTCCAACCCAGGGTGCTTGTTATTGTTAAACTACAGTTTGTCAGCCTGGATTTATTTCTACAGGACGCCAGCCCCTTGACGGCTGCAAGTGGGACTGAGGACAAGGCTGGACAAGAGGCGTTCCACGTGCCAGGAGACGGTTCAGTCAGGTGCCTTGGTTTGGCTTTCTGAACAGGCACTGGGACCATTTTCAGATTCTGATTTTCTGCTGCACAAGGGAGGATGCTAACGGGTCCTCTTAACCAAACACAGTGCGCAGAATAACCTTCACCGCATCTCCGCTACCTAGCAGACGTTAAATGAATGCCTCAGGTTACGGGAATTTCATTAAACGTGAGAATCGCACCTCTCTCTTATCAATATGAGCTCTGCCAATAAAAAGACAAGACTTCCTAGGGGAAAATTCAGCCCCTGCTTGACCAGGACTTCATTTTACTCTTGACTCTCCCCTCAAGCCTTCAGACCAAATGCAGCAAGAATGATACAAATAAAGCGATACAAATCTCTGAGCATCCATAAGGAAGGAAGGATGGCAATGAGGAATGACGATGTGGGCAAAGGCACTTAAAATAAATTAGAGCACTTCCCTCAAATCTTTTCTTTCATATTTCCTAAGGCAATGCCCTTGAGCTTAGCTTTCTGTAGCACCTTCATTTTCACACGGGGCTCAGTAACCTTAACTCTTGTCTACCGATTTATAAACCACGTCCCTGACCCTGACCCTGTGCCAGCTCTCCACTTGTGTGTGCTGACACGTGGTGTGAATGTCCCGAGCTGAACGCCGACGGAAAAACCACCAGGGTGTGAGTGCTTGAAAAGCCAGAACAAAAGGAGCTGAAGGGAACTGGACATTTTGAAACCCTGGTTAATATTAAAGTGAAAACTAAGATGACCCAGTCAATTCAAGAGGAGTAACTGCCTCCTTCAACTTCTATGTCAAGAGTTGGAAAGCAAGACAGATGTTTCAGAACTGATCTTCTGTACAAATATTTCCATTGAAATAGCATAAACATAAAAACGTTTTCCAGCAGGCGATCATTTAGCTGCTTAGCATACTTCACTTGGATATTTTTGATGTCAAGGCAGCTTTTTAACCAAGCAGCATTTTGGGAAAACTTTTTTTTTTTTTTTCCTTTTTCCCCCAGAATTTTAAGTATTTAGGTGAAGAAGTGGAAACAAAACAATGAAATTCTTCAGCCTTTGAACAAGTGGGAATGAAAGTTCCCTATATTGCTGAAAATACACTTTTATGACATTAAGATTCATAGACTCAAACTCTAAAGTTGACAGGCAGCAGCATAATCATCAAGACAGATGTGTGGAATAACAGAGGTCATAAAAGCTTCATTAATTTTTGTTTCTAGCTCAAAACTGCAGTATGAGCTAAACTGTTTCGTAGAAAGATACAAAGTCTTCATATAAAAAAAATTATGACCTTGGCCCTATATAAAACTTTACCTCTGGTGACTGAACTTCCATTCATATTTTTTTTTATCTCAATAAATTTAAGGCACAGTTTAAGTAGTTGCTGATCATTGACCCTCTTTTGTACTTAGATGCAATTAGGAATTACCCTCGTTTGTCATGAGATGTAATTATGATTTCTGTGACAGTTTAACACCCAAGGCACTCTTCCTCTCACCCCTCTGTGTCTACACGGGAAGTTTTTTCTGACGATTCCAGCTAAGGGCTGTGGATCTCCTAGAGTCCTGCTGCAGCGAGCTGTGAGTGGTTGTGAATGAGACACAGTGAGGAACGTGCAGCAGGACTAACCTCCCAAAGGCTCATCAAATATTCAGCAAGTCGCTATTGCTTCGGGTAGTTATATTAATCTAAGTGTGCATCTGTTTGTGTGAGTGTGGGCACACAAATACAGGTAGGATTGGTGTGAAAAAGAAATAAGCCAAAAGCATATTTTTAACAATTTATGCAATGACTTCTTTCCAAATTTCAAAATGTGTTTGAGGAGAGCGCGGTGCAGGGTGCAGATTTCCACGGACGTTTTCAATCTCACAATTTGCTGCAGCCTACGCGTGTTTCACCATTAATGCAGGTAAAGCAAGGCTGCGTGTGAGACAGCCTTTAAAGAACAGAGGCATTTCCATGTGGCACTTCAGTGCTCTAGGATACCCTCTACCAGAATGTACTAGCAATTTTACACCAGAGCAGTCAACTTGTACAAAATGTGTACGGAATGACACAAATGGCAGTAATCACACCTTTTTATACAAGAACCAGAACACAGAAAAAAAACAAAACAAAACAAAAAAACCCAAACAACTCATCTAGTCCTATCTTGTGCTGTCTTATTCTGCCCTTATTTCTGTGGTATCAGAATACTTTTCACGTATTCAGAAGGTGAATTACCAAATGAGGTAACACGGCTGTTAGGATCTATCACGGCAGGGTCATCCTTTGTTATGTCTTAGGAAAAGAGACTAGCATGAAAGAAGGAGAAAAAAAAAAATACCAGTGATGGGAAAGGTACAAAGGATATCATCAACGTGGAAGGTCTGCAGGACTCAAGCTGTAAACTGGGGCGCTGCACAAAGCCTTGCTGAAATAGAGGTGATCATCGGAGAGCATGATACCGACAGTATATCAGAGTTTACAAGCTTATTAAAAGTGATTTATTTTAATCAATATATGGTAGAGATTGAGCATGAATAGGAGAGTGATTTTTATTCAATTGTGAATATTATTGCATGAATTCAGGATACTGATTTAGTCCAAAGTTCTTTTCTGAGTAAAATCTCTCCTAAGGGGCATTTCTTCTGTTCTTGTTTAGTTGCTGCTGCTTCTGTAGAACAGACTGGCATGATTAATCCAAACAAGAGGGATTAATTGGACAACCTTCTGTGTCCTGCAAGCAGCTCAGGGAATTGGCAAACTATTATCTGCTCAGATCCTCTATTTCATCACATGAATCACCCTGCCTTGAGCATCACTCTATATAAAGCAAAAATGGAGAGGCTGCAAAGTGTCTCTCCTTTTTATTTATTGTGAGTGCTTCTCAAAATATGTATCCACTTTATTATTTTTCCCCTTCCAGTCCAATTAGTCCATGTTCTCACAGCTGATTTTTCTTTGTAATTCACTTATTTTTAATTGGTGTGGAGTTCTGAGCTGCACCAGTTTTACAGAAATGAAATATCTGAAGAGCAGTTGAACTGTGTCTCTTTACGCCTCTGTAATTTCTCTCACTTCAGGAAAAAGAAAAAAAAAAAAAAAAAAAAGCGCTTACTGCCACAGATCCGTGAATGCGGAATGCCTTGAAATTGCTGGGACAAAAACAAATGCTGTTTCTTATTGATGCAGTTAAGCCAAGGGGTTAAATTCTGATTTATATTACCTAAATTCAGAAAAATGCCAGTGCCAACATTCTGACTATAAAGTTACCAAATTGTGCGTGTGTGGGCACATATTTCTGTACAGTCACAGAAGGACAACAGCTTTCTAATATTAAAACTGGCTTTTTTTTTTTATTTGTTGTTGATGAGGCCTTGGTATGATTCAGTGGTCAAACTCTATTAATGACTGCTGCTAGAAAGACCTCGTATAGTATTTCAGCTTTTTACTCTGATATAACCAATATGTGAAGTTTACCGCTTTCATCCCTTCAGTTCTGCTGTTTCTAAGATTTACCATCTGAGTTTTGGGCGTCTAGGCCAAAAATGCTTGCTCTGAAGTCCAACAGAATTAGCTGGAACCCTTTTGCTTACTTTAGCTGGCATGAGATCAGGCACTTAAACACATCCCCCCCAGTCACCAAAAATCCCGTTTACCCTTCTGGATTCCTTTTCCTCAGCAGGTGAAGATGCAGTCAATGGCATTATCTGCAAAGTGCATATTGTGTACATTAATCCAACTGCCAATGTTGCAAAAGGGTCAACTCCTTCGGAGAGAGCAAAGAATAAAGTAGTACACCATGGGCACAATTCTTTGGATTGCCAGCTCTATGCGATAGATCACAGGGGATTTTCTGTAACTAGCTTGAAAAAGATACTGAACAGGAGGCAGAGTCCATTACTGACAGAAGAAAAGGCCTGTCAGAAAACCCCAGGCAGCGAGGATGTAGCTAAGATCAGTACAAGAGAAAGTTTCTGCAATCCATCAAGAGAACTGTGTGCAGGTGACCCACGAATCACCTCACACCATTGTACTTTGCAGCAGGCAGTCCTTGTTGGAATTGCCCCTCTGGGCGATGAAAGCACTCTATGTGACACCTGCGAATTTGCCCTTTACTGCTGCAAACCCAAGCTGTTAAATATCACGCTCTTTTGGCTGTGATTTACTCTATTTATGGCCCTCCTTCCACCCAACCTTTCCTTATCACAAGGGATCAATTCTGGACATACAACAAAAGGCAACAATGGTTTTAATAAAAACCAGAAAGACAGGAAAGATTGATTTTGCCAATGAAGACAGGCTGTAGCAATGGAGAAAAAGAAAGCAGGCAAACAAGAAAGAATAATATCAATAAAAAGCACATTGGTGGCTATACCAACCCATAGGCACATTTATAGTAGATGAAACCAACTGTGTTTTCTTAATATCCCTCGTTTCTCTGTGTTCAACAGCTCTTCTAATTTAAAGGTGGGTACCTAAAGATGTTCCTGAGGTTCTTCCACTTGACAAGAAACAACTTCAAGGAAGAAGTATAGTCCTGTAAGACCTATAAGTCTTGATGCAGAAAAGCTAATTTCTCTCGTGACCTTGTGAAAGTCTTATTAAACTTCCGTGTTTTTCCGCTATAGATAAAATTCCAGACTTGGCAAAGTGCTATCAAAATAAGGTCCACTCAAAACTCAGATTTTTTTTTTTTTTTTTTTTCTTTTGAGACCACACACTAACAAAAAACATTCAAGTACGGTATATAAGTAGTCCAGAAAAAAAGAGTACTTCGCATTAGAAATCTTAAGGTATCTGATACTTTTCTCTGGCTTTTCATACACAATGAATTTGGCTATACGTATACAATTTTCTTGTAAACAGAAATATATTCAATAGTTTCAGGTATTTAGTGTCTTCTCTGGACAATGTGTAAGCAGAAAAGGAATTTCGTTCTGATGAAAATACTCTCCATGAAGCACTTTGCAACACTGGTGAAAGAGATGCATTATGTGTAATGAGAAATGCTAAGCATGGAAGAGAGCTGTTTATAACACGGCTTTAAGGGTGATCAGACAACACTTCACGTTGACTTTCATTTCAAAAAGTGGGAACATCGCAAGCCTTGTCACCATAAATAAACTAATAAGAATGACCCGTGAAATGCAGTTTATTTCGGTTGCTAGGGCTCAGAAGGCCTGCAGTAGCATGCAGGTGGAAATCAAGGTGGGTTTTATTTGGTCCCATCTATCAAGTAGCTCCTCAGGATCACACCGTACCACCTCCAGTGCTGGTATTCAGCCTCCTTGCCATCTGTAATCATCCGCAAAACCAAAACACGTTCTCAAGCCAAATAAATCTTTAATAGCTGGAGTCAAAGATGTCGTCTCGACGTGCACATAACTGTGTCTGGCTCTCAAAAACCAGTGCTAGAAAACTGCAGAGAAGGGTGTAAGTCAGTCTTGGAATTTGCCACCATTCATGTGAAACGAATGTGTTGCTCTGCAACTTCAACAGCAACACGCTTTTCAAAATAGCCCGTGGCAAAATTTTCAAGAAAAATTAAACCAACTACCATACAAAGCTGCCTTTGGCAGGAGGCTTTTGATTTTGTGTGTTTGAAAGAGCATTATACTCCACGGAAGAGAAAGATGTAATACCTGCCAAAAGAAAGTATCCTTGTTGCTTCCTCACGAATTCCATGCATATGCACAAATTCATCAAAGGATGCATCTTAATAAAATGATTTCATCAGCTCTGAAGGAGATGTGTTTGAATAAATAAAAATAGGTTTATCTGAATTTTATTTGCATGGAAGCAGAAGAGTCTAAGGGTTTCAGCAAGAAAATCTTAAATGTCTTTTTTTTTTTATGCTGCGTATATTCTTGCAGACTTGAACTTCTTCTGAAAAAAAGGTAGAGTACTGATTTGTCAGGCAGTATAGATGACATTCATTTTTGTTGCAGAGAGGAAGTAAAGCCGTGACCCTTAAAATGGTACATAAAAATGGTGTTTGCTCTCTTTAATGAAGACAGATTTCACCCAATTGGAGTGCAGGTTCTTAAGAGCAAAGACACATTTGTGCATTAAAAAAACAGTATTACCAGATTCAAGGTTCTGTAAAAATATTAATTAGCATCATCTAAAGGGCAAAACTAACCCTAGCATGATTTGGAAAGGAAAAATTTTAAAGAAGCTACACTGACTTACACCCAGATTTGGCTCATGTTTTTATATACAAAGCCAATAGTTTATCCTGAATAAAATGCCAGCTTGGAAAATAATTAATTTTTTTCAGTTTCATGACAAAATGGCAACCTTTCTATCAGTTACTGACAACTTGTATACAAAAATGAACCTAATGTAAGGCACAATAGTTTATTGGAGTCGTGTCTAATAATGCAAATAGTGACACAATATTTTTCCTGCCCATCTTTACAGTGAGGGTCCAGTCCTCCTCTTACTTGTACCACTAGAATCTACATTAGTTCCATGGTTTTCAAAAGAATATTCCAGATTCGTACCAGAGTTTAAAAGGGAGCATGGCCTCTTCTCACTTGAGTATATATCAGTCTGATTTAGAAATTAATTTTCTATGAAATACAATACATCGTAATGTCACAATATAGAAAACCAGGATGGGAAAGCAGTTTCAACAAGTGAAATTTAGAATTAATGTGGGGAATATAAATGAAGTGTGATTGAGTCAGTAGGGAATCGTTATTTTGGTAGATACTATAGAGAACTATCTACACCTCTCTATTACCCAGATACAAAGTACAAACTCTGAAGGACTCAAAGCCTTTTTTGAAAACCAATTTGTGTAAAGCAAGGTAGAAAAGCTTAAAAACCCCCTTGTTATTCAAAGCATGAATGCCCCCTCAACCTAGTATTTCTATTGAATTTATAGACTGTTCTTATGAATACATGTCGGTCACTCTGGCACGCTGCTAGGTTAAGGGTTCTCCCATCTATTGATCTCAGCACAATAAGGAGTAATCAGAGTCACTGAAATTTGATTTTTCTGTGATGGAAATGTGCTGAATCATAGCTTATTGTTACACCCATGTGTTTCAGAAACATTTCTAAAGTGGGGGGGGGGGGAGGGCTAAATCAAATCACATTCAATGCATGTAGGAGAAATGTCTTTAGAAGACATTGAAGGGTCATCAAAAAAAAGCCTCTAGGGAGAAAGGAGCCCTAAAATAAAAATCAAAACCAGTGGGAGTAGCAGAAAGAGAAGACAAAATCATGGAAATGAAAGCCTAATTTTTAATTAAAGTTTCTAAGAACACTCACAGAGTTATAAATGTATATGTGAATGATATTATCTCAAGTAGACATAATTACCTGGTTTAGAGTTGCAGTTGTTTACACTGATGAATTTGGTTTATTTTAAGTCCCATTCTAGAAAGGGGTTGTGAGTTCAGCTCTCGCTGCTGCAGAAAAGAGCTGAAGGCTTTTGGCGATTTACAAATTCAGGCCAAAGAGAGAAAATAAGTGATGGTAATGCTTGATATAAAGAATTTACTAGTCTAAGATTGGGAGAGCAACCTAGGGAGTGAATGCCACTGCAGGACGAGGAAGACCAATTTCAACCCAGATGAGCATAATGAAGTTATTAAAAGGTTTTGTATCTGTTCTTACTGTGATAAACGCTACATATATGCCAGTAAATCATGCACATAGGAGGCTAGATACAAATCGAACAAGAGAGAGTTTTCACTGATATTGGGACTACATAAAATCTATCCGAAGGCATCGGCACAAAGGTTTCAGAAGCGAGAGCAGAGGACAGGTGACATCACCAGAGGGGAGGTGATGACTTTCTAAGGAACACCATGACAGAGCAGAAGCAGCAAGTGGCTAACCTGCCACACATACGGGTGCGTGTGTATGAATACACACAGACGTGTATGCATACAGGAGGGAGGTCTGTGATGGTTTCTCTGTGTACACAGAGGCAGTTACAGGTATAAATCAAATATAGCTCGCTCCAACAAAACCAGATCACCGTGGAAAGAAGAGTTAACAAACGCATAATCTCACCAACGCCAAATGAGTCTTGGGTTTATGTGGCAACTAAGTCTTTCTTTTCCTTTAAGAATTTAAAAATTCACAGTTTGTAAAACAAGTTCTCAGCTTTTAAAATGTAAACCCACAAATGATATTCAATTCTTCATTACTTACTCATTGCTTTTGTTTCTTTCCCTGAGCTGGGTGAAGGTGTATAAATACTTCATGAGAACCTTATTTATATAGTCTCAAAGTGAAGCTTCAGACCCAAAAAGATTAACTTTGGAATCCTCTGGTACAATAATTGGTTGCCTGTAAGTACAAAAGTTAGTTGAAAAGTGTATAAAGTCCATAAATATATCATAAAGGACAATTTAAGTTAAAGTGAAAAATTTAGATCGCAAGTTGAAGGCAAGCATACTAGAAAAGAGCAATAAGCTCAGTCACATCTAAGAATAACAAAAATAATGTTGGCTTTCCTCTGTGCACAAGGACTGACAAATGTGATCAGCTCTTGCTGGATTTGAAAAACATTCTGGGTGACAGATTATTATTATTATTATTATTATTATTATTATTATTATTATTATTATTGTTAATATTGTTGTTGTTGTGATTACGTATTAGTGGAGGTATCACAATGACACTGTGTAAATTAAGTTCTATTAATTAGTTGCTATATTTCACCCTTGAGATGGCATCAATTCAGAAATTGCTAACAAGAAAACTAATTAATGTCAACGTAGCTTAGATGAGAGCTTCTGCAGTCTGAGTATCTCCCCAGCAAGGGCTAGATATGGATCCCCCAAGTCATTTCACAGAGGTCACATGTTCATTTCGATCTTAATATTCAAGGAGGAAAGGAAAACACACCAAGGTCAAGCTGTCGTACAGATCCCCACCACCGCTACCTCCTCGGACCAAAAAGCAGCCTCCAGCTTCCAGCACAACTCCAGCCCCGCACGGCACCCCGCAGAGCGCGGCTCTCTGTCCGTCTGCGCCCCGGCTCAGGGAAGGTGGGAAAGTCACCCAGGGAAGGACCCAAGGGAGCGGCGGGCCTGCATGGCCGGGGAGAAAGGGGAAGGAAATTCAGAGGGGCGCCGCTTGGCCAGGGACGCAGAAGCACCGTCTGCCAACAGCAAGGCCAGTGAATGCTGATGCCCAGTGGAATAACTCACATCTCCGCGTCCATCTTGGCCCGGAGGAAGACAAAGCAGGCCAGCAGCAGCGCCTTGGCTCTGCCTGCACTTGTAGGGAGGAATAAACCAGCAGAGCGGGGGAGAGAAACCCGACAGAGCCCCCGAGCTCCCCAGCAGGGATTCAGCCCCGCAGCTCGCCCTGGGGCAGGCCCAAGCTGCTTCCCCAGAGGGCTGAGGGGCTCCCGGCAGCCTCCACCCTCGGCAGCAAGGTCATATCTAAGGCGTATCGCGGCCCCTTCAGCCGGCTCCACGCCAGAGGTGCTGCTCCCCCCGACAGCCCACCGTCAGCTGTCGGCACAGGCCGACACTTTCAGAAGGAGGGCCCCATTTTCCAGCAGTACTTTGGGCCAGAAGTTAGCGTGCGGCCCAGCAGCAGAGAGGGCCCCGCATAAAGCCCGCTCGCCCCTCTGCTCTGTTTTCATGAGATTAGATAATTGATTGTGCTCTTCCAGGGAGGGAGGCAGAGCCCATCAAGACAATTGCTCGAGCTTCAAAGGGCTTTGTAGAAAGAAATCCCATGTATTGATTTGTTCAGCAAAAACAGGGCTTTCAGCACTGAGAGCTGCAGATTTCCTGAACAATTTTCAAAGGGAGAAGAGAACAGACCAACTTTGAAGGCATTTGTGGAAAGGCTGCTGTTCCACCAGTCCAAGTTTTCAGTCAGTTTTGCAAAATTTCTTTTTTTAGTTTATTCTTTTGAAGAACAAAGAAACGCTTCTCTCCTCCTTTTGGAAATCGCAGTTATTAAATAGTTTATACATTTATTAATAAGCCACTAATGAAAATAAAAACAGCAAATGTTTGTTATTTTGTTGCCTTCTAGAACACAAAAGCAGAAAAAATTATTTTTTATTGATGGTTAATCTGGGGAATATGTAGGACTAAACGCTGATAAATATGTCAGCATTTTATTAAGCCTTCGTTTTGCCAGTATAACTATTCATGAAGCCGTACCCATGGAAAAGCAACAGAAGTTTGTCAAGTAGACTTGAGTGTGAAAGACAGCCATTGCCTTAGATACCTTCTCCTTTTTTAGGCATTAAGAATCATACCCATTCAGAGGCCAGAACACACCTTCTCTTGCACCTTTATTACTAAAATGATGCGATTTTCATTCTTTGGACCAATCCCTTTGCAAAGCATTGAATTTCACTTCAGGTTGCTAGGCAGGGTTAAATACATTCTTATATTTTGTTTTCAAACAGTCTTGTGTGACTTCTCTTTCTTGTGAGCATACAAACTGATCTCTAGCATGCTGTGTGCATCGGGAGAGAGCATAGCTGTTCTTACTGGAAACGACTGGGAACAATTCAATTGTCTCTAGTATAACTGTTTTCCTCGAAAAATTAAGTTGGCTGGAATAATGCAGTAAGTGGATGTAAATTATTTAATTCCTGTTTTAATCGCTGTTCTCTTAAATTCCTAGTATTCTCTTCCCCCACCCAACACCTCCTTAAACAAGAAGCACACAGCGAAGAAAACCAAGTAGGTATCAGGACCGTTAATAATTGATGAAGCATTTGTAAACCCTTAGCAAATGAACAGTCGAGTGACACATGAATAAAACATTTGAAAAAAAGTCTCTGTCTGACGGCTAACAGCATTCTGAAGTGGAGCGTAAAATATACAGGTATTATTTTAAAGCAGCATGTGTGCAACGTGAAAAATAAGGTTGGGGAAAAGCGCTGGACCTCTGCTCTGTTTGTCTGTGTTGCACAGGGAAGGTTGTGGGGAAGGGACTTCGCTACTTACTCAGCTGAGCATCCTTTCCGCAGGTTTCAGCCCAGTGGGAATCTCATCCCTTCAGTAACAGCCCCGGGTATGAAGTTTCTGTACTGCTCTGTTTCTTAATAGCTGCTGCAGAATTAATACATTCCCCAGCACTGATGACATACCGATACCAAGGCTCTTTTATCGACATTATTTACTACTCACAATTTCCTGAAGTAATATTACGATGCCAGTACTATTTCATTATTATCTCACCATTCTTTTGCACTGCCATACACACACAAATCTCTACATCTGCTTCTGCCCACCATGCCATGCGAAGTGTAAAAGACACAATGAAAATAACACATGCATGAAATTCAGAAAGCAGTGACTAATCAAATGATCTGGAATTGACATGACCCAATATTTCACTTAAGTGTTACCCTACAAAACACTGACCTTGCTCCTGTGCAGAGGGAGGACCTTCCTTGCTCCTTTCATCAAAAAAAAAAAAAAGGGACATTTCACTGCATCAGATTCTAAACAAAAAGATAAAGAGGATGCATCAGCTCTCAAACAATGGCATTAAGATTTCATCATACTGTCAGTGAGAGAAGATTTAATTAATTTGTTTTACCTGTCTCAGCTCATACTAGACAAACGTAAGAGGGAGTTTGGTGAAGAATATTAAATATGGAGGGTTTAAAAGAAATTACTGCTTAATGTCAATCATGCTAGTTGCCACGGACAGGAGTCAATCAAAA
The DNA here is from genome assembly GCF_965140245.1 of Athene noctua. Taxonomy (NCBI): domain Eukaryota; kingdom Metazoa; phylum Chordata; class Aves; order Strigiformes; family Strigidae; genus Athene; species Athene noctua. The sequence goes on along the minus strand of NC_134064.1, from coordinate 5,527,306 downwards.
ATCCGACTTCTAAACTCCTCCATTCCTGAGTTCAGAGATGTTGAAATGCCTGTTTAAGGCAGCAAACCAGTGGCTTTTATAACGGGAAGATGCATTACACAAAAATAATGACGCTACATTATTAAATATAAAGGCATCTTTCGGTTGTGTTTTGTTTTGTTTTGTTTTTTAAAATGGATAATAATAATATTTAGATGTAGCCCACACAGCATGAAAAAAAGTTTCCTGAGATCCGCACACACATTTCTGTTGAGAATCTCTGTAGCCTTGCTGCACGTGATCATCACTGCTGTTTCCTCTAAAAGGTCATCAGAAGCTCACAAGGTGGTGCTTCCATTACACACCAGTTTTACCCCTTCCTCTTTGCATTTCCATTTGCAAGTTATAGATTTCCAATATATTTCAATTACAGTCCTCCCCCCACCTCAGTCACACAGGTTGCTGGGGTAACAAAGGTTTAACAGAGCGTCAACAGAAATAATTACTTATTTGGTAAGGAGTGTGTTTCAGTGGGGGCATGAGATTTGATTTTTATAGGTCGGGCTTTGCGAAGGAGAGGGAGATGTGGGGAGGGAGAAGGGGAAGAACTGACTGAGCTCTCACGCAGTTTTGATCACAAGTCAGAAACCGTGTTCAGCTGTCAGAGGGGCTGTTAGGGAAAGTTACCACAAAGGGATAAAGGGATGAAAGAAGAAAAGAATCTCACTCGCTCAGGAATATTTGTACATTTTAAATGGCAGTTTGAAATGTGATGCAGAAAACGCTTGACTGAATCTTGCATTATTATTTTTTGTATTCAGTTCTCATGCAGAAAGGCTGGAGAGGAGAATGTCCTGATGATCCTGTCGTTAGAGTCACTGGATCACAAACTTAAAGACTTGTCATTCTAACGAAGAACAGCTAGAGAGAGGATAATAAATATATAACACTCAGTTCTGCTTTTTAAAGCACTTAAATAAATTTTTCATGTAGATTTTATCGTTTAATATCAAGTTGGGGAAAGGGTTTACGCACCATTAAACAAGCAGATCTTCACCATTTTTTTGACTGAAGCCAGGTTTCCAGTTCTGATAAACAGATTTAGATAGACAGTTAATAGCAGGTTCATGTTAATATGAAGTAATTGAAGTTCCACAAACTAATTGTAAGGAAACATTTTTCCCCGCTTTCTTTATTATAGTTACAGGTCTTGCCAACCTCTGTTACACTGCAGAGCATCTTGCAAAACATAAACAGAATGAGAGGCAACATGAATATGTAGTATTATGATATTTTTCTCGTCGTATGATGGCAGCACGAGGAGCTGATCTTCTGTGATAAATCCTCAATGCTCTTGTAATACAAATGCATGCTATAATAATACCCCAGGAATTTCTTTACAAAAGTATTGTGTTAGGGGTTAAATTAACTGTCATAGAATCATCACAGACTGGTTTGGGTTGGAAGGGACCCTAAAGACCATCTGTTCCCACCCCCTGCCCCAGGCAGGGACACCTTCCACTAGCCCAGGTTGCCCAAAGCCCGGTCCAACCTGGCCTCGAACCCTTCCAGGGAGGGGGCATGAATACATTACAGTAGCATAGTTTCCTAAAGAAACTTTTAAAAGCTTCGCGGTTAGTTTTGTTAACTGATTAGGAATGTCAGGATTTTAGCCGGCGTCCATAGCACCGAGCCCTTCATACACTGTTGGTATGGGACTGCTCATGGGAAGGTGAAGTTCCCCCGGCGTGTACTTGATCACCCAAAGCACACTGTATACTCTCTGCTCTCACTTTCATCTTTTTTTGTTCCCCCTTCACAGGTCTGAATGTACTGGGCTTTGGATTGGCATTTTAGCTCAGATAAGGAGGTGCTTTTGAAGTAAATTGCCTGATCATCCCTATTTCCTATGCTTGGGTTGACATGTGAAACAGTCTCGGAGTGTCTATAAACTAGACTGGTTACAAAAGCCTTTCTCTTGCTTCTGGGAAGACTGGAGATAAGATGCAGTTTATAGATTTAGAAAGGCTCGAGTTGACCGTTATGATCCAGACAGCCTGACTTCTATAATATGGGCCAGCAAATGTCATGACACAGTTTGCCTGTAAAGCAGATAACGTTTTGATGAACTGCCTCTGAGAGAGACGTATCCCTTCCATTTAAAGAATGCAGGTACCAATTAACCACACCATCTCTACATAAATTATTCAAGGCGCTCATTATCTTCACTGTTAGGAAAAAAAAAAAAAAAAAAAAAAAAAAAAAGACCATTTTGCCCACAGATTATTTCTGCAGAACTGGAAGCCAGGGCAGTCCCACTATGCCTGTACCTCGGCCCAGGACGTGAGGTTTGTTGCCACTTCCAGCTGGGTACAGCCCGTGTGGTCCCGCTGATACCCCTGAAGTTCCTTCGCATTTAGCCTCCGTGTAACCGAACCAACTACAGCCCCAAACCTGATCTTGTCTCCAGCACCACTGAAAATGTGTTTCCCTCTCCAGGCAGTTTCTCAATGAACATTTACTAATGCAGTATTTTACAGTTAGCAGTTGTCCTGTTACATATTCAGAGAAGACAGTAAGCAGGTGTAAATCTCTGGTTTCATCTCTATCAATACTTCTGTCCCTGTCTGTCTCTTTAATGGCTATTGACTGCAGAAGGTGTTTTTTCATTGAGTCATGAGGTAAAGTGATATTGATTACGGTAAATGAACTTTTCTGTAGTCTGAGTCAATTGGGAAGGTGCGGAGAGGAAACTGCAAGAATGTTTACCTGGCAAATGAGTAAAATTCCTCTTTGGAAACTTTCTGCTTGACTACAGAACTGTGTGAAAAAAACCCACGTTTCTACTGTTTAATGCAAAAAAGTCAAGCTGCTGTGACTATGGACAGGATGAAAATCAGCTTCGTTTGCTCGACGTATTGAAATAGAAAAGAAGGAAATAGAACAAAAACAGATTTAACTTTTAATCCCTCAGATAAGGAGCTTTTGCCATGTAATTTTTTTATCACAACTGCATATTTCATTCTGGGGAAATAACGGTCAGAAAACAAAGAAACCCCTATCAGCAACATACTTGATTTTATACATCTGTTGGGACCTCGTGCTGCATTCAACTTTGTGATTAAAGAAGCGCAAGGATGCAGGCACCTGCCACAATTCATCGGTGCGTCTGAAATATTCGGGATGCAGAGAATGTTGCTTCCCATTTCAATGTGCTTGATATATGACCACATCACTCCCCTCACAGCTGCACATAAGCCTTATTAATTTAAGCTTTTTGTAAACTCAAAAACAGCATTCCTTGGATCAAAAGTAACATGAAATCGCAATTTATTTATTTAACAGCAGCATCTAAACATCCTAGGCGAGGGCTTTATTCTGCTGTGCACTGCACAGAATCATAATAAAAGCTTACAGTCGAACAGACAGATTGCAGAAAGAAGAGTTATCTTCTCCCTTTTTCACATTAACTGAATAGGGAAAAAAGACATAATTCAGCATGCATGAAATGATGAGTTTTGTCCTGATTGTGTGCCTAAACCCGTGTGTGTAGCTGTCAGTCTGTAAGCAGAATCGGCCACGCCCTCAAAAGTTCTGTGGCTATGCCAGAGGTTTCTGGGGACACATGGTCCTTCCTACCCTCCAAGGCTTAGTTCAGGAAAGACACCCAAGTTCACTCTTTACGCATTTAATTAAGTCTCATCTTTCTAGAGCTGCGCCAATACACTCGATAAACACTCCTCACAGTTTTACCTTAATCCCTATGAAGCCATTTGCTAAAATGGTGACTTAATTCATGGCTTTCAGGGCCCTCTCTTTTATTTTTCTCAGAGAAAACAATGGCACCTGTTCGCTTCCGGATTAATCATTGCATTTCATTGCAGAATCCATAGTATAGATGTAGGAGTGGGAAAAACAGCTTTATTACAGCACCCACTCGCTATACTAATTTACTGTAAAACCGTCACTCAGGCAGTGAGATTACTCCATAAATTAATCAAATCCTTACATTCCCGTTGCATTGTTACACGGCATGTGCTGACATACGTCAAGACACTAACAACTGAGGGACTGTGTATTTCATTTATATTCCAAGTCCTTCAGCCCAAGCAGTATCTCCCGCAGTGCCTTAACAGATAACACTAGAACAATAATCCACAGAAATAACTATCAGTCAAAACTGGAACAAGCCTTCCCAGGTAAACTATGAACTAATCGGAACATCCGCCCTCAAGTTTCTTCTAGGGTTTTGCTACACAACTATAATGCACAAAGTTCTGGAAGAAGGTCTTACTTCAATCACTTCTCAGTTTTCTATGGAACACTTAACTGGTGTGTAAATATAATAGTAGGGAGAGCACGCCTATTTGTTCTAATTCTTTTCAGATCAGTTTTAACTTTTACAGGCATGAGCCCAACGAGTCTAAGCAGCTACCTAGTTCTATCTACCCGGTAATATAAATAAGGAAAGCGAAGATCGTATGCGCATTCTAATTCTCATAAAGTGCACGTGGCTGATCCACTGCTGGAAAGTAATCGGTAATTCTTAAGGCTTCCCATCATCCTCTCCCAGCTGCCATTCTGTTGACGCTGGGTTGGAACATGGGTTTTTTCAGGTAGGTGATGGAAGTTTCAAACCTCTTAACTGCTCATTTCCTCAAGTTTTGGAAGTGAAAATCTCAATCCTCTTAACTGTTCATTTCCTCAAATTTTTAGAGCGAAACCAGGGAGAAAAAAGGGGTGAACCCCCTTATTTTACACCTGATGATGGCTGGTGGGAATCAGTCTCCTGAGCTTCACATTTAAATTACCGAGAATCAAATCACTTCCTTCCCCTAATAGATTACAGTCCACTTTTATCAGGCTCCTCTATTTACATTCAGTAACATATTCTCCTTCCAGAGGCTCTGTTGAGACTCTTTTTTTTTTTTTTTTTTTTTTTTTATGGAAACATCAATAGTTTCCACCTCTCTCCGGACTCATTTAGTCTGTTTACAAAACACTATCAAATGTCGGTATCTCATCTGTGATTCATTTCCTGACATTTAATTATTGTTCCGTAAATCACTTACCCAGAGAAAATAAAAAGTGCAACAAGATTTTTAAAACATCGGTGACGTTATAATTATTTTCTGCTTCATGATATGAAACTCCTCGGTGTTGTTAAAGAAAACTTGAACAGAAAAAACTACAAATATGTCTCTTAAACGTTTGCTGCAGCTAGAGGAATGGAGGATTTGTAAGGAGGCTTAAAAGTGTATTTATATATACTAATAATTCAATTTTATTTTATAATGGCTTTCATCCAAGTGGATCTTCCTGCACTATGAAGATGATGCTTTGAATTCACCAGTCTCTTTGTTCCTTACGTACTTTGATACTATTGCAGAATGACTAGCATGTGAGTGACAAATAAGACACTTTCAGATAAATATAAGCCCTTAAAAAAATGGGCGAAGCTTGTTTCCTTTATTGCTTTCCTAAACTGGAAAATGCAGAATTCTATTTTGGTCTTCGCTGCATGCTTATTTTGCATGGGGAAAATAGAGTGAATCATCAGTTTGAGCATAAACGATGGACTGATAATTCCAAGCTGTAATACAGGTGGAGAGCAGTACAGTTTCCTTGCTGCTGCTGATATTAAATTATTCTGGAGGAAGGGAGTAGAATAACAACCTGATTTGGAAATAGGGCAAATTAAAGAATCTCTGACAAGCAGCAACTCTTACTGTTGGTATCATTAACTCATTGAAAACTGTTTTAGAATTTCCAGTGCAGGAAGAGTAAGTTAGTTGGAGGGAAACTCATTTTTTCATAAAGGCTGCAAAATTCACACTGGGTATAAATAATAATAAAGCTTAACATTTAGCACATACAGATTAATCTAAAAGCGTATTGTTATTTTTCTCAGTTTTCTACACTCACATCTAAGTGCTTCTGGTTTTCTTGTAAACACATAGATTAGAAAAATTATGCAAGGATGAAAGTGTCATGTGGATTCAGCAGGAATTATTTTTGCACCTGAGAAAGTGGGTATTATGGAAGCATAAGGAAATTGCTACCCGATTTTTATTTCTAATCTTGACAGGCTAGAGGACATCCAAAGTTGAAAAGTTTACCTGCCTATCAACAGCCTCAGGATGTCATCTTACTGGAAAAACAGAACTCTGCTCCGAGTCAGGGCTGCTCAGAGCCACACGAAGAATCCATACGTGAGTGGCCTTTTTGGAAATCAAAGCCCAGGATAAAGTACTGGATCTTTTTCTTCCCTTCTGTCCTTTCTGCATTCATCAAGGGCTGCAGACTGCGTAGAAAGAACTAGCCTTTAGGGCATAATTATACAAAGAAAATCAAACATTAAGAAGAGTAGTTTGTAGGGGGGTTTTATTTGACTATCATTAAGTGAAGTGAGAGTGAAAGATGTAAATAACTCGACTAATTTATAATCACTGAAAATTCAGTGCTGCAAGGAAAATCCCTTGGAGAACGTGTTTCAGTATGATGTCAAAATATGTTTTGAGTCCAATATTAGGGTTTTCAATTATTCCTAGAAGGGCAGAGAGACAAGATAGCTTGTAAACATGCAAACCGCACCGTCACATCAATATAACTACGAACATCTGTAGGGATTAAGTCTGTCCTCACCTAGCACAAGTTGAATACTCCAGCCACAGGCAAACTTCAATCACTCCTCAAAAGTTTTTCCTTCAAAATATTCCACTTATAATGATATTTGCTCTTCTGTGATACCTTTCATCTGAGATCTTAAAGTGCTTTGCAGGCATTAATTAATTAAGCCTCAAACTGCACCTGGGAATCAGGAAAGCCTTTTTAATCATTTCATAGAACAGTTAAACGGTTTGTGCAAAGTCACACCAAATCATTCCAACCACGGCTCCATGGTCATTAACGCTGAATGTATGCTCTGTCAGATGAAACCGGCGGTATTATTTTTATTTGGATCAGTTGTGACTGCCCTTCCAAACACCAGAGTACACGATGCAGAGTTTACGCCAGCTCTACACTTTTTAGGACAGCTTTGTGCCGTTTGCAAGATGACTGACTGTACTTGATCCAGCATAAAGTATTTTGGGAACGCAGGGGAAGTGCCTTCTCTCATGAAGCAGAAGGTTCATATTCCAGTGCGCACTGCAAATAAAGGGGCTCATTTCATTTTCCTCTACTGAGCTTTACAAAGCTAGGACTCAGAAAACAGCCATGTAATGACTGGGCTGGATCCACAGCCCCAAAAGTCCATGGAAACATCGATCTGAGAAGCTGCGGTGCACAGACATCCTCGATTCACACACAGGGCCTGCACAGAACTTGTTATGAGTAAAGGTGACTGGACCTTACATCCCCGTCCTTTTACCACACAACGTATGGATCACGTAGAGGAAAAGCGCAGAGCAGAGTTATACACCTTGCTTCAATTTTTAAACGTGAAACTGAATTTTTTTTCAAGTCTCCTATTTCTAGAAAAGCGTAACTCGCAAACACGAGTGACAGTATCACTCCGGCAGAGTATAAATCTAAAGCAAATCGTTTGCCTTCATTGTCTTCACAAGTGATAGTTAAACAGAGGTGCCTGACTTGGTATAACCTGAGCTAAGTTTATGCATCAGTGAGAGCACTCAAACTGCAAGTGACAGTACAAACTGTGTTAATTCAGATTATAAAGCTTGTCTCAGGACAGGCATTCAGTTATTTGACTGAATATATAGACAAGCTCTAGGAACAAGCTGGGTTGGACTGGTTACTAAAAATACAGTGAATCTCTATAGAATCAGTTGCCACCTCCCTTCTCCTCTCCCAGGTTTTACATGAACGCACCTTCTGCTAGAAACCCAACCTGCAATAAAACACATAAGCAAATTAAGCTAGAACATGAGTCTAAGCAAGCCTTACACTAGCACGATCTTCAACGCCCTAACACAGATCAGAATTTTCTCCTGCAAGTCAGTTAAGTCTTTTATCCAAAACTTTGCAATGTGACTCCAAATACACTAACAATTTCCAAGTGATCTGCTGGAATTAGTGCAACATGTTGTACATGCAAATCTGGCTTTCAAAGGTTTACTTTTTGCTTTAATCACCAGCACTAAAAGGACCCAGTGTTTCCCTTTCATCTGGCAGCAAATTAATTATAAAAAGCTATATGGTAATATTAATATTGTCTTACTGTAGATCAATGGGTTTATTACCTTTGATTCTAATATTATGCACTTGATGACAAAACCTAGAGATATATATATCCAACAATTTAAGGGTGGTAAATTCAGGTAAAGATTTAAATAGAAATGTTTTATCTTTTAATCTGTTGACTCAGTTTAAAGTTCAAAAATATAATCGACTTTGCTTCAAAGAATCCTAAATATACATTTGTGGGTTTTTTCCATGCTTTCAGCACCAAAGGAGGGTAAAAGCTTCTGTGGCCTGAATATCTCAATATCAGCAAGGGCTAGATATGGATCCCCCAAGTCATTTCACAGAGGTCACATGTTCATTTCGATCTTAATATTCAAGGGGGAAAGGAAAACACACCAAGGTCAAGCTGTCGTACAGATCTCCACCACCGTTACCTCCTCGGACCAAAAAGCAGCCTCCAGCTTCCAGCACAACTCCAGCCCCGCACGGCACCCCGCAGAGCGCGGCTCTCTGTCCGGCTGCGCCCCGGCTCAGGGAAGGTGGGAAAGTCACCCAGGGAAGGACCCAAGGGAGCGGCGGGCCTGCATGGCCGGGGAGAAAGGGGAAGGAAATTCAGAGGGGCGCCGCTTGGCCAGGGACGCAGAAGCACCGTCTGCCAACAGCAAGGCCAGTGAATGCTGATGCCCAGTGGAATAACTCACATCTCCGCGTCCATCTTGGCCCGGAGGAAGACAAAGCAGGCCAGCAGCAGCGCCTTGGCTCTGCCTGCACTTGTAGGGAGGAATAAACCAGCAGAGCGGGGGAGAGAAACCCGACAGAGCCCCCGAGCTCCCCAGCAGGGATTCAGCCCCGCAGCTCGCCCTGGGGTGGCCCCAGACGCTCTCGTGTCTCCCTGACCCAAACCGCGCTGCCTCCCAGGGACGGGGCAGCCAAAGTCTGCAATCCCCTGGAGCGAGTCCCTCGATTAACTCTGGGCACCTCTTCTATAAAGCAGCACGTCGTTGCCTTTTGGATTATTTTGTGAGATACGTGCAAGTGCTGTAACCTTTAGAATGAGGATCATTTTGCTCTTGTGCTTTTCTGATTCAGGTCCTTTATTCTCGCTGCCACCTTCCTCTCCCTTCCCTCTGCTCATTTATTTCTACCCGCGTTCTCTCTCTCCTCACGCTCCTGCCAGTCTCCTCTGCTGCTCTTTTAACTCAGCAGTGACCCAGCACGGACAGAGCTGTTTTGCCTCTTCCTTCTTTCCACTGGTTCCAACAACAGGCCGGCTCTACCGTGACTTATCAGATTCTCATGATAAGACAAATCCAAACACATCTGAGAGGTGTTTCTGAGCAGGGAGCAGAACTCAGACATCTGTCTCTTCACACCTTCGGCAAGGCTGTTCCTTCCTCGTGACTCAACTCTGCAGTGATAAAATGGGGGTGATCTCATTTCTATTCTACCCGAATTATTTATCACAAACAATGTACATGTATACACACACACGTATACCCACACACCCACCTGGTGCGAGTCCTCCTACCCGACGAGTCTTCTTTTTCACACTTGGACTTTAATTCTGCTGTACCACACCGTCCACACATTATCTCTAAGTACATACTCACTTCAAAGAGCAGCTCTGGTTCTTTGAGCTTAATTCTTTTTTTTTTTTTTTTTGGGGGGGTGCGGAGGGGGTATCCATCTAGAAGAGGAATAATGAAATCTTTCATTGTTACCTTCTTGTAATGCAACTTTAATGTGCTTTTTTTTTTTTTTTTTTTTGGCACAACAGTATAATAACAAAGTCGGGTTGTGAACTGTGCAGCTCCTGATCTCGCTGTGGGAGCTTTTTCCTTTGATGTGACTGTTAGAAACACCTTGAGTTGGTAGTGACAGTTTTAATGTTAAAGCTCTGTAGCGCTCTGTTTGTACACGTCTGATGAAAGTTAGTCATCTTGCAGCAACAAAGGCAAGCCACTATATTTAGGGCACTCTAATTACTCATCTGTGTGCCGGATATGGCCTTGTAAACTAAGCCCCCCTCCTCTTCTTCTTTTAATTATTATTTTGTTCTTAACAAGATAAAGATTAAATTGAATGCTCCAGATCAAGGCAGAGAAAATGACTGTTTTAGTGTACCTTGAGCCATGGCTTTACTAAAACATGATTATGGGAGTGTTTCATCTGCTGCAGTGAGGGAAATCAACGGAGGAGTAAATTGTTTCACTCTGCTTATGGAAGCGTGTGTCCATTTCACGGCTTCTGCAGCACTTTCCTAATCATCACTGCTTAAACAGCAAACCGAAAGGATGATAATATTATGAACAGTGATAAAAATTACCTCCTCTCCTTTCAGATTGCTTATGCTTCCCACTATGAATCTCTCCTGTATGAACTCAGATTTCCATACCATGCTGCCACCTTTTCACTCCATGCAGATTTCCACCCGATAACTGTGGCCTCATGTGAATACTGTGTTAGGCACTGTATAAACATGAGGTGAAAAAATTATCCTTGAGCTGAAGAGCTGGCAGACTAAATAGAGGATAAAAGACCATAGCTGGATGCAGCACATAATTGAGGGTAACAAAAGATCAGACTCAGGGAGCTGTGTTTATAAGCAACGGTCTTAACATACAGGTAATCTAAATTGCAATGAAACTATTTTGAGGTATTACAAGAGAGGGAATTCTTATGTGGGATGCGAAGGTGAGAATGTGATCTGAAAGTATATTGGCTTGGCAGACTTTGACAGAGAGCTCTCCACACGGAAGCGTTATGGGAGGAAGAAGAAAGATAATGTATTCCTCAAAAAATGCGGCACATTATGGTGTGAATTTGGAAAAATGAAGGATAACAAATTATATGCATTATACCTATTTTCTAATGGCCCAACAGATCATACACATTCATTTGATTCCAGTCTCGTTTCTAGTTTTCGCTCGTAACAATATTGACGGCACTCGTGCTTTGCTAGGTCCTCCCATAGCCTCTTTTTCTTTTCACCTCACTTAAAAAAATATTTTATTCTCCTTGATATTCTCTGTTAATGAATCCGCAGCATTTAAGATTTGCTACAATAGTAAGTGATCTCTGGTAATTCACCTCGCCCATTAATCTCAGTCATGGCTGGACAGGTTTTACGCTCCCAGCAGTATTGTGGTACAAAGCCCTTCCTAAACACTAATCAGGAACTTGGGGTGGGAGATGACGGTTCTTTAACGCTCTGTACAGTCTCCCACTTCTCTCCCTTCACTCCTGACTTGGATCAGTTCAAGGTAAGTACAACTACTTCACCTACTAAAGGAGGATTATTTACTGCACAAACATCATAAAATTGTGCCTGGACACCATTGTGATGAATCTAATACAAACGAGAAAATATTGTTCTTATTATATTCCCTCAGCTATTAAACATGCTATTCGTTTTCAACATCTGCACCTTAGAATAAATGAAGTTTCAGACGTCATAAGTACCGTACGCTTCTGCTATTGCACACACGGTACAAATCTTGACGATCTGTTTTCTGGATCATAATTTTACCTTGTATTTAAAACTTAAGAGGTACCATAAACGCTTTAGAAATCAACTCGAAAGAATTCTTGAGAGTCTGAATTATGAATACACGGCATGTGTCTGTTTGGACTAACATTTGCCAGAAAATAGAAGCTAAAGATGAGCTGAAAGGCTTTCCTTTTTTTAAACCAACCTGAATACAGAGGGTTCTTTTCTTTTGCTAGAGATGACTGCACTAAACAGATGAAGGCAGGAAGACTTTTCTTTAACTTCGGTTTAGATGAAAGTGGAGTCACCAGCTGTTGTTGGAGAACTGTAAATCACCCACGGACTCAGCTGTTTTAGTTCAAAGGCTCAGATAATTTACTTAAATAATTATCTTCCCTGAGACATGTGAGTTCAGGTTTTGTTATGAGCAGTGTTGTAACGTATTTTGTAAAGCCCCTGATTCTGTTATAATAGTCTACCTTGGGAATCTCTGTTTTATAGGCTATCGTATAAAATGCTACGCAACATGGATATCTTGGCTGCCGTTCCCAGGGGTCTGGTATGCCAAGCTTCATTTTCCACTTATTATCCCAGCTATAGGTCTACTAGATACCACTGATGGTTTTAGAATAGATGGAAATGTTTACTAATGGCCACACCCTTGATTTTGAGAAGAAAAGGAAGGGGTGAGCAGGCAATGCATCACGGCCACGGTCAATACAGTCCTGAGGGAGGGAAATGTGGGTCCTTTCCCATCCCACTGCTCTTCCGAGTTCATTCCTGGCCTGACCTGTCGGCCACCCTCACACAATCCAGCAATATCATTTGCCCCTGTGAACTCTCATCGCTCCCTTGCTTTTCCACTTAAAAACCCTTTCTCTGAAATAAACGCGTACCGCTCCCAGCAGTGCTTCCAGCCCAGAGAAACTCGTACACAGGTATATGGATGACACTAAACGTCAGTGACTTACTGCTCTGGCAGGAGAACACATTTAGTAGAAATACGCTGCTTGAGATTCATCCCATTCGTGCTTTCTGTCACTGAATTGTTGTTTAACCAGCTTACTTAATGTTAATTATTAATAAACATTTTTATAGAGATGATACCCTGAATCTCATTTCCAGATCGTACTGGGATTGGGCTCTTCATGATATGAAGACGTGAATACTCCGGTATTTTCAGAATCAGAAGGTGGGAATTTCATGACTAGTAATAGCACCTATTCCTGGTTTTCGTTACACTACAAAACCAAGTGGAATGACTTGGAGACTGCAGCTCTAGACGCGAGTCTTCTCTCACTTGCTTTAGTGTATCCGAGATTTCAGACAAGTCCCTTGGATTTATCGTTTATTATCGATACAGAAACTGCCTTGTTTTTACCCACAGATGAGGCAAAAAAAAATGACAGCCACCCCGCAAACTTCCCTTCCATCCTGTTACAGTTTGGGATGGCGGAAAAGCACGCGCCCTGCACAGAAATCAAAGCTGCCACTGTTACATTCCACTCTTCAAGAGGAGATGCTTTATCTGAAATTGAATCCATGATGCTGGATTATTGGTAGATACTATACAGGTTTTGCTCAAAAATATATCCATGTCTGTTAACTGCAAATAGCGTGTGTACTTTAGACAGACGGAACAAGTTGATAGCTAGGAAGAAAGATAAAATCAGACAAAGGTCAGCCATATGACTGATTAAGAAAATAAAATATGAAATTTTAAAAAGACATAGGAAATTAGAAAAAAGCCCATATGCTGTTTAGATAAAATGCAAAAGGACAGAGCTAGGAATCAAAATATCAGGATCTTAGTTTCTCTACAGTTTACAAGAATTTATGCAGATTACACTTGGGATTTGTAAGCGCAGTTATGTGAGAAATGTCTTTATTTGTAGATCATTTATAAATGACTACTGCAAAATGTGTCTGTGCCCAAGCCTTTTGGGCTATGTGGCAACAATTCATTTTAAGGTCTCTTCCCCCTATGGATATAAGGAAATGCCTGTGGCCCTGTTGGGAAAATTCCTTAGCATTAAACGAGACAGATGTTAGTGATGCATCACAAGTGACATATACATCACAAATGTTGATGATATATGATCGTTGTGATCATATATCATCAATGTATATGATATATACATCACAAATCACAATGATATACGTCACAAAATGATATAAAATATTGTTTAAAGTTTGCATGAGGATGCCCATTTTAAACCTCTGAACTACGAGGCGAGGTTCATGTTAACTACACAGGCTTTTGCTGAGGCCCTGTGACAGTTGGTTACTACAACCAGAGGGTCAGCGCAGGATCTAGTCCCCGCTGACATCCTCTGAACAAAGAGGCTTATTTGCTGCAAAGGCCATTTGCTGCCCTCTGCACGCATGGCTTCAGGACTGGAACCAGCTTAATCCCTGAATTTACTGAAACTTTAGAATCTCACCGATTTCTCTCTCACCCACTTCTTACAGACTGAATCTGAAATAGGAGAGAGATGTTGTTCTCGGGTGAGATTTCATCTGGCTGTTTGCAGAAAGGAGTGCGTTGGGCTTTGTTACTTGAGCCTGTTGGTTGGAATTGTTATTTCTGTGGAACCTGCAAGGTTGCTCTATTAATCCTAATGAAAATATTCAGAGGAAATCACCTGTGTCTTTCTCTTCCGGGAGACACTGTGTTTGCTCTTCCATCCCTTTACTGGGCTGTGTACTGAAGGCATGAATGAGACACAAACGCAATGTTTGAGAATATTCGTCCAACCACGCCATGTCATTTCCAAATAAAATACACCTCAGCCGCAGCAAGGCACACAAAATCCTACAGCTTGCTCTTTCATTCTAATAAGATTCTTTGTTCCTTGCGCTGGAAATCTCACTGACTTACTGGTGGTATCTTGCACATTTTTTCAGACACAGGCAGGAAAGTCTGCGAGAACACAGCTGAGGAGGAACCGAGTACTACACGAATTTCCCTTTTGACCAGAGGATTTCTGTATAAGCCCACAGAGGGATTTGCTGTAACATACTTTATTTCTTGGCAAGAACATTTATGTAGAAAAATATTCTGAAAGATGCGGTAAACAGCTCAGAATGTGCTAGGCTTAGGTAACCTGAGCAATACCTGTGCATCTGGTAAGCCAAAGGAATTCAAATGAGATCAAGAACACAAAGAGCCAAACTACAAACTACGCTGCTGTAAAAAAGTTACACTTGGAAGCAATCCACTTTAACTGGTAAATTTTAAGAACTTTTCACTCTCGGCTTCCTGTATTCTTTTCTTTTCCAACATGAACTGAAACCTGGTATGTTCTGTGGATGAACTTTTTAAATACCCACGTAACATGAGAACCTAAAATCCCCGACGTGTCAGAGTTACACCCTGAACAGAATATATAGAGCTGGTGTAACTGGCTCAAATCATTCCTTCTTTCTTTCATTATTCCAGCTTGTGGATAGTTTTAATAGTTTCTTTCCATCAGCTTTAACTGATGTTTTAATGACTAAGGTACTATTTTGTTTTTTAACCTCAGGCTTTTCCCGTTTCTGTCAATGATTTCCATTAATAGCTCTCAGAGTTTTGCTAGCATCCCAGCCCACTGCTGTTGTACTGAGAATTATGCTTTTTGACTTTTCAGACATGCTGTAATTTTGCTTTTTTTTAAAAAAAATGCTTTGCTTTATCCTGATCATCTTTATAAAATGATACATTTAATCTTCAGAATGACGTTCACTGGCCCTTGGTCAGAAGGTACCTGGGTCCTTTATGCTGTGACGAGCAACAGGTAATCTAATAAAAGACAGACACCTACCCCACATCCATGCACAGAGTTTAAAAAAGCCAAACAAACAACCACAAAAAAAACCCAAAACACCCCAATCCAAGCCACCTAAAAGATGGTACATTGCACAGAAAAGCTCGTCTCCCCTTGTCCTAAGGTGAGCGTGCTGGAACTGAGTGCAGAGCACAGAGTATTGAGATGCCACAACCAGCCACAAAGTCTCAGTTTTGTTCCTCGGTGAAGAGCACTGACCCTAAACTACAACTGCACTCTAAGATTGTTAATCCTAAAGATTATATTGTGAATCTCCAGAAGTTTCCTGCAAAGGCATTTCCCCCCTGTGTGTTTTTCATAAAAATTTGTTCCCGTTATCATGAAATTATGTGAAACGTTCTGTTTTCATTCTGAAAGGAAACAGCATCTCATGTCCCCACAGTGGCAAAGATCCTGAAAACCTGGCCCAGGTGTAACGCTCCAAGCCCAGAGGGGGAAGACCACACAAAATGAAAAAGTTCTTCTATTCACATGGCGTTTTTCAGACCTGACTTGGGATTTTCAGTCATTTGTGGTTAGCAAACCAAGATAAACCCTGAACGCTACAGCACAAATTTCAGATTGATTCCAAGGAAAAAAGTGGGCCTGTGCCCTCTCAACGTACCAGCGAATCACCAACCTTCATCAACCAGATCTTCCATCCAAACCCTTCCTGGCTAAATCTACTAAAAACCCCTAAACTAAGCAACTTTAAGCTACCAGGTTTTCCAATATTCCCCCTTGCAGACACAAACGAAACCAGAACTGGTCACAGCTCAAGATGAGAGAGGTAATGTGATTTTATTTATTTTTTTTTTTTTTTAGGGAGGGTGGTGTTTTTGCATAGCCTCTTCTAAACGGGGTCCTCATCATGTTTTCTTTCTGGATTCTTCTGCCCTGAGGACCTCAAGGATAAGCAATACACGGCTGCTAAACTCTCTCAAGGAGAGAGAGGGATACTATTTTCTTTTCTTCTTTCCTTGTTATGTTGTAGTATAAGAACAATAATATTCATTCCTTTGTAGCATAATTAAAATAAACTGCTCTGCTGTGGCATTTAGTCAATTGTAGCAGTCGTTTATTGCCTCATATGCAACAAATCCTCAGAGATTACAACTTCAAGCACATATGAATTTTCACTTTCATACTCTTACTCAGAAGGAAGATAAAAAGGTGCAGCAGCAACTGATCCATAACCCGCTACACTCACGTAGATAAATTACACACACCGGACAGGCATTACAAACGCTGGTTTTCAGTGCAATGAAAAGAGGAACCTAATTAACTTAGTGGAGTTATACATGCTTAAAATTCATAGAAAGAAATAGAATGGTTTTGATCTTAAAGTACCAGGGCAAATCAAATTTGCTGGTAACATGTGCTGTCTACGTGTCAAACTCTGGGGTGCAGATTTTCATTTGCATAACAGCAACGTAAGTGTCCTTCCAGGCAGCGACTGGCCTCACAGAGATGAGCGGGGGAAAAACCAAACCACCCACGACAACTTTTGTCTATTGATAGATCTGTTGTCCCAAAGCACTGGTGCTCGCTTCACGTGATAGTTCTACCTGGGAGACACTGATGCTAACAAGGGGGTAACGAGGCCTTCCTTACGAACAGGCAGCGGGATTTGGGTTCTAATTCTGGCTTTACCAGCTAACTTCTCACCTGGCCGTTGGTCGCAATCTAAAAACATCCACGTACTTAAAAACATTGCTTGAGATCTTGTGGATTTTTCCAAAGTTATCTGAGAAGGTTAGGGTCTGTATTACCGTGATGAGGTTGAGAAATCCATTTATCTACCTGCCTATTAAGCACATAAAGCATTTCTGAAAAATCTGACCTCCTTTTATAAGGAGTCCTGCCATGCAGACTGAAAAGAAGCCTAATTCCTTACCTTAGCCCCTGCAGGGACTTTGTGAGAATAATCATAATTATGCAAGAACCGCTCAAATCCTACAGTCGTAGATGTGCCATTAGTACTGGATGAAGTCCAAACATCAAACAGCTATCAGCAGATAAAATATGTAGACGATGACTCAGAACAAAGTATATAATTATATTATCTGATTAAGATGCAAAATAAAACCAATTGCATGCTATTAAATATATCAGGTGTAGAGAATTTGTGAGCCGCAAGCTCGGTGCGTGAGACCCCCCGAGTTCTGCGTGAAGGGACACGGTACTTAACACGGTGACGCCTTCAAACTCCACCCGAGTTCTGCGGGGCTGAGGCACACGAGCCACGGTGAGTTCAGTAAAGGCACCTTTCCCCTCACTGTCGCTTTACTGATGTACAGTAACCACAGATTTTACAGCAATTCTCTCCTGGCAGAACACAGGACACACCTACGTGTAGAACGCAAAAAGCTGGTCACTACTGAAGGAGGAAAAAAAAAAAAAAAAAAAAAAGAAAAAGGACAATAAATCTGTAAATTTATAGTGTAATTTTGCCCTAGTAACAACAGTGTACAACTGACAAGCAAGGCTGCTTTCCGCAAACAAATTTATCACCACTGGTTGCTCTTCTATTGCTTTCAATAAGAATTGCCAAAATAAGTATGATTTAAAAATGCTATCAGCTGACTGGAATACTCGATAGATTTGGTGCATTACAATAAAATTGGTCTCTAAATGTTGTATTAAAAATAAATAAATAAAGAGGAATGAATATGGACCTAAATCTGCCACTTAATGCTCCACAGTTATGCCTCAATATTTACTGTAAACCAGTTGAAGATTGTCTTTGGATCCTAATTTGCATATTCATAAGGTTGTCATACAGCTTGAAAGTGGTTTTTTTTTCTGCTTTGTTATAACACTTTAAATATTAGGGGTTTTTTAGTGCACAGTTTATGTAAATCCCACTCTGAGCAATATGGCTTTCACTGATGCTAAGTTTATAATTCTGTCGCAGTCTGGCCTGTTGATTTAGGGGAAGACAGCGCCTTGGGTAATATCACTGCTGGAAAATTCAACAGTACTTAGGTGGAGCTCTAAGGAGGATGTAGGCAAGGTGAGAGAGACAGAAGAACCAGGTCCAAGCAGAAATTCCAGACTCCTTGACGTAGCACCGGCTTCCCAAAGCAATCTCAAGAAGCTGATGTTTCTTCGCGCCTTCTCCACCCCATCTACAGTTTGTGGTGTTAGTATCTTGCATGGTTTTGGGGAAAGATTTGCATCTAGTCTCTGAACCTCACGTTGTGGACTAGATAATGCTTGCTGGGGTGAGAGCACAGCTAAGTGAAGTGGGTAAACACAAGTTAATTGGGTAACACCATGCTGTGGGTTCCACGTCCAGAGAAATGTCAGAGACAACCGCTGTATTCTATTACCAGCTACACCAGGCCTCAATCAGAATTTCTTTAAACAGGCTACACTTTTTTTTTTTTTTTTTTTTTTAATTTGGGAAGTTAGTTATGGAGATTTAACAGCAATATATCTGGGGGTCCCGATTGTGGGACAATCAACCTTCACTCACCAACATGCAGGTTGACTCCAAGCACACCACTGCCCAGGCCTCGCTCTGCTCCTGATCCCCGTCACTGCTGTTTAAACGGTAAAAACGGGCTGGTTTTTACTGTTTGTCTGTACAGTGGGTAATATAATCCCGATAATTCATCATATCAAAGACAAGGATTTCTTTGATACGGATGGCTGAGGTTAAGGCAGCCATCCCCTGCCAGGGCTGCTGAAGGATTCGGTTTGGGGTGTTTGGTACTCACGTGTCGTGGGCTCCAGCATCCCGAGTTATTCCACGCTGCAGCAGTAAATCCTTATTCTATTCATTTCATGACTAATACCATCCCTGCTTACTGTGACGGCCCACTGTTACACCCCAATTAATCACCTTTTCTCTTACACACCCTGTGTACAGCAGTGAAGTAACACTCCCCAGCTTACACAAGGAGAAATTCATGTTGGCCCGTGCTACTTAACCAGCAGTGTCCTCGTCCCAAAAAGGGGCGACGGGACACATGTGAGGAAAAGAGCGGCAGAGACCCCATAAAATATTGCATCTTTCCAGGAAATAGGACAGAAGACAGCCTTTGAATTTTAGTATCCAAACAGTTTGGGCAAACACGATCTCATTCAGCTGCCGTATTCTCGTCCGATGCGACCGATGCTACAATCCAGCTCTCTCTGCTTCCTTACTCGTGGAGCAGAGCGATAACCAGACATCTGGACCATATACACATCCCATCCCCGTTCTCCAGATCGTATTCAAGAGCACACAACAGACAATAGCTTTCCTCTAGTGCAATGAGAAACCAGATGGCTTCAAAAGACCCACTTTGCCTCCAAGGCGGCATATGGAATATTAATTAATAATAGATTAATAGACCTTTCCCCACTTAAAAATTTAATCTGTTTGTTAGCCAAGCTGTTTGTGCCAGGGAAGTGCTACAAAACAATGGTTGCATTCAAAGAGCCATGTCATCTCTTTGGAGATGTCCTTCACAGGCCCTTGAGGAAATCGCATCAGAAGGAGCCTGGAGACAGACAAAGAACCACAAAGGCTGTTTTTCTGCTTTTAAAAGCAGTGGCCATTTGGAAACTTCAGAGGAGGAAAGTGCAGAGAGGAGGGGTGGATATTATTAAACAGTAAAAGCTGTTACCCTTCAACTTAACTCCAAGCAACGAAGTACAACAAGGAAAACAATTTGTCTGAAGAGAGTAGAGTCACAGCGGGCCCATGTGCATCACGGTAGGAAAACCTGGAACCATCACCTCAGCGGTCCAGAGCGAGCAGTGGCCAAAAGTCAGCACCAGAGCATGTCTCAGGGCTCCAGGTTCTTGCATTGAAATTTTAGATACCGAGGGAGAGCAAACGGCGTTGAATAATTCGAACTGGATTTTTCAAGTCTTATTAAATGATAGTTTTTCCTCCGCTGGAAATTAGAGGATTTCAAATCCTCCATTTTCGTCAGTTGATGCACTATTGGGTGTGCATTTCCCTCACCCTTTCTCTCCCCTGGGATCTCACCTCCTTATTATGAGCCTGGATAAGCAGCTTTAATTCAGTGTCAGCCTCATCTACTGAATTAAACTGGGCCCAGAAAAATCCTATTACTGTTGTGAGGGAAGGTGAATAAATGTGTATCTTGACTGATCGTGTATTAATCCTGGTATCCACTTAAGGCCTGAAAGGAAATGTCTGTTCAGTTGCCTAGCAATATCGCTGAATGCCAGCCTTAGCATTTTGAAAAAAAGGGTCAATTGCTAAATAAGCCCCCAGAACCTCATTTTCATGCTTTTTTTTTTTTTTTTCCTCCAAGCTTTGTATTTTCTAAACACAAAACAAATAAATACAAGATATGAGATTATGAAATAAGACAATACCGAGAGCTCATACTTTATAGGCTGAGAGTCTCACTCATCAGATGCAGAGCTCACACCAAGACAGATTTCCATAAAAGAAAAATAAGAAAAAGAAGAGGAAAGGTTGCCAAGGTATAGTAAAGTATAGCATATTATTTCATAAAATGTCAACCACTGGTGTTCACTGGTTCACAGCCATTTTCTATAGCAGACCTGTGCCTATCTGCAGCCAGCTCAGCAGCTGGCCCAGGTAATCTGGACACCGGGCCCAATTCCTGGCTTTTTGCTAAATTATCATGGTAATGTTGCACAGATTGCTTAAAGGCAACTGAGTTTTTTCTGCAAAAAAAACTCTCCTTCCTGAAAAATTGCAGGTTAAGAAATAACTATTACAAAGCGTTTGGATGTTTTTTTGTTTTTTTGGTTTTTTTTTTTTTTTTAATATGTATTTACAATCATTTAAAATTGTTTGTTCAGAGAACTTCCCCCAGGAGAGTATTTGACTTTGGCCTGGAGAGCACATCTGGCAAGAGAGCACTGAGGGAAAGGTGCCTTGTGGGCAGTCGCTAGGAAGAAGCAATAATTCCATTTTCTGTTGAGAATCGAGTGAGTGTTGCTAAATGTCAAGTGTTTTCGTTAACAGCTGGAGAGATGAAGCCATGGAAATTCTTGTTTATAACCCTGCAGCCTCTTATCCTGTATTGGGATGTAATTTGGTTCAGCCATGTGGTTCAGCATATTAATCACATTTTTAGACTGGTTTAGGTCATTTTACAATACCCTTTCTGTGTGGCAAATACGGGAGAGAAAACTCTCGAGATCTATTGTTTAAGGGTTTTCCACTTGATATGTGTCATTCTTCCCTGAGAGTTTCTGAGGGATTCACCCAAAACATGATAAATATGAGAATGCGTATGAAAGACATTCAATCTCCTCGCCCCATGGCTTTTGGAAAAACAAACAGCCCTCTAAGCAAAGATTTCCCTAGCAAGTAATGCTGTGAAATCCTTCAGGATACACACTATCACCAACCTAATTGCTATCAAATGTATTCATCTTTTTTGATCACGGGTCGCAGTAGAAAAAGGACTGACAGGCTGACATGCCATTACCTTTCAGAGACAGTCTCTTTCACATCACAATCCTTTTCCCCTTCATTAGTACCTGGATGTAGTCCGAAAGAATCCAAGAAATTAAAAGAAAAGCGAATAATCAGATGGTATTGGATGCTGCATTCCTACACCTGCTTTTGGGTTCAGGCTTCTAGCTCATTAGAGACTGGCTGGATTTTTAAGGCTGTGAGATCTGTTGCATCTGGATATCCCTGTCACTGAAGAACATCATCATTCCCCTAACTGCCACCTTAGTGTGGCATCAGTCCCACCGCTGACTCCACTTTCAGAGCATTCCTGATCCAGCTCGGCGGAGTCTTGCTCTCCTCTAGAGCAAATGCTTACCACGCTCCAGAAAATCCCGTGTCCAGAAACGTGAACAACCGCCAATATTTCCCAGTCACGGAATCACGCAAAGTGCAGAAAGTTTTAAACACCGTCTGAAAACATCTTTAAATTTGGAAAATCTTAAACGTTCGTTTTCCTTACTAAAAAAGAAATACTTATATAGAGTTTTTGAATCATGGGGTAGGACTACATTCCACACAAGTCTGTGTCAAAGGCACACCTGCTCTTGACTAACACAGCTAAAAAAGTTCAAATGGGCAAAAAGGTGCCAGTTCGTTAAGGACAACTTAATACCGCAAGAGGTGATGCAGCTGTCATCATTAGGTATCTTCCAATTGATAAGTTGAACCCAGAAATAACCAGGTGAAATTCTCTTCCTTGCATCATGCCAAACAGCTAAATGTTCATAACAAGCTATTGCAAAAAAAAAAAAAAAAAAAAAAATCAATTTTAAAAGTAAACCCTCAAAACTACGCATGCTTTCGGTCCCTCCCACTTCCAAAGGGCGCTGCACTGCAGTTTGCCTTACGGTTGGATCAGCGGAGTTCCAAGAAAAAAATCCTCAGCGACCCCTTATTCTCCAAAGATTTCAGATGAGTCAAAGAAATATTATGGATTCTTAGAAAGGTTTGCCAGTTTTACAGAAGCAAATACCTTACCAGCCCTGCCAATATTTCTGACAGTTAAAGTAATTGCAATACTTTGTGGATCTCGATTTCTAATCTGCTTTTTATTGCAGTAAAGATTACATCTGATTATGTCTTTGTATATGCTACACGCTGGTATTTTAAACGCTTTTTTTTTTCTTCATAACCAGTATTTTTCTAAATAACTATTGAGTTAGAGTTGTATCTTACCTAAAATGGAGCCCTCTATTATGCCAGGTGCTGTACCTATACCTGGTAAGGGAGACAATCTCCTCCTCAACAAATTTACAGTCAAAATAAAGACAGAAAATAGGTTCACTGTTGCTGAATAAATAAGAATGTATGTATGCTGACACTAAGAAATACACAAAGAGCAAACTGGGAGCTGCAGGGACCCAGAGGAACCTGAAAAATGAAATCCTAGGCTTTAAGCACAAACACACCCACCCACACCCACACCCTTTTTTTTTTTTTTTTTTTTTTTATAATGCCTTTTGCATGAAATAATATAAATCTCCGATTTCTCTAAATAGATCTCTGGACACCTCTGATACCAGTAATAACTTTGGATAAAATACAGCGCTAATTCTAAACGTAAACACTTTTTATCAAGTATTAGTGATCCCAGATAATTCAGAATAACACCGCTATGTCCTGTGTTTTATTATGATTAAGTGTTTCACGTTTGCTTTTGATTTTGCATCTATATGCACAAAAAGCAGCTTAACACCAGACATTCAAGAATGGATTGTGCACAGATTCTGAAGCCTAGCCAACAAATTGCTGATTGATCTGTGCTGGAAACGCTTTGTTACATAAACCAAAATGAAAAACAAAATGTTAAATCCTAACACTCAGATTACTTTCTTTTATGCCTGGAGACAAACATGCAAAAGCCTGCCTGCAGGGGAAGGGAAGAGGGGGGCAAATATAGCTTTATTTTATCCAGAGACTTTAATCACTGACATCTTTCTTTTTTCCTTTTCTTTTTCCATGATCAGATATTCATGAAAAAGAAACAATGACCAAGGTTTCAATATTTCTGTGAAGAGTGAAAGCATTGTATAATCCCTCAGCTCTGCAGCGGAGTGAATCAACAGACCTTAATCTCAGTGCAAATTCAGTAATGTTCTCGTGCCCTCTTTTGGGGGGAGGGAGTTATTTTCTGTGGAGCCTTCAAACGGCGAGTGACAAGTCTCAGTATTAAAATATTGCAACTTGCTAATGTGAACCCTCATTGGAGAAGATGAGCTAAGCCTTGATTTTTCCTCCACCCACACTTTCTCTCCCTTAGCTACACTCAGTGTGCAATTTCCAAGTGAGTGTAGTGAAAGACTGTCATCTTTATTCCCAGCGGAGGAATTTCTGCTGCATCTTACAGTCATCATTAGTGAGCACTGCTTGCATTGCAATGATACTAAAGACAGACGTAAGGTAAATAGCATCATTTGTATTACACTAGCACATACGTACTTTGACCAAGACTGAGCAAATACTCCTGACTTGAAATAGCCCTGGTAGTAGGTGTTGCGTGCATCTGTAGTTCAGCAAGAACGGTTTACAGAACAAACAGCAGGAGAAAGAAGTATTATTATCTCTGTTTTATAGAGATGGAATTGATGAACGTAACTCATCCCTTTTGCAGCCCTTCAGAGCCCGTGTAATTGTTCCCTGCAGCTAGATTTCTCCAATGGTTTGCTACACTTTGAGTAAAATCCATCCACGTTCATATTGCTTTCACAAAGTATTGCAGTCCTGAGAGAGATGTGGGTGATGTAAAGTAGCAGTATACTGGCTGGCTGCACAGGGGTAAAATTCACCTTTGAAGGACATAATCCCCAAGTACAGACCCGATAGAATGTGTGGGTGGAATTTTCTGAATTACTTTCTAGACACCAGCGTTCTTGGCAGTGCTTCTAAAATTTAAAAAAGAAGATAAACTCAATTCTCCAGCTCTTGGAAACGCAGCTAATATATGTGGTGCATCAAGAATGTCTCACTAATGCCTTATGATTTCCCTAAATAGAAGATGGAAGGTGCACACGAAGTGAGAACTCGTAGTGCAATTTGCATCTATTAAGCCACATTAGCAGGTTTTTGCAAATAAAACTTTCAGTCACCCAAATGCAACTTGTCCTTTTTAGTTTAAAAATATGACTAATAAATCTGGACAAAAGACGGGAACTGCATTTCATTACAAACCCCACAAAGCAGCAGGTCCCTTGGATGGAGGATACAAAGGTGCCCGTCCCGGGGCAGCGCAGCCTGCAGAGAGGTGGCAGAGAGGATTGCGGGGTGAACGTGTGCACATAGATGTACACGGCAGGTACGCGAGGGGGAAGGAGGGATGATCATAGGGCTGCCAGCTGCTTTCCCCTTTCAACATCTTGATCATCCAACTAAAGAAGGAGGAGGATGGGATTGACCTCCCGCCGATCTTGACCTCAGCAGACTCTCTGGAAAGGCACCCACCACCTTAAATAAGCATTTCGTTACGTCAGGCTTTGCAGAGTTGCATTTGTTCACCCACCCCCCAGAAAATGCTTTGAGATCCTTCTGGGAATGTTGCTAAAGGGAAAACGTCCTGTGCATTCAAGAACCTCTTTCTCACCCCACGTCGCCTCCTTCTCCCCACAGACATCCACAGATCTGTCTTTAGCTTTAATTTAAAATAGGTCCAGAAGAAAGAAGTACCAGTAAGGTTGTCCTAGCAGGAAGCCTAATTAACTAAAAATAAAATCTCAAACGCTGAAGCAGAGCGGGCAGTAGCCCTCCTACAAATGTTGTAATCAACCTGCAGCGTTAGTAGGATTTTATGCAATCTTTTTCCTTCCAATATGTTATTGTCCTTATTGTACAAACCTTAGAGAAAAAAAAAAAAAAAAAAACAACTAAAATATAATGAGGGATTTGGAGTTTTTTCATCTCCTTTGATTGCTATTGCTTGGAGTTACCTGGGCAGGAAACATCTGCTTTTTTTGCCATTAAAGAGCAAAGATTACCAGGTTTTAGTTAAACTTGGCATTCTATAGTTATTTACTGGGACTTGAGGAAGGAAAAAAAAAAAAAAAAAAGAAGTTGGAACCTAATTACATAGCAGATGCCGAGAGTGGTATTTATTCACCAAAACCACACAGGTCATTCATTAAAATCTCAGTTTTAATTAGCAAACACCTGTTTTGTGTTTGATTTTACACTGATACGTACTGTCTGCAATTTGCTTTCTTCAGTACAAGCAATTAGATAGCCCTGACAGTAACAGTTAATCTAATTAGAACAGGCGTGCCTTGGGAGTCCGGCCCTGACTTCAAGAAATTACACACACATGATCACAGCTCCATCCCATCATGGCTGTGGTGGCTGTTAGGGTGGGGGAGACGGTATTTAATTTTTTTTCCCCCCCTTCTGAACGACACAAAGATGTTAGTGTTATTTCTAGCGTTTTCTGTATTAGAGAAAAATTTCTTTGTAGAAAACAAAGGATCTGAGCTACACAAGGACACGTGATGCTATTGCTGCTTTCAAACACGACCTCTGGTCCAGAATTCACGTCAAGAGCGATGCATTGCAACAGGCTCATTCGATACAGCCCGTTCGCTCTCTTCTTGTTGCCCTGAATCATTCCTCATTGGCTTCCCCACAACCCTTTCAAGTCCTTAAAGGAGAATTGAAAAGCAACTCTTCTCCTTCCTCTATGGTCCTCGCTAGCTAAGAGGGAAGTCTGAAAGGTTTGCAGAAATTGTTTCAAAAGGTCTCCTCCGCACAAGAGCGAGAAGTAACTGCTGTCACTCTGCACTGCCTGCTGTAAAATGATCCCAAACCACGTCCCGGGTCAGAAATCGGTTCCTTCCAATTAACATTCACTTTGGAATTGGCATTACTGTATTTTTTGTTTGCTGACGTGCATAACTGTGAAAGAATCCGAGGTTGTAGTTATTGGCGACAGTTATACCCGAGTGATGTATGAGTGCCGTGCCTGTGGGACTTCCTAGGAACCCAAAGTTTTTCACTTTAACATGCTTACAGTCTAGTCATAAAGAAGGGAACCAAGATACAGTGCAGGTCAAATTCTAACATGAGGCAAGAACACGGAATACCTGCTGGAACCCACCAGCATCTCGGGTTTAGGCTTTACAAAATCAAGTCCTTGAAAGCTGCTTTTCACTGAGCAATAAAAATGCATTTTAATTACAATGCCGAGATGAACTACGTTTTTGTGGATGCAAATTAGGCATTATAATGAATTCTTGTTTGAAATAGATGTATTTGAAGCTTGTGTTCTACATCACAATCACACCTTGCGCATTTTCCTCAAAGCACTTGATTTTCAAAAAATCTGGCACTCATATAATCACTGTGCTACAATTTTTTCAAAGCCCCTTAATCAATAGTTGCCTCATCCTTTAAATAAGGATGAAATAAGTCTCTAATTCAAAGAATGATGTGGCAATAAACCAATTACAATAATGAAAGTATTGTAACAAGGGTCATTGAGAAAGGCAAGTGATACAATTCATACCTGTGATTATAAAATTATAATAATTCCAGATACGTGTTCTTTTCCCTGAAAACATTCCATGCCCTACATTTGTGCCACCGCTTTCCTCTTTCCTTTTTTGTTAAGCACAGTAAGCTGGCCTCCCCATCTATCATAGAAATCCACTGCAAAAGGAAAAAAAAAAAAAAAAAATATATCTCCTTGGGGTAGGTGAAGAGATTTTGAAATAAAGGAATAAGCTAATTAAATTTAACCGTGTCATCCTGAGGAGGCTGAATACTATAATTAATTAATCCAGCCCTCTGCTTGTCCTGGAGGGGAATGGTGTTCCTAAATGTGCAGGGTGAAATCTGTTTAAGGAGATACGGGATGGATTCAGTCCTCTCTGACGGAGGGAGATGTAAGCCTCTCAGCAGGACAGTGTGTAGGAACACCGAGAACTCATTAATATCTGAAAGCAGGGCATGGTGCCCAAAAGCTGGGGAGAGATAGGAGGGCTGGGGGAGGCTGCTCCACAAAACATTCGAATATGTCAGTGCAGAGAGTGCAACTTGTGAGTTTGAGAAGCATATTTGTGCCCACTGAAAGCACAAACCTGGGAAATAATGAAAAAGTTACGTTTCGGAGCAATTTCCTGCTTTATCCCAGTCAAGCATATCCGCCCTATTAAATTGTTGTAAATTTACATCATGGAAAATAGCGCTTAATCTGATGATGGATGTGCTGTGTAAATCACATTGCTGGGAAAAAAAAAACGTCTTAAGGGGCATGTGTGGATTTCCTTCTGCCTAATTTTTCACATCGTTACGACGGAGCAGAGACCACGCCAGCCGCTCTTTTGGCTTGTTGGTTCCATTCTGTGACACAAACACATCTTGGTTAACGCTCCACACTTTGAGGCTTGATACTCGACATAATTTACACCACACCTGAAGCTACTCTCCTGTTACACCAACACCTCTCCGTTACCCCCCAGCTTCAGAAGGCGACGCTGCACCAGGGCCTCCAGAGGCAGCTTGCCCAATTCCTTCCATCTCATCTAGCCTGTAACCAGCAACGCTGGGAACCCGGGCCAAGGCTCTGACTTTAAACCCCGGATTCTATTCTCTAAGGCAATGTTGCTTTCCCTCCACTCATCAGTTTTATTCCTACATGCTTTTGGATTATCTTTACATACAAAACGTAATCAGTGCGATTCCGATGGTATGAAGGTGCCTGTGACTATCCCACAGCCCTTCCGCTCACGGGAGAGCTGCCGCTGGCAGGGCCGATGCAGACCGATACCTCATCCCCCTCTCTGGGAGGGCTGCAGACCTTCCCCGCACGTGGAGGTGTCGTCAGACGCAGGTGGTACACCGTAACCGGGCAGGGGGTGTCCGACTGACTGGTGTCACACAAACACGAAGCCACCCGAGGCAAGGTGACACCTGCCACCCCACATCCCCGCCTCGAGGGGGCTGGTTCCCACTTAGGGAAGGTTTGTTTGGGAAGGGATGCCTGGGGGTATCCTAAATGGGAAGCCGGGTTTTGAGATTGTGTTCACAATAAATTACTTGGCTCATAGAACCAGCCATTTAGTTTTAATAAGCACTGAAGCTGATATTTTAACTTGCCATATGAATATAAACAACTTTTAGTCTTCTGACTTACAGTTCTAGCTGCAGTTTAGACTCAACTCCCGCTGTTACATAAATCCTACGTGGTAGTAACGCACACTGATGTAATGAGTTTAACTGCGTACGCCCTGACACCCGCGGAGAAACGATGGCATAAATCCACAGAAGCCAACATAGCTACAAATGCTTTCCAGCAGCCAGGGAGCTGGTGTTTTACATGGAAATCACACCATGAGAAATGAAGTTTGTACGAACTTAAGGAACAGCCTTTCCACCCGCAGCAAAACCAGCCTTGGATCTTCACATTTTTTTTTGCATCAGACAGAGAGCCAACTTCTAATGAACGGGAACAGGATCTAACAAAGTTACTTACCACAAGATCCTACGCTGATACGCGCTGTCCAAGACCGCGAAGATTTCACTATTCAAGGGATTCACTTTTTGGTCAGAAAGAAGAAATAGCTCTGGGTTACGTGGAGTAATTGGAACTGAACAACCCCAAAGCATCTCTCTGGAGACGCACAAAAGACTTGGGCTGCTTTCAGTAAATCCTTTCCAGAGCCAGTTCAGAAATTTTGAGATAGTGAAAACAAACACACAAACAAAATACAGACCCCTTCCTAGCTTTTTATCCTGACATTCTCTTACCCTTTCTGAGCAAGATAAAATAAAATAAATAAAAAAAAAATGCACAAAGAGAATCTTCACAGGTAACTATTATTTAAGCAATACTCTCCTTTAGGTCAGTACTCAATAGTCCTGTCAGTTCAAAGCATGCTTTGGGTCACAACAATTCCTCCCCCCCAAGAATAACACAGAGTCTTAAGAAGATATGAACTACTAGGAGTCAGGTCTTCTTTTAATCAGCTTTAATATCAGAGTAGCAGCGGCAACCTCTATGCTTAGGCTACAAATGACAGGTTTATTATCCTTTCTTTTGAAACTGATAAATTGGTTCAGACTTCAGGATGGGATTTTAGCTACCACCAAAAAAAAAAAAAAAAAAAAAAAAAGAAAAGGAAAAGAATAAAAAAGGAAAGAATAAAGAAGGTGGCTATCTTGAGAGATATTTAAAGATTTGTAGAAAATTCAGATGGACAGACTGGCCGTGTTGCCGTCATCTTGGTTCTACCAAACTTTGGAAAATTTCAAAACAATCCTTTTTTTTTTTTTTTTTAACTCTCTCCATGTCTGTCTGCTACTTTGTTAGATTTGTCCAGCAGGTTACCTGGCTTTGTAAAGGAACAAATAACGGGGTATTTAGCTCATGTAAATCAGTGATGTTTTATTTAATTATGTATATTTATATGTTTCTAAATACATATCTAAGTATGTAGATGTGTAAGGTAAGAAACTTCAGACACTCAGGTTGCCCACAAAGTCACTAGGCCAGTTGTGGTTGAGTATTTAATGGGTGGATCTTCTTAAAGATTTAATGAGTGAAGAGATCCCAGCTGGTGAAACCAGCAAAAAAAAAAATTTTCAAAAAATGGTTAAAGCACAATAGTTGGCTGGCAATGAACAGGAAAGCGAAAATTTAGATGATCACAACAGGAAAAGTTACTCTTTGTAACAAAATTGCTCACTCCAAAGCCCGCTGCAATAAACCCAGCGACTCCTCCTCGCTGTCAGGGATGTGCCTAAAACCTCCCAGAACAAACCGTGCAACACGCAAAGCTTTTGACTAACAGTAGAACTCTTAGGGCCAAATTCTTATTTGTGGTTGATTTGTACCAAGTGGGAAGAGTTTCAGGAGCTGGTGCCGATGCCTGCCAGGCTAACAGCAGCTCCGGGTCGTCTCTGTTACGCGTCCAAGAAGCTGCTTCCAGACAGGCAGTAAATTAAAAGGGCCAGTGGTGAAAAGATATTTAAAAGCAGTGACAAAATAGCGTTTCTGAATTAACTTTAAGGCCCACATTAGTCCCACTAAAGACAGCGGGATTATTCAAATGCTGATTTTCTCAGCTGACGAACCGTTTAATAGGCTGAAACCCACTGGATAAACATCTACATGGACATCCCTGAGGAAATACAAAAGAAAACAAATTAGTAAGGAAAGCAGTTGCTTTTCAGCAGACTTCTCCATGGATGTTTATGAATTATTCCTCCTTTTGCATAAAATGAAGGGGGAACGTGGTTAATCAAAGGAGTAACAGTAAGTTGGCACTTCTCTGGTGGCACGGAGGAACGTTTATTACAGACACTGTGTGTGGGGAGAGCGATGCAGCACCCTGGAGCCACGGCCCAGCTCAGTGTCCCTGTTCCAGGGGAGGGTCTGCCCTCGCCCCCAGAGCAGGTGGGCTGCGGTACCAAAGGGATGCCACTGAGGGGCAGAAAGCTACGTTGACGTAGACAACGCAAAACCAGTTCTTTTCTTTAATCAGAAGTCATCTTAACCTTATTCTATTGATTTGAAGGGGTAACCGCCCATGGGGTGAAACTCAGGAGGGGAAGACTGGAAAGGAGGAAGCAGCGTCGTCTGACAAAGAACAAATATTTGCCTAGTGGCACACCCTAATCATCCGGTCACCATTAATACTATGAATGAGAAATCAAAACCAGCAGCACTGTTTAATCAACATGTTTGAGCACGAGCGGGGAACATTTCTACGCAAACCTGATAGAACCAAATAAAGTTTATGGACATAACCCTAATTAATTTAGTGTATTTGGATTCCTGTCTTCCAGTCTGTGTTGTGTAAACTGCAGCAGCTGCAGCTGTATTGCAGTGAGGATCAAGTCATGCCAAACATTATGTGTATTTCAGTTTGCAAATATTTGAGGCTTGTGCGTGGGAAGGTTGACATAGCATTGCAATCAATTAAACAAACAAGCTACAAGGGTACTATTGACTGGGAGCATAACGCTCCAACAAATCTGGCCATTGAAGTGAATGTGTACAAAAATATGAATTTTTTTAATCCTTTAGCCATCAAGGAATCCATCATCATGCTCCGCTTCAGCATATAAAAATCTAAGGTCTTGATTTATTCACGGCAAAATCCAACATGCATAGCAAATGGTAAAGAAATTAAAGGACATGCTGATTTAAAAATTACTCAAGCAGCTCTGGGAGTTGGTGGGGCCAGCTGGAGATAAGCTGGGGTAAGGACATGCCAAAATTTCCTCATGTTCCAGACCCAATATCCATGTGATTAAATGCCAAATATGTTTTACTCAAAATATCCAAACAGCGTTCAGGTTGTCCTGGCCCTATATATTGGACCAAATTTCATCTCTGTGCATTAATGAAAAAACAGGGATTGCCACTTTTTTTTTTTAATACAATGTATTATTAGCACACGCTGCTTACAGAACACCCAGCGTGTCCGGCCTATTTTGCATCTAAGATCCACGTGTGTTTACTCACAATTTCCAGTGTGGTTATAACGACCTGCCCAGTGACACCCAAGCAGGGAACAAGAGACAGACTCGAGTCAGGAGTGCAGAGGTTTGCTCTTCATCAGGACTCGACTGCGGAATAAGCACCGGGAGTGAGAAGAAAACCTCAAGGCTCTATTTTGAGTGGAGATTCTGCTTAAATCAGAATTGCCTGAAAACTGGCCACGACCTGAGTTTGCTACCAGCACATACAGGCAGAGGCTGGCAGGGAAGCTGACCTTGCCAGACCCAACTCTCCTCATGACAAGTCTTCCCCAGTTTTGACATTTGTCAGACCAGGGTAGGAATCTCACGATGTTGACAAGTCCTTGCAAGAAGGAGCAGTAAGAGTCCCTTGATGTGTATTTAAAACACAACAGATCAGCTTCTCTTTCCTCCTTTTCCTGGCCCTGTCAGAGGCAGAACGCGCCAGGGCAGGCTCCAGCCCGAGCTGTCAGTGCCCCGCTGTCACTTCGGATTAAACTCCGGCCATCGAGGAGCGAAGCTGCTGTTGCACCTCCCAGTCCTCAGCTGCCTGGCAGAGCCGCCGGGTGGGCACCTCGGCTGGAAACAGGGGCACACTTCATCGCTTTGCTTGTGGATTTGCAGACAGCCACGGGCCCGCAATATATTTCAGCCCTGTAAACACTCTCCGCTGACTCCTGAATATGCTGCTTGCTCGAAATGCTCGCAGGGACAGCGCCCAGCTCTTTCTGGAGAGAGCGGGGGGGAGAGAAGCAGGGAGGAAAAACTGACAGAAGCACTTGAGAAACGGGTCTAACTGCTGCAAGAGCAACTTCACTGGCTGCCCAAGGACACCTTCTGCACTTTCCGTAGGAACGAAAAGGCCGTGTGAAAATCTCTGCCCTGAGACTGTGGGAACGAGCGTGGGGGCAGAGTCACTAGTACGGGAAGGATGGGCGCTGGCGTGTGCTTAGGTCTAGCTTAGCTCTAGGGCTGGCCGCTGCAGAAAGCACAGAACACTGACAGGCCCAAGGGTTACGAGCCAAATGTTGGCGTTAGAGAAAGCAGCTGGAGTGTCTCCACTGGCAGCACAAAGAGCAGCCGACCCGTGCCTAGGAGATGCATTTCTTCACTCTGTGTTTGCAGCTACAACACGGGGGAATGGCCCAACTGATGTCAGGGGTTGAAAATGGCAGAGTCACCAGGGAATCGGCCCAGTGTTACTCTCAGAATCGGCTGGCTGGCAGGCTGGATTTCCTCTCTGTAAAGCTGTTTGGTTGGGGCAGACACAGTCTGACTCTCCAGCTGCTGCGGTAACTGGAAGGTTCTCCTTCCCGCACACGCTCAAACGGGATATTTCTGTGGACCTTTTTGGTTTAGACTTCTGCTTTGCCAACACTACTTCCATTCTACCAAAACACCTGACTAATCCTCAAAACAGAATTTAAATTATACTGATTCTTGGACAAGCCCTTCTCATCTTGATAAAATTCCACTGAAATGGCAGCAGCAAGGCTGGGAAGTCCAGCAGCCCTTGAGCTATCACACAGAAACCAAATACACGGCGGCAGCATCGCGGAGAACGCTCAGCCCACGGCAGAGAATCAAACTCAGGTGGCCAAAACAACTTGCTCAACCCATATTTTCATAAGTACGTATCACACCTGACACGCCGTGGCCTCCCTGCTCCTTCTACAAAATTAATAACACTGGTAATTTCCGTGGCTCCTAAGGAACACAAAAAAATATTATCAAATCCAATTACAGGAAATAATGTTTTAGGACAAGGAGTTTGAGCCTCATTACCCACACAATCTATCTCTTGTTTTAACCTGTGCTTTTTTTATTCTTGACATTTGTAGCATCCCCTTAAGCTAACACAAGTGAAAACTGGTAACAATACAGGACGCTCAAGAATCATTTTCTGATAAGCAATCCACACAAACAACACTCTACAGATACACAATATTGTCAGTAAAATGTTCTTATCATTTGTGATTTCTTGGATAATTTAAAAGGTTTTCCCAAACTATTGTTTTAAAGGGGTTTTGTCATATCAAACGTATGTATCTACTTGATACAGAATTCTACGGAGTGAAAATTCAGTCTTGGCCCAAGATACACGGATGGAAACCAGTGATTCATTTCAAACCACCTCGCGGTCCCATTTCAGTGCCAACTACCTGGGCAAAACCTGCCTGACACCTGAGCAGGACTGCGAGATGCTCTGTGGCCTTATCAGTAGCTGCTCTAGGCAGGGCTGCCAAGGAAAGCTTCCCATACGGTTTTTCATATGCCTGGTTTTGAGAAGTTCCAACCCAAGGACAAAATTTTACAGACTGATGGCATGAAACTGGGTCTTAATAGCAGATTCCAGCTTCTAACTGGAAAAGAGGTTATTTACTATGGTTAAAAAGTGAAGATATGAACTCTGGGAATTTGTAATTTTTTTTTTTTTTTTTAATTGTTCATAGGAGTTTGATAAACTTCAGTAAGTTTCAAAGCTTTTGCTCAGGGTCAGGGTGATGTAAGAACGACCACCGAGCCAAGCCGGAATATCCACTTACACACTGCACCAGCAGCCGAGGCAGAAAGTAGGAAATATTCATCACTTTCCATCTTTTTTTTTTTTTTTTTTTTTTTTTTGTCATTCCTTTTTGTTCTGTGTAGCTGCATTTATGTGATTTGTGCAGCAAACTATGTTTATATTTGTATTTACATGAATCTTATTAGAGAAATACCTGCCTGTTTGACATTGCATTTACCATTCTAGCAGACTTCCTTATTCAGACTTCTTTTTTTTTTTTTTTTCATTTTCTTTTCATCCTAGCTGAGGATGTGTCCTACTTTCTTGTTTAGAAGATGATATGCTTGCATTATGCATTCTAAATATAGATTTTTATATTTTTTTTGAGACTGGTTGACGTGGTCATCAAAAGAAATGTATTCAGAGTTAGTTTCCTGCCCCAAGGGAGTTGTGCTTAAAGAATTTAATTTCGGGGTAGGACTAAAAAACATGATGCAGCTTATGTGTAGAACGACGTTTTATTGTATGTTAAATTTTTCAGCTGGAAGGTGAAGCTAAAAGACATGTTTTTATTGCCACTCGGGACTGGCAGGACCTTTTTAGGAGAGAGGAGCAGAGGGTATTTACCAAATCTACCAACAGAGGAAAGGACGCTTCCAAAAACTCACAGAGAATTTGAGCACACAGCATGTACTAAGCAGCCTTTTAAAACTTCGACATCCATACCCATCACAACGGTGTCTTTACATCAGTCATACAGAAACAGGGATGGGAGGGAACTGAAAAAAATCATTTAGTCCAACCCTGTGCCTGAAGGCAGGATCAACACTACCTACGTAACCGCTGAGGGCGCATTGTCCTGTTCCTAAAGATGCGTAAGGATGGAAATTACACAGCCTCTGCAATCAGCCTACTCCAGCCTTTAGAAGTCTTAACTATAGAAAGGGCCTAATTATGACACTTTCTTACTGCAATTTTAACACAGTTTCTTATTCCTTCCACCATGATAGAGTGGAGAGGAAAAAAAGACATTACTGGCCCCGGGTGCAGGGTATTTTGTGAGCACAACTTGAAGGTGAATCTGAATATCCCAAGTTCCAGCCCTGCCTTTAAAATTAAATTCGCTTTTTCTTTGAAGAAAGAGGATATGGTACACAAATACCAAAGAATGGAGTACACACACCAGGAAGCTTCATAAACCACCCCTTTTAAAGGAGAAATACTCTTCCTACTCGCCACCCCAGGAAGGAAGGATCAGCTGGATGTGTACTCACTGCCTCTGAAATCTTTGGATGGGTATTTTTCAGTTCAATCACGGCACCCCTGAAGAGTGGCAAAAGTCACGTAGAGAACTAAAGGTGTAAATTTGAGGCCCCGCAGAGAGCAGCGACACGTCTAAACTCACAGGGTTCATCAGCAGAGATAGGAACAGAAACTGTATGTCTTACCCTGAAGTTCTGTGTCTAACAGCTAAAAAGAATTAAATAATAATGTAATGGAAAATTCCTATTTCATTTGAGAAGCCTGGCTACTTTTCATTCAAAGGCTTTCTTCCGTGGTTGTTTCTGCTTAAAATTCTACAGCCAAATTTATCTGCACTATAACACCATTGATTTCAATGGACTTACAACAGGGATAAAGATGCGGATAAAGATGCTAACACTCACTTATGTCCCCCCTGTAATTTTTCCTCCATCAGGTAAAGCTCTGCTTAGCAGACAGGATACAGGGAATTGTTACAGCTGGTGTCCTTGTGACATTTCATTAAGCTGGTCTTTTAAAGCTTATCATTAGAGGTACTGAAGTCTTGTTGGAAGAACTTAATTGCATCCTATTTTCCCTGACTGAAGATGCATTTGAAAAGTCAGCTTACATTTTGATTTTTCTTTAGTTTTTCAAGGTCTTTGTGCTGCACAGAATTTTAAATTCCTCCATCTGCTTCACTCACTCTTCACCTGGGGTTTGCATAACTCCTGCTATTCATAATTGTTAATGTTCCTATTCCTGCCCAGTCTTTAAGTCAGACTCTAAGAGGAACGTAGACTACTGTCACTGGAGCTTATCTGGAAAACACCACATATGTGCCTTTGCATAGGTGGAAAAATGATAAAAAAGCCCTAACAATAAGAGTACAGAAAACAGAGAATGTTTCTCTTTGCTGCAAGTAAAAACTATTGTCCCTTCCTTTAAAATACCCCAAACAAGATTAAAACTCCAAACAGTTCTTTCCAAATGACGTGCTGCTGCTTCCTTCACTTTCAAATAATAGTGGTATACCGAAAGTTACAAATACTTCTAGCTACCCAAAGGCGTGTACAGGCAGGAGATCTGTGAATAATCATCCATCTGAAAATTTGATTTTAAATGTTATAAAGCAAGCTTTGGTTTCAGCTTTACCACTTTAGGGTATTAAAGGTGAAGTGAAATTTCTGATCTGAGAGTCGCAAAAATATTCACCTCCTGTAACTTGGTTGTTGTTCGGATTTCTCACCTCTGCTTGAGGAATCTAAGTAATAATTTGCTAATTTCAGGTACTTAAATCTGGCATCTCTGGGACAAACAATCCCCAGGGCCTCTGCTCAGGGGCAGCTCTGATGAAGTCAATGGAATTTCAAACAAGAGCACGTAACAGGAGAATCAGGCCCCTTGTTTGTTTTTTATAACCTCTGCTCTCCAGAATCCAATTCCCTAATCCTGCCTGTGAACAATAAAAGTGTTATTTAAGACCAGTCCTCCTAGCTGAGTTCTGCACTTTGACACACACGATGACTATTTATTCACAGACATATTAATATATTGTAGCTGCAGAGAGACATTCGTTAACACACGCAATAGGAAGCGCCTGTTCAATCCATGCTGTAATGGTGAAGTCAATTATCGCAACATAAATCTTTACTTCTAAGCATATTATGTTTTTCCTGCAGAAAATAACACCAGCTCTCAGTTTTCAATCAGGAACGATCATTAGCACGCCGCTGTTTTTGAAGAGGATGGTCCTTAGTGACAACTCGGTATTCATGGGAAGGAGAAGTGGGTTTGGGGGTTGTTTTTGTTATTCTGTTTTGAAGTTATTTAGGTGGAGTGTGTCTGACAGTCAGCCATGCTGGTGCTAATTTGACCAGCCTCGTATTCATGTTCAGTGATGTACATAGTGCCAGCCTTAAGGAGATAAGTCTTTCAATTACCCTTCAGCAATCCCCGCTTTTCCAGTCCCTGAGCCCCTCAGGGCTCAGACAATATAGCGCAACTCAGCCACTGGAGCCTGAAAAACTCTCTGTAGCTCTGCCAACACACCTCAGCCACACGTGGAGCCCAAGGTTGCCTCGCAGTCAGGAGAAGTGGCTCACACGTACCACATGCAAATAAGCTCCCAACTCCTAAGGTCATCTACCCAAAGCAAGGACTATATTTTGACATGGGCCATTGCAAACCCTCTAAGTCTCCGCAGAATCCCTGAAATCCACTCAGAAAATCTTTCCTACCACCGGTACCCGACGCAGACAGAAAAATCTGGCTTAGTACTGTATAAAAATGGGTCACAATTCCTCCTGGCAAGACAGACAGATCTATCTGTCTTCCCCTGCAGCACAGGTACCCGTGCAACTTTGCCAAAATACCTGTGTCTTGCCCTGGAGGAGCCCCTGAATCACTTTCTCCCTTTCATTGTGCTGTAATTTAAAAATCTATCTATGTATCTATATACTTCTAAAGGTTTCTGTAAGCTATTCTTCCAGAAGGTGAACTGGTGCCTGAGGCTGTTTTGGAATTAGAAAAGCAAAGGGCAAACCTAGTTATTTTGTGCAGAAAAGCTGCTAGCACTCACACACAGTACACTGAGTAAGAGAACAACTCATCAGGATTATAAATCCTGGGCTCATGGCTGGGTTCTGCTTCTAGCACAAAACGTGCAGGCCTAGACAAATCCTACAGAGATCGTTTCATTTGCACGTGGCGAGAGCAGGATCAGAATCAGTCCCTTGCTCATCTGGGGCTTTCTGACTGTATTAATGGCCCACAATTAGCTCTATTTTGTGCATATTCAAATAACAAACTGCAGTACAGCAGGCTCAAATAAAACTTTAACCTGTCCAACTACAAAGTTACACAAGTAACCCCAGAATATTAAAATCCCAAGGGATCTAAATGGATTTAGTGTTTAGTGCATTCTACTTGTGCCCTATACACATTCTGCAGAGAGCATAAGGAAATTTTTTCCTTTCTCAGAAACATACGGTTCCTGTGTTGATCCTCTTAGCATGTAGTGGACTCGCTTTGTGCAGGTACCTGAGCAGAATCATGTTTGATTGAATGGCTGCAGCATCACTACTAATAGAAGTAATTATTGCACCCTACTTACATCAGCCCGCCCATGGCGATCAATCATCTGAGGTGTTTCAGAGAGACACGGCTGCAAGCCATCACATGGATTCCCTTAAGCAAGGATGGAGGTGTTGCCACTCAGAAGATTTAGTCGAGGGGGAAAGGGTAAAAACGTTGCTATATGGTGAGACACACAAGTTCTGGGGCTCAGATCAGCTTAGCTCTCTTTCTAACACTTAGGAGTAACTGGAAGTTTGGAAGATGTTGCAGCTTTCTTTTCCATGCACCTGTAATGAATCTAATTATTCCCCCAGCAAAAAGGGCTGCCACATCATCCCTTCCACTCCAGTATCTAATTTAGACCACCAATGACATTTAAAAGACACCTTTGTACTCAGGGACTCAGACTGGAAGACAAGCTCTGCGTGTAGGTGTGTGGAAGAGAAAGGTGGTGCAAATGAGACAGGAAAAAAGAGAAGCAGACTTTATTTTAAGAGTGAGTGTATGCGTGCACACGTGCTTGTGATCTTTTCTTCAGGACTGAAAGAGTGTGCAGCTTTGCTGAGTCAATTCAACTCAGGATAAAATTCTGAGCCTGTTCAAAAATAACAGAAACAAAATGTTCCTATGCCTTACTTCTCCTCATTTGTACATTCAATTTGAAGTGCGGTACGAAGATGCTCCCAGCCTGAGCCGTCGCAAACAGCACTCTAAATGCTTCTCAATGCAGTGCCGTGTAGCTTGATGTTTACCTTGGGCACACTTTCAACTTTATACAATTTTAATTAATCCTTTATGATCTGCAGTGAGAAGTCAGCCAAAGAGGAGAATTCCTGCTATCTTGTTTCCAGCCTGTGTGCAGAGAACAGGACAAAGGGGCTCGTGTGCGCTTTAATGTTCCTTTATGTGATTTGTTCTGTGCCACAGTATGAGGCTGGCTCCTTCTGCAAAGGAAGGTGCTGCTTTGGCGCTGGTGTTTGGTGCAGCTTGCTCCAGTCTGCTTGTTTTGGGGGCACCAAAACCTGGGGCTGTAACTTCCTAACGGTGCGCTTTGCCGGGAGACTGACCCGGCCTGGGGCCACGCTGCTTCAGGGGCAGCTGTCCTCTGTCCCCGTCACAGGCCTGGCAATGACTTCCGAGGACTTTTGTCCCAGGCACTGAAGTTAAGCTCATCAGCCCCGTAGTTCCCCAGATCCTCCTCCCTGTCTATTTTGAAGATGGATTCAATGCTTGTCCTTCTACAGTCACTGAGTACCCCCCCGAGACCTCCACACCTTTCAAAGAGCAGGTAAAGCAGCCTTGCAGCAACACTGGCCAGCTCAGGAGCACCTGAACAGACCCTGACTTGACCCTTCAAAGAGCTGAAAAGCCGACTGCGAGACTGGTCTAGGAAAGTTACATTTGTCACCCCAAAGGTTTCTATGAGAACCTCAACCAGCGAGTTTTCCTCTCCACTATAGAAGGAAGGTATCAGTGGTTAAGACTTGCTGCAAATTTCTTGGCTTTAAGCCATAGAAAAAAAATATTGGTGAGAGCCTGTAGTAAGGTTACTACTAACACAGCAATAAATAAAAATATTTATTGGAAAGCAAAGGGAACGTACAACCTGAGGGGATTCTCAATGTGTAAGACTGATAATCAGGCATAGACTGTTCAGAAGAATTACTTGTGCAATCTCACTTGAGTAGCTTTCCAAGGAAAATTAAAAGAGAAGAACTGTAAGTGTATTGAGAGGAGAGAGAATATGAAATAAGGCGTGTGCTTCTATTTGTCTTTCTCCCAGTGACTTGAAGTACAACCTTGAGGGGACTGTTACTCTTTGAGATTCACTGGCTCTGTTCATGAAATGAACCTGGCAAAATTAGGATAATGTAACTTCACTCGTTTCTTCGGTCATTTGTGCAATGTACTTTGAAATGCTCAGATGAAATCTGTCAAGTGCCAATTATTATTTGTAGAAATGCCACAAACCAGGAGTGGAGCTAGCTGCTAGGACCTTCACTAGCAAAGAAGTTCTAATGTCTAATAATTTCATGAATGTCTAGCAAATTCACTAGCAAAGAACGTCTAATAATTTCATGGGATGGACTGTCAGCTGAGTTATAGTGGCAAGCTCACATACTATCTGGAGATCTGTTCTTTTTCTTGTGCATATCTGGATTTCAGGGCACAATTTGTCCCAGTAGCCAATATGAGGTGAACAATAGTTCACAGGCAGAAAGATAAGAGGAGTAATAGAGCAAAAAATAACAGCATTCATTGTTATAGAAAGGTCAAGGAGAAATATAAATTGCATTCACCTGGGAAAAAGGACAAGCCCTTTAAAATAAAAAGGAAAAATCCTTAAAATGCAGAACAAAGTTAGTTTAAGCAAGACTAATTTTTATAATAATACAAGGTTCATAATTCTGTTAGATTGTTACGGTCTATTATGGTCAAATTGTAAAATAACTCCAGATTTTCCATGTTAAATGAACCTAGGTCAAGCATTAGTTCCTATTCTCTGACTACACTTACATACTAAAAACCCACCGTACTGGTAGTCTCAGTTGGAATGTACTGGGCAGCTGGTACAAGCAGAATGTTTTTCTCACTCAGGCTGGATTTGATGGGGCATTTGTATTTCATTTCCACTTGCCCGGGAAGAAACTGGATTA
The DNA here is from genome assembly GCF_965140245.1 of Athene noctua. NCBI lineage: Eukaryota > Metazoa > Chordata > Aves > Strigiformes > Strigidae > Athene > Athene noctua. The sequence continues at coordinate 5,485,488 of NC_134064.1, read as the reverse complement.
CCACAAGTTTACGCGTACTTTTAAAATAACCCAGTCGGTGTTCTACATCAAAGTTGGCTGAAAACTACCCAAATCAATTTAACTGAAACAATAAGAGATTGAACAGACATTCCTCTGTTTCAAGACAAACACGTTTGCCTAAAGTCTTGATTCTAACTCCGAAGTTTTCTAACTCCATGCTGGATTTGATTCTTCTGTATTTCCTTCATCCAGACCACCGGCTGGTATTTCCAGGAGCTGGAACAGCACCTGGGCATAGAAAGCAAGCAAGCGCCACCATGTACAGCGGTTACAAAGCACTAAGATTTCCTAGGCTGTGCATCTGTACTGGCCCCTTGCAAAACATCCGTAACTGCATGAATTCCTTCACTCACTGGTGTTCCAACTCAGAAAAACTACCTAGCTATAACAACGGGGGATAAGGAGTTGGAGACACCCCCTCCACCACACTAACAGACCCGCGTTTCCAGGCCGAAGCTATTTTTCTGTGGATAAAGTCAGACTGAAAGGAAATCTGTCAGTACTTGCGGTGGAAATCACCCATTAATTTCAGTGGAAGTGGATCCAAACACAAAGACAATTTCTGACCATCCTCACAGTCATGTTTTTTCTATTTCTATGGAACACAATGGAATCAGATACTTTTTCCCCACTTTGCTTTGCAGAAAGTCCCATTAGGTAACTGGGAGTCAAGCACAAAGGGGATAGGTAAGACTCTCAGTTACGGATACCTCTTCTCTTGCACTCCTAACCAGATTATTACCTTCGTATTGTTCATTTCTTAGCCCACATTACCGAATATAATTTATCTAGAGGTAAGAGGGTCACAGATAGAACCAAAATATACTTCTGAGTGCAGGTGATGCTTTAATATTCAGGTAAGATAACAATCAAAATCTTCAAAAAGCTACATTTTGTTTTCTTCTAAACCCAGTAATACATCTTTGGCTTTTCAACAATCATAACACGTGGCCATTATTTTTGAATAAACCAGTGCATGATTTCAGAATTAAATAAACACCCCCTGCAAACCATAAGCAGATGCTACAGCTGATGATACAGAGAAACCAGAAGGGAATTCCTGATTAATTACAAATTGAGCTGCTTTGGTCAGCTACAAATATCCAGTAGGAGAAAAAAAAAAAAAAAAAAAAAAAAGTCACAGTCTGTTTAAATAACCCTCAGTATGTCTTTCAAAATGCTGGGGCTAGAGGTTCTTCTGTGAATGTATGAACACTGCATCTACCCCGCTAAGAGGTGGCTATGGTGACGCTATATATAGAGAGATATTTATATATCTATAAAAACATGCACACACACACACATATATAAATATCTCACAGCAACTATCCAAAAGAGATTAAACCCTTCCTCAGAATAGAGCATCTTCTGTTGACTTCTCCTAATAAAATGAATGGCTTTTTAAAGCTCAGGACAAGTCGGGATTGGAATCCACCTTCTCAAACAAACAACAAAAAAACCAAACAGCATTCGGGGATGCGCTTGCGTACAGTACACCCTGATACGTAACGCTGCATGAATCTGTCCTGCGGTGTGAAGGCTGTGAATCTGCTCACTGACAAAAATCAAGTCACCTGTGAAGGATTAAACAAACACCTCAAGTTTCTACCTGCACGGCTTAAAATAACACGGAATCGGCTGCTGCGGCTGAACGAGGTACGACGCTTAAACCCAAACTCGCGGCAACTTTTTTAAACTGAGCCCAAAATACTCCTTTCTTTCTAAGGGTTATTTTAATTGCCTGACATGTCAAAACCATCCCCCTTCGTGCTAGCACCAGTGGCAGAGTCCAAGCTAGTTACGCAAGAACAGCATAAGGCCACTTCAACAGAGAGGATTTGGCACTTTTTTTTCCCCAGAGTAGCTATCTTGCTAAAATAGCTGCGATCTAGCTGTTTCTGAGCAACACAAACCCCATGATTTTTCCCCAAGAATAACACTTTCCTTTTTTCACAAAAAAGCGAAGTCATTCTCTCAGATTAAGGGCACTTTTTTTCCTGTCTGGAACATTCCCCTTTGCTGGGACTCTGGAGCAACTCTGCCTCTTCATTTCTCCACACTGACAACTGCCGAGAGCTCAGACCAGGCCACCTGTTAGGGCTGCAGGAAGAGGGCTGCTACGTACGTCTTCTGTGACATTTAACGGCAAGAGATCGACGAGCACTTCAGACCATCTGCTGCTTCTAATGCTGGCTCACAAGAGGAAAGCAAGGCCTGTATACAGACCCCTTACTTGAACAGCCATAGCAGATGGATCAGAAAATGGCCCTAGGCTCCCCACACCGCACCTACACCAGACATTTTGAAGATCTCGGTGCTCTAAGCAGAGAAAGTGGGGAAGGAACACCAGCCAAATCCAATATTTCTGAAGTTGCAGGGGGCTTTGAAAAAAAACCTTTCGATCCACTGCTCTGCTTCATAATCCCATCCTTTGAAAACAAAAATACAGAAGGGAAGGGGTAAGGGGAATAGGTGGCTTTGAGAAGTGGTAGCTCAGCAGCAGCAGACTGACACCCTGCTGACAACAACAAAGACCATGTTACCGACCTCTAAAACGTGTGACAAAGATGCTGGGAGGGGAGCATTATTCATAATTCCTTGCATGGTTTTTCTTCCTGCAGTTTATAAAACAAATCTTTGGAAGCCTGGAAATGAAATCTATGTCTTTTCTCAGGGACATGACCACATGTTGATGAAGTCAGCTAAAGTTTTGCCACTGCCTTCAACGAGAGGAAGATCAGTTTCTTCGCTTGTCCCCAGCTCTGAACACTCAGGTTGCTTCGTCACGAGGGGCGGATGCCACATGTCCTTTAGAGTGACATAAAAGCTTTTGCACCAAGGGTAGGAGAAACAGCAGAGATTGAAATTCAGTGTTTCTTTCCGGCATCAGTAACATGAGTAGAAGTGAAGATGGGATTACAGAGCAATCAGATCTGTGGATTCCACTTCATTTTCATGTTCAAAGCTTTTCTATCCGCATTCTTCAGACTCTTTTCATGTATGCACAACTTCACGCTCCCCACTGCACAAACTGCATCAAAGACATAAAATCCCATTCTGTTCAGTTCCTTCTTCTCAACACAAAGAGCAACAAAGTTCCTCTCTGCTCTGACACCGCACAGTCCAACACAAAACCGAAGGGCACTTATTTTTCTTTCAGTTCCACGAGAGAACATCCCCTCTTGATGTGCGAGCCATGGAGTCACGAGACCCTTTCCTCATACACACAGCAGAAGAAAAATAAACACACCCTGAGGAGAACTGCCATGCTATCCCTGTTACTTCCAACATCGAAAACAAATTTTTAAAAAGTCCTGCTGCTTATGCCAGCTCTGCTGACCGGATATTTTATTCTGCACCTGGCAAAATTTGAAGCGAATTTCCTGCAAAACCAGCCTCCACCTCACATATAAAGGAAAGTTCCTGGACAGAAAAAACTCAGGTTCCATGAGGAATTATGATAGAGACAAAAAGTGACTGGACTGTTACGCTGGAGCCTGTGATATGTGGAGAGCTACTTAATGAAATGACAGCCCTTGTTTTGTAAAGGAGCTAATGGCTTTGACAAAAATCATGGTTTCTATTCAAGAGGCTCTAGCAGCCCAAGTAACGAGTCTGTAATTCACTCCCCAGGACTGTCATATTCACAAAATGCATTTGTTAGGAGCTGCATCAGGCCAAATGCTTAATAAATTCAATAATCTCCCCACTAAATGCATTAGTGCTGCCCAGCTATGATCTTGATAGATCGTGGTAGTTGCCCTTAAGCAATTAGTACCAGGACAATTGCTCAGATTCCATTGGAACAAAGCACTGGCACTTGGTAATTGGTTTACTCTAATGAGAGAAAGAATTTCTGAAGAGGATATAGGCAATAAAACCTGAAAAATACAATTTATGGTGCGGTGACAAAAATAAACAGACTTTACAAAACTGCACACAAGGTCAGTTCCCAGTTGCGTTGGCTCAGAGGCCTCATGACAAGACCACACTTACGCGATGTGCAACAGAACACGAGCCGTGTCACCGCGGTGCTATTAACAGGGTTATTCTCCTGCCTTTCTGTGAATGATAATTGAAACAAGTCCTTCTCAACCTTCATTTATAGCTTCATTAAATAATGAGTTAGGAGGAAAATGGATGTGTAAGAGCAGAGTGAGTTCTGTGCCCCAAGAGCCACCAAGCTAATGAGACACCATAACCAAATGGAAGTGCTGTGATGACAAACCCAAAGCAGCCCCAGGAGGAGATCATGGCAACAGAGTACTCTAGATGGACAAAGACGTAGTTAGCCAAGTTAAAATTTCATCTCTGTCACAAAAGGCAGAGGCAAAGGGGAAAAAAAAAAACAAAAAATAATCGTTGCTTCAGTCCAGGTCTTGCTTTCATTTGTCTTTACGTGTTGTCTCTCTGGTAAACGGGTGTAAAAACACTAACAGCTCCGTATGCTCTTCTCACACCAACGGCAGCTCCTTATAGATAGAAACAACCCCAGGTTGGGTGCTTGGTGTCTGCTAACGCCAGAGGACACTGCAGCAAAGGGAAGGTTATTCCCACGTGCACAAGTGCCCGCTTTTGCTCAGCGCACATAATTGAATTATACATCCGATTAGATCAGAAAATAGAAAAATCTTTGGATGTGCAACACACCATGCTCAGTACCTGAACTCAAGTTCAGCACTCACCTCACTGCCAGCTATAATATAGCAATTAGTTCCAGCAAAACTATATTTGCTTATAGAACTAATTAGAGATCAAGAAAGTGGCTCACTTTTGATAATTACATGGTTGTGTCCCATCTATCAGCCACTGTTAAATTGTTGTTATATTAATGTAAAGCTTATAATCATGGCTGTTCTAAATTGAATAAATGTTCTTGCCAATTCTCCAATGCAATTAATTTACATAAAAGCCTCTGGAACTAAAATTAAAATGATATACATCTTTCCAAGGGTTTAATTTAAAACAAAGCTAAATAATAGAGAAATTATATATCTTTTCTCTTTCCTCGTCACATTCTTATGTGTACAAAAGTTAATGGCCAAATAATCACTGAAATGTGCCTAAACCAGAGTTATTCAGGGTTGTTACACCAATAGCTCATTTACATGTACAGCGATTCATTATTCAGGACATTAATATTTTGAACAGCCTGTTCCCAAAGCAAGGGAGATTCCAGATGATGGTGAGGAGGTCAGAGGGAGTTCTATTCCCTCATAGTCATCTGCACATAAATCACACTCATCTGTTTTATTTAGGCATTTGCATTTTCGGATAGAGCACTGATGTTGCTGATACAGACAAATCTGACCCAGCCTTCCCTGCTAAAGCCAGAAAATCTACACTCTGCTCATCTAGAAAACTGCCACAGATCAAAATTAAACGAGTTACACTCTGCTTTTCCAAACAAGTAATATTGCGAATCACGGAAGCTAAGGTCAGAAATGGTGCGTTAAAATATGTATGCCTACAAATTCCTGCTGGTTGTTAAAGGCGAAGTTTAAAGCTGTGACAACTGCTTTCCAGGCAAGCACTGCACGCTTTGGTGCTCTTCCTTCCACCTCCTCTCAGACTGTTTTGCCTGCCTGTTAAAAGGCAAACGCAGACTCTAAGTACAGATTTAGTTAACTGTGGCTCTGAGCCTGAACTCAAGACCAGGTGTGCTTCTCAGTCCTACTTCAAATAATTAGATCTCCACCCAGTGAACAGACCTTTCTGGATGGGAAGACGCTGAGTTCACGCAGTGCCTGACATGGGTTCATGTTCCTCTTCACTGAGCCTGGCTTGAGCAAACGGGGGGTCCGTGTGTGCTGGAGGCCCCTGCAGTGCTCCCCCTGAGCTCGGGCTTGTCTAGAGCCTGCGCGGCTGCTTCTCAGCCCGACGGAGGATGGGCACGGCCAACGCGGCTAGAAAGGGTGAGGATCACGGAGGCAACCCCAACTTTGCTCTCAGGACACTCACTTCACGTTGCTGGACGGACACAACCCTTACGGTGGGGACTGGCCTTTCACTTCCCAGCTGTGCAGCTGCTGACTCGGAGGCAGTTCTGATCCTCGCTGCTGGTACAGCTGATAGAGGGATGAGATCCTCCTTTGCTGATGTTTGCGCTTGGTTTTAAGAAGAGCATCTGAACATTCAATTTTTAATGCTTTAGCACTCCTCAGTGCTTCCACAGAACTAAAAGTTAAGAAAAGGGTTAAAAAGTTATGTACTTCATCGTGTGTCCCAGTAAAAGAATGAACCAGAACACTACTGGTATGTAATTACTGGCCCAGTCCTCTCTCACGCTGACGCCTGCTTAACATACAGCCCATTTTACTCTACAAATTCTTTTTTCTACACTGCTCCGATATTTGTGACTTTATCTTACTCCAGCTGAGCTTAAATACCCACTAGAGTGGAAGCTGTTTTCTCTTGATTGTCTTGGAGCAAAGCTCCCCCACTGCACCCACCTTATTACAGGGAACAGCGTGTTAGGGGAGGAAGAAAGTGACCTCAGCTAATGAATCCGAGGACCTCCTAAAGCTCCCTCATTTCCTTCCACTGTCTCTAAATTATTATTCCCAGCAACCTTTGGAATTTCTACTCTTTTTCCTGTAATAGCCTTATCCAAGGAGACGGTGGCTGTGCACATGCAGAGCACAGGGGTGGCAGTTCAATAACTCAGATCAGCTTCCATTATGCTTCAATCTGTGTTAGCTTCAGACACAGTAACAAAAAAAAATAATCAACGTACAACTCACTCTACTTCCCTTTCTGAAATGTTCACTCCTGACATTTCGGATTTTTGACATGGATGGGTACTTAATAAAAGTTCTCCTGAAAAGGAAAGGAAACGCATGCATGTGTGGAAATCTTTATGCATACGTTGTGCATGCTTCTGCATTAAGCTTTTACATTCTACGGAAGTGCGGCCAGTCACTGAAACAAATTACTTGTTTCCGGGAAGAACAGCTCTGGACAGGTGGCGCTTTTATCATTCTGTCCATTATTACAGAGTGAAGTAGTAGATCAGAAGCGACACTGCCAGGGATAGCAGACAACCTAAAAAAATGCATAAAGTTCTGTTTTAAGATTTAAGACACCTTTCCAGAGCCAAGAAACATCCTGTAAAGCCAGGCACGGCCGCGCCCCTTTTCACAAAGACCCACTGAACCTCATTAGGATGCTCACAGCTCCACAGGCTTCAGCTTAGAGCTCCAGAGACAAGAGGGTCAGACCCACGTTACACAACATACTTTAAGAAATGAAAAACCACCTGTTGCGTTGCTCCTTTCCAGGAAGTATTTCCCTACTTTCTAAAACCTCATGACAAAGTCCTCCATAAGAAACCCAATGCTGGCAAACACAGAACTGCCTCTGTGCCACAGAGATAACCGTTTCCGTGAGCAGGCTGTCACCCGGAGAAAGGCTGGGAGATGGGACTCCATAAAGTAAGTATTTACACAGGAGCAATAGCATCTTTGTGCAGGCAGGAGTATTCACTATTCATTATTTGCTGTTTGTAATCTGTCGTTCATTAAAATTTCATCCAGCCAAGCACGCTGTGGAAATGCAAAATGATGTGACCTAGGTGAGCAATCCCACACTCCAAACAGCTTGAGCAAACAGCTCATAGAAACTGCGCGGGCTGGAAGTTCTCAGCACAAACTCCTCTGCAAAGGTATGAGAATTAAGTGCTAAGTGTATATTCACCAGCAGGAACATACGGCAGCATGTATCACTGCTTTCGTAACCTCAGTTCCTGCAGTCTGCCTTATCAGAGCCCTGTCAGCATCACCAGTGGTCAAGTATTTTGCTGAAAGACAAACCAAGAACCAGAGTTTCAGAGTCCTGGGTTCCACCATAGCAAGGCTGTAGGTGTTAATCATCTCCATTTATTCTATGACTGGCCTGAGGTTTGATTGAACAGGTTAACATACTGAATTCAATGTCTGCGCAGCTTTGGGAGTTGCAAGGTGAATTACTTCTTCCTTTACTGAATTAATTAATCACTGCTGATATTACTTCAGTTTCAGATTGTTCAAGAACATTTCCTTCACCTTCCTGATTCTCCTGTGCCCTCCAATCTCCTTCAGCCTCGGAAACTACTATATGCAAAAATATATTTAAACTATTGTAAAGATGTCAACCTGTGCACGCACGCACACAGAGCGTGCTTTCTACTGAATGTGTTGTACCACAAGTCTTCCACCGACTCTATTTACACTTTCATTTTTGAATCAGAGAAAGATCCAACCGTCTACCATTCTCCTTGAAGATACTTCATCAGTAGCTATTTAAAAGCATCAATTGTTTCTGTTATTAAACGATGCAGAGAGGAGCAGAAGACACTGTAGGGACTGGATCTCCTGTCCAGTTGCTACGAATCACAAGTCTATAGAGTTGTACTGGTGTAAGACTGGCCTAGAATGAATCCAAACATTTTTATTTAAACGGTGTCTCCTCAAATCCTCCCCAAACTATCTTATACGGTATCTTTGTGTCCAGCTCTGTAGCAGCCCAAGTTTGCTCTGCACGGAAGAGATGTTAGAGAGCTTGGGGGTGGTCATAGCTTGTCCAGAATGGGTTAGTGATGTAGAGTTGGATTTTGCATATATTCCACACACGTGTAACGAAGAAAACAAAGCCTTTGGTGTAATTCCTGACCTCCAACTCTTCACAGACACACAGACTAATTTATCTTAATGTCAGTGTATATGACAGAAAGCATACTAAATTGATGACTGTGACCCTCAGTGTCATACAGAAAAAATGTATTCCGTGAGAGCATGCATCTCGTTTACAGCCAATTATAATCCCATCAGAGCATCTCTCGGTTCCCCAGACCTAACCAAGTACAAACAGAGCATGACCAGCAGTAACTGAGCATCCATTATTTCCTGCACATTCGCCCCACGGGACAGTGCTAGACAACACATATGCCAAATATCATGCAAGCTCTTTGATTATTGCAAAGAACTGTCTGAATTTAACTCAAAAGACAACCTCTTACCACTTTTTTCCTGGCTGGATTTATAGAGTATTTCTGTCTTGATTGATCATTTTTTTTCCAACGGTGAGAATTCTACCATGCCTGCACTGCCAGCAACGTCTTTCTCTGAGAGGATGGGAACAAATCTCTTAAACCAGCAAGAGTGATTCCAGTCTGCAGAGGAACTTAATAAAATGTCAGTGCTGAACCTTGCTACGTATCTTCCCCAAAATGGTGCTTTCATGCAACACCTTTTCTACCACTCCAGCTACACAAGCGTTCCCTTCTGAAAGACATCACCAACTCCTAACAGGTATTAAGATGCTGGGTGACATTTATATCTCTTTTTTCACGGTCTAGCACAGTTGTTCAAGGAGAGAAGTTGACTCAGGAGACAAAGGGCAAATAGATCTGAGTTTAACTTCTTTGCATTTCCTTCTATTTATTACCTTGCCATTCAACATGGGAACGGTCAGCAGATAATTTATAGTATCATGCTCGTAGAAATAAGTTTGTACTCATGCAATAAAAAGCTCGGAGCACCAGCAGTTCTAATAAAACGAGAATTAACCAAAGAGCAGAATCAAGAGGGGAGGGAGGAGAAGAGACAGTCATTAAATCAATAACACCAAGGTCTGACTGAGATGTGCTCAAGTCAATAATACCATAAAGTTTTATACTGGCTGTAGGGTGGAAAAATGTTACCATCTTGGCACATGTGAAGACAAAACCATTCAGATTTAATATATTCATCAATAACAGGAGAAGGAGAACTTGTTCTGTGATCTAGAACTCTGAGGGGGAGAGTTGTCAGGGTGGGAGTGAACATCTGGTGGAAGAGTGCCGCAAGCAAACATTGCTCTAGCAGTGCCAGCCCGCGGGAAGGCAGCGCGGAGCTCGGTCTCTGCAGCACCAGAAGCTGTTTGTAAGGGATCCTCTCCCTGTATAAGTGTCGTAGTATAGACCTGGTTTAAACGTACTGGTTTAGGGCGAGGTCTTGGCTTTCCCTGATGTCTTTCACAGTGACTGGAAAGAACTGGAAGTGGGAAGAATAGGAAAAAGAATTAACCGTAACGTGTTTCCACAAGACTGCAGAAGCTGTAACAACTCACACATCAGTTACAGAAGTGCTATGTACAGGGGAAAAAGATTAATTTTGAGAAGAGAATAGCAAGTGTTCTTCTACGTATGCTTGGAGGGAGAACAGTTGTGTGTTAGCCATGAGAAGGTAAATATCAACAATGCCAAAAAAAAAACCACCTTAATAAAAGTCCAATTAATTGAAGATGAGAAAAATTCACATATCCAGCTATCCATTACCACTTTCTTCTCCACACCCAAGTATTTGTGCCAGTTCACTTGCTGCCCCTGCCGCCGCAGGAGCACAGCAAGGTCACAGCCTGCTCTGCTCATGAACCACAGGGCTAGCAAGTGTAAAAGGTTAGTTCACTTCTTTTTTCAGAAAAAGGTGGGCTTGACTACTTACAAACCATTTCCCAGTGCTTCTGGTACCTGACAGACACAGGCCGACACAGGTGAGAATCCTGCCCAGCTGCTGCGCTGGGGAGAAGGTGCAGAAGGGCAGAGTTTGGCCCCATGGAGTCGGGGCTCACGCCACGGCCAGCAGACACCAGAAACTCGGGACTGAGGAACGGGCGTCACAGACCCTGTTCTCTGGCACAGAGGAGACACAGCTCACACGCGCAGAAGAGAAAGCTTCCTCTGAGGCCTGCAGCAAACTCTGAACACCCACAGAAAACACGGAGCAGCACAATTCTCAGTGCCTCCCAGAACAAGAACAAAGCGCAATTCTGTCCCATATTCCCTAGCACGCACGCCTTAAATTGCAGACATTTAGAAAGAAAATAAATTAAAAAAAAAAAAAGCAAAACCCTCCTAACTCCCAAGAAAACCAGCAGTAATGTTTAATACAACCATCGTGACTTAAATTTCCCCTGATTTAAATGAAAACTCCTTGCTTTTGTGCTCATGGCTGGATGAATCCCAGTGATTCTCTGGGAGGTTTCCCATCACTATTAACTCGCTTCCCCCCCGCTTTACTCCTCTCACCCCCTTTATCTAGATGATCTCTGGGATTTCATCTTCTGTTCCTAAAACCAATCCCAGCATTTTGTCTGGGTGCAAAACTTGGAAAGTGCAAACGGATGCTCACAACTTCTATCGCAGCCACTGAGAACAGGTGTCACAAATGATACAGTTCCATATTAAATGTGGTAAATAAAGGTACGGTGTGGGACAGGATTTTGGACTCCTGCCCCCTTCTGTTCTGGAAAATTAGCATCCAAGCCTTTCCTCCTAATCCTGCAGCGTTACTCGAGCTGTCAATCCACTGGATTACGGAGGATTATGATTCTGGATGACAGTGTTCCACCGGTGCTGCAGTGACTCCCAGAATCACTTATCAGCTGACGAACCGGAATGACTCATTAAGAAAACAAATCAAATGTATTATCATATCCTTTTCTCTGGGCTATCTATTCCTTCTGTTTGTTGTGTAATTTATAATTTTAATTTATGAGTTCAAAGACAGCTTGGTTTAATTGTAGAGTGGAGAAACAACTGTCTGCAGTTACAAATGAACCTGCTGGCTCACTCCCCCTCTCAACTTTCCCATGTGTCTGAACAAATCAAATGAGAAAAATTTTCCAAACAAGCTTGAAGTAACTTAAAGCCACTTCGCTTTTTTGGTCTTAAAGCGCTCGTGAAAATTTAAACCCTTAAATCCCGTTATTTTTTCCATTCCTGTGCCATTGCTGGAACTGAAGTGCTGTAGTTCCACCCGTTACTATCGCTTGAACCAAAAGGGCACCGTGTATACACAAACCCAGCCTGGCAAGGATGTCTGCGCATTTCTAGAACAGAACCAATGTTGATTCTAATAATTATCACATCCATAACTATATACCAGTAAGTAAAATGGTCCTTCATTTCAATACCGTTTCAGCCACCGAGGTGTTAAAATTGGTAATTGTTTTAACTAAATATTATTGCTATTGTTTTCCTGCAAACAGCACAAGCAAATGTGGAAGGAGAAAAAGAGCCTCCCGTGTTTTATTTTTATATACCCCAGAAAATTATAGCACAGCTAATAAAATGAGGGTGTCCTACACAAGCTCCAATATTGTATAAATCATGAATAATACATCAGGCGAAAATGAGAAACTGCAACAGAGTCAAACCTATATGGAAATAAATAAAACATAACAGCAGAACTGCAATCATGTTAGCTCTGTTGATAAAAATGTGTTTGTGTTTGCAAGAGGAGGAGGGAGGAAACTTCTCCAGTAAAGGATTGTAAAAGCATTAATAATAATAACAAGACATACATGGCAAGCCAAGAAAAAGGGTAATTAAAAAAAGAAGCATTCAGTTCACCAAAGCTGTTTGGTGGAGAAAGCAGAAAGATGACAAGCCAAATGTAACTATAACTTTGAAAAGGTGTCACGGATCTTTCGGATGGACGGGAATACACACCCTGCCTTGCCGAGCAAATCTGGGTCGCATATTGATATCTTGCAGCGTGTCTCTAATTTTCTGTGTGAAATAGTTCTGAGGAAAACAGAGAGGACTCAGACAAGGGTTGGGCACAATCTCAGCTCTTCATCTCGGGTGAGCATCGGGTTAAATCCCAAATTTTACTTTCCCCAGAGACAGATTGGTCCAAAAGTGTGGCTAGGACAGGTGGTGGGATGCTGCAGGAGGGAAGGGACCTGCTCAGGGCAAAATTACTTCCTCCGCAGGTAGAGAGGGGAAATTAAAAAGGAAGAAGATGGTTCCACATTTGTGACGCTATCGGAATCTGCTGCAGCAAGATCCCTGGGAAGTTATTCAGCCTCCTTGTTCTTCTACAAACTTCTCCACACCTCCTTCTACCCACTCCCTTCTTTTTTTCCCTACCGTAACGGACTAGAGTTCCACCCAAAAAAGCAGCTTCGGTGGGTTTTGATGACGGACACATAAGCCAAGCTCAGCAGAACTGAAGTGCAGAGGTATCATCATGCATGTTTAACGGAACTCCAAAGCAAACATTCAAGGACAAAGACTCCACTTTAACAATGCCCTGTAATGATCCCTATGTTTCAAAGTAAATCTCTTGCCCCTAAGATTATTATTAACATTTTATGCAAATCGGATGCATCTCTTTTTTTTTTAAAGATTCAGAATAATCTATGCATCTCTTTATATTACTTCTCAGAGCCATTAGCCAAGATGAGTTCATATTTTTATTCCCTTTGCATACTGAATGTATTTTATTTCTTTGGGGTGGCAGCTTTTATTATTAAAGTCAGCAAAACTTGATGAATCCTATTACCTAGCGTTTTCTCTGTTCCCACCACACATGATTTATGAGCCAAAATCGAAGTTCGGATTGCTAACAGTGGCATGGTTTTTCTCTCACCATCTTTGCATTTTCTTCTGAATGGGAACAAAATTCAAAATAACTGATTATTAAAACAAGTAACTCATAGAACCTAATCACCAAAATATGCTCTTACGTTTTCTTTAAAGTTTTAGCTCAAAGAGAAGGTTTAGCATCTTACAAAGCAGTTAAGGGATAACTTGATAACACTCCTGAAGTACCAACGTGAAGCACAGAAATATGGTAACAGTCGAAAGAGACACAAGACACAGTAAAAGCCAAATGGTGGTTAGATAAATTCAGATGAAAAATACACCTCCCTCTTTTTTTTTTTTTTTTTTAATTTTTTTCTTTTTTTTTTTTCTTTTTTTTCTTTTTTAAATTTTTTTTTTTCCTTTTTTTTTTTTTTATGCATATATTCAGTCTTTGGCACACGACGCCAGTACTATTTGGAAATTTTGAGCACAGATACTATATATAAAGCACAAACTTATCTAGGGAAATCCTGTAGATTTTTGTTTAGAAGGTACTTCTGGCTTTAAAAATCCACGGCCCTGTTTTATTAAAATATTAAATCTGAATGTTCAGACTCCCAATGCACATCTAAGATATACAGATTCATGGACAGTGAGGGATGGGGTTTGTCCCAAAGCCAACAAACTGCAGTATAAGCCAGTTGCATGCTGTGCCTCAGTTTCCCTTTCTTAGAGAAGGCAGGCCTGTCCTTCAACTATTTTCCAGTGATTTAATGATTGGGATGCTCTCACTGAGTGCTCACGCTCCCCACTGCTAGAGCTCTGCTCTGGTTTCTCAGGTGCAGGCACCACCATAATAGAAATAACCACAGTAACAATTACAAAGAATGGATAGGTTTTCTACGCTTATGGCTACTGCAGTGGTCAATAAAAATATTTAAAAACTGATTTTTCATTTCACTCATTTACAAATAGCTGCAGCCTTCACTGGACAAGTATATAAACCCGAGTAATTTTAATCAAGGTCTAAGAAAGAGATAGCAAGGTGTGACTCAAAGGTCAGAGCCGCAGCACTGTCAGCTGCGTACCAGCAGTCAGGTGCATCTATGCTGTGGCTGCCCTTCAGTGGAGGCCTCTGGAAGACTTACAAAATCATCTATAAATATTCAGAAGTTGTTGAATGCAGCAGCAGGCAAGAGCCTTTAATTTAATTTTGAAGGCTGCAACAGACTGAGCTTTCCAAATATGATGGAAGGGAAAGGCTCTCCTGCCAAAGAGCAGCATTGCTTCTGGCTTTTCAATCCCAGCGTGAAGACCACAGTTTAGGGAGTATCAGCTAAGTTGAATCCTCTCTCAAAGAGCAGCAAGAGACGCCTTGCGCTTCCCTTCTCTGCTGGGCCCTCACAAATCTCCTTCAAGATAATGGGTACTCAAGAGGTTTGGCACCTTGAGATTTAAGCAGTTGCTATCGCTATTCTGGCAGCACATGCCATCCTGAAGGTTGCCGAGGTTTTTATCCTGGGTAAGAGCTGTATGAACACGTAATCAGAATTTTTTTCCCTACCCCAAAAGCTCCAAATGCAAACAGCCGATGGCTAAAAGGCAAAGACAAAGGCACAAAGAAGGGAGGTCATTTGCCTGGGGCCAAAAGTAGATTTGGGGACATTCATGGCTCCTCACCAACTCAAGGGCTGCCTCCCCGCAGCGCTCCAGAGTTCAGCTTCATCCCGCTGCTGGTGCGAGGCTCTGCCCCGTGAGCCAGGCTAACGTCTGCGGCAGTGAAATGCGGAGACACGGACAAAAATACACCAGCAACAGTTAAAAAGAGGAGGAATTCATCTGAGTTAAAATGGAAAAACCAACCACCCCACAAACAAAAGTAACAGTATTTAAGGGTGAGGATCCGATGACTTGCTAAAGTAATAAACACCAGGACGTTTCTTTTCTGTCTTACTTTATTCTTCTAGACAAGGGAGTTAAATGATCAACCCTCCACTATCCAGAATTAACTATCCAGGGCAGAATGGGAGGGAAAACAGATGAACTGCTGAGAGCAGTTCTCTGTAAGAAACACAGGATGCACCAGGGTCCTGAAGCAGCCCGGACCCGACCATAGCCAGAAGGCGATGCTTGGAGAAGAGGCCATGAAAGAGAACTACCTCTGAACAAAGCTGTTAAAGGGAACAGGGCAGAGAAAAATATTTTGCTGCCTCAGGACAGTGAACCTTGGCAATGGCCTAATAGATCTTCTTCAGGTGATATTTATGGGCTGTCGCTCTCGATGGGGAAACCCAGGGCACGGTAGGGGCTTACGATTCTGAGCGGTAGTTCTGGGCCATCGTGTACATCAAGCTGAAGTGCAGGTTCAGATGATGGATGGCGGAACATGACAGCCACACGGACACACACAGAATGTAAAAAGGATCCAAAACACAAGCTGGTCGGTGGTTTGCTAGCAAAGGAGTGTGTACTCCGAGTGGTAGTTAACTGCAGAGCAATGTCTCATAGCAAAGGCAACACCAGTGGAAACCATAAGCTCATCGTGCTCACGCAGCTAGAAGAGAAAGGAACAATTTAAACGATAAGCTGAGCCCTTTTGGTCCATTCCTATTTCTGCCTGGAGTCATGTGGTCAGCCCGGGTTTGTCAGGCCTCCACGGACTGCAGAGCTCTCCACTCTGTCACAAAGGTTGCTTTGCCTGCTTCATTTTCCAGTACGTGACCCAAAGTCTGCTGTGGCCAGGCAGGAGACGTTTACCCACACTCCTGTAGGTTCAGCTGTTGCTTTGAAATCGGCACACGAGTCAGGGGGAAATCTGCCGACAGCAAATAAGCGGTTAACAAGGAAGGAGAAGCACGTCTCCATGTGGTACAATTCCTTACGTTCTCTCTTTAACGATTCAGATACCGTAGCGTGATTTAGTATGAGTTGTGACTTCTCACATTTAATGAAGTGAAACTCTCTTGGCCCACTATGAGATGTAGCAAGGATGAGAACCCAGTAATTTACAGCATTTGTGACCTTATTACAATGTACTTTTTGCTTGACTGCTCTTCAGGCCTAACAGGAGCTGTTATCAAGAGCTCCATGGAATATTCGTTATTATTTATAATTGGATGCAGAAGAGCTTTATCTGTAAAAAAAAAAAAAAAAAAAAAAGCATGTTAAAAATGTAATTTTCAATAATTTAATGCTAACTTAAAAGCAAGACGCTCTTTAAGACTAATATTGATTTCAATGATGCTGATGAATGCTGCTCTTCGTGGTGATAAAAAACCAGTACAAGCTTTGGTAGACTGCCTGCTAAAGGGAAGCTAATTGTTCAGCCAACATAACAACAAACACCCTCCAGGGGACTGTTGACTTGCTCCTCACTTGAAATTTATAAGCTGAAATGCTGCTGCCAAGTTACTAATATCGGAGTCCATACCTTGGTACCGATCGGGTGGATGGGTACCACAGTAATTATAACCTCCTGAAACCTCGTTAGAAAATATGTTCATTGTGCCAATTCATTTAGAGTCTAAGTTTATGGACTTACTATCAGGTATTATGTTTTCTACCTGCATTTGTTTTTCCCCAGGGTCTACTTAAGACTATTTAAGTCCTCTGAAGCATGGACTATCCCTCAGCTGCATGTACGTACAGATCCTGACACTGGGAGGCTCTAAACCCTACACTTCTGGGAACCCTAAATGTTCTGGAAACCAAAACATTTTCTGTGAAATAAATTTCTTCAAACCCGAACCATCTGACAAACTTGACTGTTTCAGCTAAAATTTTCCTGGAAGTTTTTTTAGCTTTATGGTCGCCTTAAGAGGCAGAAAGTCAAAAGGCGAAAAGGACAGATGATTTTGCTATAGGCCAGATGGCATGTGAACAAGTATTAGTGTTCTGAGTTCTCCCTCTCAGAATCACTTGGGATGACACTTATCTGAACTGACTCTGAATAGGCTCTGAATCAGTTAGAACACGAAAATTCAGTGTGAATCACTAATTTCCATCAGGATAAAGACCCTGACAAACTACATACACCTCCATGAATTTCTAAACCCAATAATGGGATTTATTTCAAAGTGAATTAGAAACGCTCAACAATACCAGACAGCCATAACTGGGGGCTTGAAAAAATCCAGCATTCATTAAGGAACTAACTGCTTGCCTACAAAATGGCAGTGTCAGACAGTGCTCGTGTAGCCCAGGATACATAGTTTTACTTCTAAATTCCTATTACCTGGATCTGAGCCTTGCAGTTAAGATGAAAAAAAATTACATCAATTTAACTTGAAACGGTTTAAGAAAACTCAGATAGAGTGCAGTCTCTCAAAAGAGAAATCTCAGTAATGAATCAGATGATACCGAAGAAATCTGCACTAAGCTTTAACAGAATCAATTTAGGGCCCTCCTTAACTGGGTTCATCATCTTCGTGGATGGAAGCAAGAAATAAATACAGAAGTCATGCAAGGATAATGACCGGGATCACAGTGAAATATACTGTGAACCCTGTACTGATTAGCAGGGAGAATCGACCAAGGTTTTTTAGCTGATTCTTCCCCATTTTATCATGGAGGTTGGCATCTTCGGACCGCTTTAATGCCATTTCACAAGCAACAGACACGAACAGCTGCACTTGCTCTTAACAGGTGAAAAAGATGGTATCAGGCAGCGTCAGGATCTGTTTCTGAACTTCCCCATCATCCCTACACAGATCATAAAGCTTTAAAAGTTTCACAGGAGCGTGTGAGATATTGTTACATGCTGTATTATTTTTGCAGAATAGACTGCAGCGAAGCAGCAAAAGGCTCTTTTAACAAGTGCTGTTTATTCATATTTAGTCCCGGATTACACCATCTGCATCACAAAAGGGTCTGCATCTGCTATTTCATTTTACTCTCCATAGCTTATCACGACAAAACAACAAAAAGACTGCAATTTTAAAAACTTATTCTTTGAACTTTTCAAATCTTCGCAACAACAATTTAACAAACGTTTTCATGTTTGCATCTATTGGTTGTTTTTTTTTTTAATATCAGGTCATTCAGAGCTTTCATTTGATTGCTCAAGGAAACCAAACTGTTGCTACTCAATCTCTTTGCAATGTTCCCTATAGCGCAGCCACTCAGAGCGCCATCCAAGCTCCAGTGGAGGGCTGATAAAAATCAATCCGTTAAAATCACCTCTACAATTTATCCTTCCTCTTTTCCTTCCTTTTTCTAAATAAGAATGCCGGTTTATTATCCAGCAGCCTAAACAAAAAAGAAATCCCCACCTCTACCGTATTACCACTTCGATAATGTAAGCCATATTGCTATATAGAATGTTTGCTTTTAAAGATTGAAAATTCATCTGTTATACTTGAGGTGTTCAAGCTGTGGAGCATATTGCAAAGGCAGCTCACAAATAGCTGCAACTTTTTTTTTATTTTTCTTTTCTTCTTAGCAAATCTTTCTCAGAGAGGGGAATACTCAGGGACCATGTAAATCCAGCTCCTAGTTATGGCAGCTGACTGAAGCAGGAGAAAAAAGATGAACGCGAAAAATGATAAATAAAGGTTTGCTGTCCAGCCCTGCTTTGATAACTGTGACGCCATCGTCTAGAAGGATCTGCAGCCCCTCTCCCCATACTGCCAGCTCCATTGCCAGAGTTTGGCAAACCAGAAAGGACTCCACAAGCCCACTCTTCGCTGGCCTCCCCAGCATTTCATAGCCTCTACTCCACGCTCCACACGGCTTCAGGCACCTGCTGGTCACCGGCCAGACCATAAAGTGATACCAATCTACAAAGAACTGCAGTGTCCACGTCGCTTTCAGCTTGTGGGCTCTGGGCTGTTTGTAAGAAGCCTGGGGAAGCTGCCTTAGGAACATGAGCGTATTTTGATCTGTTTATATTCACTATACACCCGAGAATGTTTTAATAGTCTGCCAATCAATGCAACTTGCTAAAGACCTCAACAGCCGGAACGGTGGGCAAAAAGAAAAAACCACCCAACTGAAGTTATTAATTAAAATAATAAACAAATTCAAGTTTTCAATACTGAGAATAAGTAGTCAGTGGAACAGATTATAGGAAGAAGCGGTAAATGGCACGATTTTGAGATTTTTAGATCATTTTTTAGCAGAGGACTGTACCCGATTCCAGTTCAAAAGTGACAATATTCCAGTACCTGCCAAAGTATCCAATACCCCTGAATTTTTGCCTGAAGTCCAGAGTCAAAGTGCAACATGCTGACCTTCTGGAAGTGCCCTAGGAGCAACTCGTGAGCAGGAGATTTCACCTTTCACCATTCATGAAGAAAAGGAGGTTTGTCAGATGATGCACTGGAAAACATGCTTCTGTGCCTGGCTCGTGAGGTACCTCACCTCATTTTTACATCCCAGAAATGTGTTCTTTCTAGGTGGTATTAAAAGGGGGATGAACTCCAGCTCAGATCGTGATATTCTATGAGGCAGGTTGGCACTATGTGAATACTGGAGCAAAATATCCCTTTTGTGGAACTACAGTTGCTTCCAGCAGCCCTGGATACAAGGTTTTTGGAAGACAGGCCTCCAAAGACTGAATCTGCATGTGTGAATCCAACACTATCACAAAACTCCACACTGAAATGCCACAGTTTATGAGTAATCTTTCCCCCCTAATAGTCAGGCTTAAATTGGCTTAATTGTATGAGATATAGCCTTAGCAATTTCCTTTTGTGATTTATAGGATTAAAACCTGTTTTCCTGCTGGCAGGCAACACTGTTTACCAGCTCCTCATCTCCTGTTCCCATTTCATTTAGGCAGAGTGAACTGGCATTATTAAAATTGGATTGTTTCCTTATCCCCATTAAACCAAAGGTGATTTGATACCAAGTGTTAAAATATTATTGCTTTATGTTTCTCTCTGTCCATCAAAACTCCAGCCTGCACTCTGTGGCACAGCAGGAGCTAATCGTATGTTAAGATTCAGTGGCAGCGTAAACAAAAGAGACATCCAGCCTTTCCCTGGTTTGTCTTTAGGTGTTAAGACTTTTCTGTCTAGTATCCGCTGCTCTTTAACAATACAGGACTCAGAGAGGTAGCCCGAACGTCCTGTCCCAAGACTCCTACCTGCAAGGGAAGTGAACAACAGTCTATCCTTTCCATCACAGAACAAATAAGTCAGACAGCGCTTGGGACATGACAGAGCTTTGTTTGTGTGATATTAAAGGAGACCAGTCATAATCAAAAGACACACATGCAAGGCATGGCGAGACACAAGGCAGAGAACTCGGCACCAGCCTTGCGGCCAGCACGGAGAGAAGGGACATGGCAGTCCAGGAGGAAAGGAAAATCAATCTTCTGGTGTGACATGATATTCCTTTGATCAAACTAATCTTTTCATACTTCTGTTCCCTTTTGTTGTTGCTGTGAACATCTTTTGCCTTTGAGGGGAAAAATGAAGAGACACAAATAGATAATATACTGGCATTTGAAATCCACCAACAAAGCACGAACTTGCTTAGGTGGGGATGGAAATAAGCGACATGAGTTTAACTCTGTATTGATTGGCCACTCCGCTCTGAATCCTGTCCTCACAAAGCCACTTTGTGGAGAGACCGGAAGAAAAACAGAAACCAGGGGTGCATAGGAGACACTGTGGATTTGTTCTCACTCCTTCCCTCTCACCACGCAAATAATTTCCAAAGGAGGCCGGCGTGGAGTCAGAACCTGCTGGTCAATACTGACAAACACTTCATTTTCTTCCAAAAAGATCCAAAGGTCAGATTTAGGTGAAGCAAATCACAGTTCTAAGGTCCTGAAAAGAAACACCAACAGGCTTACCTTTTTGAGGGGCTGCCACCTGATTTAGCAAAACCCTTAGAAAACATGCGGTACAACTTCCAAAACTCCTAAATCCCATCTTCAAGGAAGATTTAGGTAAGAAGCGGCCTAAATCTAACTGTACCCATGCTCAATTCATGCTTAAATCCTCCTAAATATATTTGTAACTAAGGAACAATTAGTAAGACTTGCATTAATGTAAAATACAATTTGCAACAGAGGAAAAATTTGGTGCTAAATGGTAAAGATGGGAAGATCTCTAGAAGATGAGTTCGTTAAGTTCATGGAACGTTCTCCCATGGGAAGTTGCTGAAGTTCTTTCACTAGATGCACTCAAGAGAAAATCCAGTTTCAAGGTGAACTGCGAAGGTTTGCAGACAATTAAAAATTCACTCATAAGGTCCTAGGAAGGGAAAACAGACTACAGTTGCTCTTTAAATATGTCACTAGGCTGGATTTTACTGTCTATAAATCAGCTCTCCCATTACGATTCTGAAGAATGGAGTCCGGTTCTCTTGTTTCCACCACTGAAGTGACACAGGACATTAACATGAGAATCTTACTAGTTTTCAGCCTCTTGGAAGTTTCAGACCCCAAATAAAACATGTTAAGCATGGGTTTACCATTTCTCATCCTTGACTTGTCGTTTAGCTAAACCACGACACACATCTATACAGGTGCTACTCCTTTCTTTTTGTCAAAGTGTCTTATCACCAAAAAAAAAAATGCATTATTGAATCCTTCAGGTGTTGTGTACTCCGCAAGCTCTAGCACAGGAGATGGGGCCACACTGACCTTTTCAGTATTCTGCATTGTGACTTGCTATAATCATTTTACTTATTTCACCATTTTACAACTCCAGTGAGAGACAGAGCGGGCTGGAACAGCCATCCCAATCAAAATGGGAAATGATGAAAGGTCAGAATAGTAAAGCACCCTCGAATATTTCAGGGAATATATTTGGGCATTAAAATCTAGATGCATTCTCTGTGCCAAAGCCTGTAATGAGAAAAGAAAATGGTAGCCTATGGATTGATCCCTTGTAGGAACCTGATTTTTTTTTTATTTTTTTTTATGTAGACATATGCATATACTTCTAAAGCAAATGTATGGGCATGGCAAACAAATACAAAGAGCATGCAAGCAGGTCTAGTCATACAAATCACGAAACGGAGTTTATGAAGTAAACTGCAAAATAACTGAAGGTGATAGATGGGTTGATTTGGGTTTTTTTTTGCTTTAATGTTCTGCCAGCTGCAAAGGAGACAACAGTCCTTGTCCCCCAGCTGGTCACCAGCATGACAGCCCCAATTCAGTGAAGATACACCGGTTTGTGCTGACAGAGGACTGGGCTCCCAGTAATGATGTGAATTCAGGTTTTTTTCGACATAAGCCTCAAAGTTGTCCTAAACCCTTGAAATTCCTGCAGAGCTCTTTGGCCAACCAGAGCAGCACACGTTGTCGGCATAGGAAGCAGCAAAGAAAGTCACACCAGTATAATGCCACTGGCTGAAACACCGCTACTCCTGATTTACATCAGTGTAATGGAGAATAAACTTCAGAAGCTCTGTATTCGGCTCGAAGTGTAGCACACAAACAAAAAAGCTCGTCATTAGTAGGTACAATAAAGAAAAACTACATGAAAAACTTGGAAAATGAGAAATGGGTGTGGCTGGAGACTGGCCTCATGTTTAGGGCATGGCACTCATCAGATCAGGATTTAATTCTGCCATAGATTTTTCATTCCCCACATAAACTGGGAATAACAATAACTGTGTTTTTTCCTGCCGCCTTTTGTCATGGCTATTTCTCTTCCGGCTGGGAGAGCAGCATATCACCTTTACGTACAGTGCCATAGCTCCATTTGGGTTTCCACGTACTGTTGCTTTGCAAATTAACAACAGAACTGATATTTATTTACCAAAAATGTTTTTTAACTCAAGCAAGCTAATACCTGAGCTCAAGATGAGTTTATGAACTGATGCATAAAAAAATAATCTAATCTTGGCAAATTAGATAATAAAGAGCAGTATTAAGGATGTTTTAGATATCCTTTTGATCATCTGCATGAAGGAGAACTTTTCTAGCCTGATGCATCTGCAGCACGTTCACCTTCTTACTATTTCCCTTTTGAAACAAACCACGAGTGGAAGTAAATAAATAGTAAGGTAACTGATAATTTATTGATTTACTTGTCACTTCTCTGAAGCTGGTGTTGATTCAAGTATTTATACATAAGGCTAATTTTTGAAGCCTTTTTGCCAAGCAGATTCAAGTTTCTTATAATTCCTGCAAATTTAATTTCAGAATTGGGGGATGTTGTTGATACCAGAATATCTTATTAGCAATAAAAGTATATTACCTATAATTGAATAGCTTCTCAATTAACAAGTTGGAAAGCCAGCAAAAACAGCCAATTCCCTCTGATGCATCCACAGCAGGAGGCATTTGAATTACCAGTGAGTCAATTAGCGTACTTCCACCCAAATGATAAATAAGTACATAAAATGCACAAGATTGAAATAAGCAAATATTAGCTCCATGTAAAATGATTGCAGGAAAAGTTTAACAATATGGAAAAAAAAAAAAAAAAAAAAGTACTTTCAATATATAATTTCTATTTGAAATACAGCCAGATTGTAGACGCACATGGAGAAGACACAGGTATTATTCTGTCATACTCTGAAGTCTAATCGTGTTAGGACCATCCGGAGGAGGGAGCGTGCAGCAGCGACCGGGAGGAACTGATCTTCCCCAGCTCAATCCCCGGGCACTAGGAGGAGATCAGATCTCCTCACTCCGCTTGAGTTAACCAACCACCTTGCCTCTATTTCTCAGCAGACCTTCACACCAAATGAAATTCTGCCCTAGAGATTTTGCGCTCTATGAGTAACCTCAGAGTTGTTTAAGCACAAGGAATACAAACTAATCCTGAGATTCTTGTGTTTTGTTTGTACAGGCTCCTTTCATGATATTAACTCCTAAGTGTTTGTTATTTGAAGAAATATATCTCTGGCATTTAAAAAGTCAGCTTTCATCTGTTGGAGCTAAATACGCATGGTGTTTTCATGAGTGGTGTGTAATTGGGTAATTCTAATTGCAAATAAGAATCTTTCCCTTCTTGGAAAACAGGTTTAAGTTTGTATAAGGTAATGAAGCAGGGGTCTGAAGATCAGTCATGGAACAAATTGCATTAAGTGAAATCAGGCAGTTGTCTGTTCTGATTTCTTTCCTTGAAAAAGCTTTATGACACCCAGTCTCCGTTGCTGATGGACTGTTATTATCCTTCTGTTCTATGAAGAGACAAAAATTAAGCGATTAAGGAAAAATATTACAATCAACTTCCATTCATTCATCTCTCAAAAACCGATGGTACTTCATCCCAATTTTTAAGTCCCTTTCAATAAATAACATGGAAACAGAAATGGGAAGGTTGTTGCTATGTAACTTACAGTATTGAAATGTATGAGGCATGGTGACCTTAGCCTCTGGAGATGATGTGCAAACTATTTATATGCACAGCTGTACAAATTGCCAGAGTTTAATGTTAAATTCCATGGAAAATCATCTCTGCTGTTCTGCTTTTGAAGAAAGGACAGGGTTTAAATATTTAATAGGCTTCCTTACTGTGCAAGCATATTTGGTGTTACGTAAGTGAGCAGCACAGATTCTCTTTTAGGACTTTGGCTTCAAGCGTTTGACAAGCTCTCCTATAATGCGAGTGACAGTGATAGAGGTTCATCAAATCATAAGCAGCAAAAGGTAACAAAGAACATTTGGGAGGTGCAGCGAAATCCCTTTCTGTAGGACAACTTTCAGCAGCACGCTCTCCTCCTCCGACCTGCTCCAAATGGCTGATGAATTGCTTGGTGGAGTTTGCCTTCCTCCCCGTAACGTACGGCAACAATTAGATTTTCAGGTTTACAGAAAAACCTTCGGAACTTCCTTGTAATGTTCCCAGTGTGCTGATAAGCTGAAAATCTCTTCTCACTGTCTGACAAACATCAGTGCAGGCCTGCCTAGAGCCTGGTAGCACAAACACACGCCTAACCTAGTGCTCACAACCACCTTGAGAAACGACACGAGATTTTTGACTTTGTACTGTGACCCAAAATTTAAATCTTTCCAAATAAGGGCAACGTAAGTGAAACAAGAATTCACAGTCTTACAGAACTCAAAGTGTTTTGCAGCAGAGTTAAACTTTTTTTTTTTTTTTTTTTTTTTTTTTTTTAACCTATTTTATAGGCAGAAGAGCAGAGGCATGGAGATGCAAAACAAGCTGTGCGACAGAGCAGTGCCAGAGTTTGGAATTAGACCCAGAATGTAGAGAGGTTTATTTCATTCCTTTCCCACTGCAGAACTTTCTCCTAGGAAGCAGAATACAGAGGCAAGACCCAGCAATAGTTGAAGTCTCTACTCCGAGCAAAGCCGTTATGACTGAAAGGCCAAAGACGTACAAAAATATTCTCTCTGGGCCAGCAGTCCAGTCCTGTGTGTTCCAGAAAAATTAAACTCCCTGACACTTCAACTTCTGGTTTCTCAACTCTGCGGGAACCTCGTCAACAACTATTAAAGGACTAACAGAGCCTCTAAGCATTTCATGCAGCAAGGATACCAGAGTTATGCGTAAACACTCACACATTTAATTTCTTCCCTTCGGGGCCTTTTGATTTATATCACAAATAATATGTTGAATGTAATTCATCATTGTTGTCCACAAAGTCAACAGAACACAAGCTGAGGCAATATTCGGTAAACAAAGATAATGTATTTTTGCTTGCGACTTAAGAACATGGAAAAAAATGAGAAAACTAGCTACAGGGTTAAAGAGCATGCTTCCTGCAGGCTGCAGAGCTCCAGCATTTTGGTAGTAAGCAGCATATTTGTGTATGAGTGCAATAATAATAATAAAAAAAACCAGTAGATGGGTAAAAAGATTTTTGTCTTCCTTTTCTTGTTTTGTCTTCACTGAGCCAGTGCTGTAGAGGCTGGAAAATGTGAAATTCGCCTAAGCATTGTGTGTGGAAATCTGCATCGCATCTCAGACCTTGGGCCAAAATTAAGTAATAAAGTTTGGTAAAGGGTTTGTTTGGTTTTTTTTTTTTCGGTTTGGGGTTTTGTTATTTTAAAGTTTAGAAGGATTTCTGACTTTAGAAATAAAAGGAAAATGTTTAAATTCAATCTTAAAATGTTACCAGTTTTTATGGATTGAGAATTCTATTCCCCTTTGTTTCAGGACAAAAGAAATAGCGTATTGCAACACTGTGGGTAAGCAGTGGTCAGACTGAATTATTGTGATTTGCTTACTGATTCAGAGTCCCCAGGAGCACCGACAGCAGCCAACAATTTTTGAGGTGCAGCTTTTCCTTTCCCTGTGAAGCAAAACAGTAAATTCTTTGGGGTACCTTCTGGACTAGAGACCAAAAAAACACAATTTGCCTTTTTTTGCCCTCACATCGTACAATCCAAGAGAAATTGTACGAGATCAGGACTGGTCCCAGGACAGCCCGAGGCCGTAGGAAGCGGTACGGGGGAACCTGGCGGTGGCAATTCTACTTTTGAGTCAGCACTCTATCAATTGCCAAGCCTGATTTTGTGGTTTGATGGACCACAAAGCTTCGGGCAACAAATCTGGGGTATGATCTTGCTCATATGAGGTCATTAAAGATCCCATAGCACTACTTGTTTGCATCAGGCTATTCATCTTGTCTTGGATCACTTTTAGTTCAGCTCTTTCAAGGTAAAATCCCCGCATGCAGTCCCTGACATTGTATTCTTCACCTCCTGTGTTCAGCTGTTGTGGGGAAGGTTGCGGTGTTAAAAGACTATAATGTCACCCCAAAGGTACCTTTCCTCCAGTGGCTTGCAAAACACTGTAAAATTCTTGTTTAATCTCCACAATAAACGGATATTTACCCAGAAAACTGGTTATTCGGTTTTTACCACGTTAGATAGAAATGAACATGTTTCCCCAAAGTTATTTTGGGGAGCTGTAATGGAAAAAACCCTTAATTTTTAAAAGGCCCTTTTCGGCATGAGTTTCCATGTAAATGAAAAAGCCAATTCCTTCTCACGAAGTTTTCAATGAAAAATTCAGGCAGTCAGAATTAAAAATACAAAGCCCTCAGCACATTATGGATCTTTATGTCCCATTGAAGCCTTCTATAAAGATTTAAAAATAGGCCATAAGTTATACATAATTCTTTGTGTGGGTCCTTGGAATTGGACGTTGATTTATACCAGCTGAAAATTTGACCTGAGACAATATTCTTGAGTAACAGCGGGGAGGTTTAATGCTTGAATCAAAAAGAAGACCACAAAAGCTACAATACTTCATTACTGTAAGGCTGGTCTAAATAGAAAGTATTTAGACAACCAAACACCAGAAAGAGGGAAAGACAACACTTAAACGTGGTTTTAATTTGCATATCCAGAGATACTCCACACATGAGAGAAATAATTCAGGGCTACAGGCACTGAACTGAGTACTTCATAGAAAAAGGAGGATATTTATTACCAGTGCTGAAAGATATAAAGTTATTTGAAAGGTATAGACTTCATTCTTTTTTTCAGGCAATAGGGATTTATATTGCTTATTTATTCTTATAGTCTGGACAGATGAATCATTCTTGGGGAAAAAAAAATTTAAATGATTCAGCATTACCGGTTCTAGTGGTACAGTGAAAAGGAGTTGGGGGATTGCACCCAACACTGTTAGAAACATATGGGAATATAATGAGTAGCAAAGTGTTTCAGATTTTTTTTTTTGTAATCACATACATTTGCTCGCTGTTATGCCACAGGATTGGATAAACAGTAATTTTTCTGAGGAGTAGTGGTTGCATTATGAGCAATAAGTTCAATTTTCAAAAGCCGATGGGCATTTACGAATATACATCCTGCTGGTTTTTAGCAGGGTTTAAATTATCAAATCACATAAACACTTTTGAAATTCCAATGCTTAAGCTCTTGAGTGCCTAACTCACAACTTAAGCTTTCATGAGACAGAATTGTTTTTACTGTATTTAGACAATTAGAGACACAGACAGTCACAAATGGAATTTTCAAAAGTTTTTAAGCACATTAATTTATCTTGAATCAATGACCATTAAGTCCTAGAATGAATTGAAAAGCCTATAGATGCCCAAATGTCATTTTGAGGTTTTGGGGTTGGGTTTTTTTTTTAGTGGAGGTGGCTTTTACCTTACCTAATTATAGCAGACTGGGGCTACCTCATATTTAAGCATATACCCTCACTTCTGTATCTCCAGAAATCTGTACAAGACACCCATAACTTACACGTCTGGGAGATGCCAGTTTCTGTCCATTGTCCGTAGAGCAGCCGACTAACTTGATTCTGTTAAAAAATATATAGCGGTGTGTGTGTGTATGTATAACTTTCCTAGGGCTGACATTAGCTGTGAAGAATCCCACCTTAGATGAAGATACTTTTGCAACCAAGTCGACCAGTCCTGCAAATAATTCTACACATCAAGTTCCTTGGTGCTGCGAAAACATGACTTGAAAGCTTAATGTAATTATTTCTCCCGCTGTTGCACCACGGTAGCAGAGAAGGGATGCTGATCAAGGAGCCCCCCCACTGAACTAGGAATTGCTCATACAGAAAAACAAAGTCCGTCCTCCAAAAAATGAATTATCTAATACTGCAATAAGAGAAAAATCAGTCAAGTTCTCTCAAAGGCGAAAGCCAGCTGGGCAGAGATCAATTCCGCGTCAAAACAAAAAAGGCTTTTTACATGTTAGATCTTCACAAATAGCGTTTTCAGTCTGCGCTGGAAGTCGCCTGTGTGTCTGAATGCCCCGGGATGACCAGAGGCCCAAGGCGTGGGCTCTGCTGACGGGCACGCGGTGCTAGTCCCGCATTCACGCTCGGCCTTCCCCTGCTTTAAGCACTTTGCTGCAGATGTGAGTTGGGGGATTGGAGTGGAACACACAGATACCAAGAGCTCACTGTTATTCTTTCATTTCTCAGTATTGCTTTCGATTTACCAAGGGCCCTAATTTCCCTATCAGCGATGGTGCTTTGAGCACGCTGGTTTAGGCTCCTCGCTTACACCTGCCATAGGCCAGCATTAAACAGCTCAAGAAAAACACCAGCACGATTCCCAAAAGCCAAGTTAAAACAAAAAAAAAAAAAAAAAAAAATCATGGGGAAATGGCAAACAATGTGAAAACAAGAGCTAGAGATATAGAAGCAAATAACAAGGAACATTAAGATTAAAATCCAGGAAACGTGTGATTTCCACCCACTTTCTAACCATGCCACGTGTGTATCTGTCCTTCCTGCTGCTTTGTTATTTCAGTGCGAACCAAACACCTTTCACAAAACAAGTGAAAATAAATGAAACTCCAGTTTGTTGCAGCAGGTAAACACTAAGTGACTGCTGAAGGGGAATACAAGTTCTGTGCATCTCAAACCCACTTTAAAAAACACACCAAGTCAAAACAAGAGTTAGTTTGACAAATACAGAGTTGCAACTTCCATATACATTTTATCCTGCAGGGAAAAAAAGTTTTGTCAAATCCTATGCCCTTTCCTAAAAAAACCCCAAACAACAACAAACAAACAAAAAAAAAAAAAACCCACACAAAGAAAAAGAACAAAACTAAAAGAAAATAAAGTAAAATTGATTTAATGGAATCAACAGTTCCCTGACCCTTTTCAACAACAACAACAAAAAAAAGAAATTTCAACCGACTCCACTTACAGCTCATCTCTCATTCCCCAAATAGCTCAATTTATTTCAATGGAACCACTTTTCTGGAAAAGTGCTACTGTTTCTGAGCACATCTCCCACTATCCCCCTCAAATCAATAAGATCCCTCGTACAGCGAAGCAGCGCTGCAGGATTTAGCCGGTGGAAGTCTTGACAAGGATCCGAGTGATTCACCGCCACGGACACGCGCCGTTCGAGACACCCATAATCAGCATTCCTGATCGTAGGGATTTTCAGGAGCATCACACCTCATCTGATCAAGTAGTTCTGATTTTACCCCGTTGTTATCATTCTGGACCTGATGGGTGATACTAGAACTACATCCTCAGCTAGAAATAAAAATCCGAAAGGCTTATTTAACTGCAGGGTAGCTACCTCAGGTGACGTGACATCTGCAGTGTTTCCTCACAGCAGTATCTCCGTCTGCAGAAGTTGCGTTTTGTGCATCTGATAGTTGGCAAAAGTGGGCAAAGGTCAGCCCACTAGTTGTCATTATACCTTGTATGAAACGCTTGCTCTCCGTCAGGCGGACTTCAGCCAGGTGAACCAAGAGGTGGTGGTGTGGGGGAGTGGAAGTATTACTAAATTAATACCACATTTAACACATTATGGCTTTACTTTCGCCCTAGACATTCCAAACCAAATGAAGTTTCCAGCGTGGAGAATTTGATGCTGAGCTCTCCACCATTTAATCACATTTCTTTTCACAACCCGCTTACAATGACGACTCACCTTGTATCGAACATAGCTTAATGCTGTTATGTTCTGAGGACCGAGTGCAGCTGAAACACTAACTTCATTAGTTCTGCCACACTACCTGTCAGGTGTACTGGCTGCAGCCCGACATAAGGTGGCCATGTGTGAAGAAACAAGGTTAAAACCAAACCACAGCGTGGCAGGAAGCTGCAGAAGCCAGAAGTGATTCTGTGTATACAAAATAAAAGCAGGTATTGATAGTTCATGTGTGTCAGGGTTTACAGGAGATTTTCTACTCCAAACAGATATAAAAACAGAAGGGAAAAAAAAAAAAAAAAAAAAAAAGCAAGCATACCTTGTAAGCGCTGAGTGGAAAGTGCATCCTGAGCACAAAGTAAGAGCAGAAGGGAGCAGACCTTCCTGACCCTGACAACAAAGATCCAGAGCTAATAACATTTGTGCAACACTTTGACAAGTTGATCAGAAACGCTGTGTTTGTGAAAAGGTTATAAAGAGGCCGGCTGGGCCCAGAGCAATCACACAATGCCAAAGCGTAATCAGATTAATCTTCTTGCTATAAGGCATCAACCTTGTGGGTCTGATTCCTCTCATATTTGTTTTGCACTGATGTCTCGCAGTGCAGTTATTTCTGGTATTATGGAATAGTCGACTCAAACCTGCCCTATTCAGAGAACTCTGTCCAGATGAAATCTCTTCATAACTGCTGGATCCTTCACTGATCACAGCCCCACATCAGGATTTTGACTACAGCACAACAATTTTCATGGAAGTTGAAAGAGACGAATAGATGTGAGATGGCAAAGTAGTTCTGTCCAAATTCCTGAAGACGCTGCCCAGCTGCAATTCCTGCATGCCACAGGGAAGTTTCTGGTGCACAATTTCAAGAGCGGTCATGGTTGAAGGGTTGAAAGTAGTACATCTGGGGAAGTACTGTATCTAATGAAATCTAGCCATGGAGAAAGGAATTAAATGGAAATACTCGGATAATCAGTTAAGTAAATACATACTTTTCTTGGAGTATCTTCAGAACAAAATGTTTTTCACCAGTCTGTGATAATTTAAAGAACATCAGTTCTTAGGAAAAGCCAGATGCAAGCTACCAATAGACTTGCCTACTTCATACTGAGATGTTCCCTTTTCAATCCCTCTCCCTCGTGCTTCCTATTAGTCACTAGTCCTTAGGCCAAGCCGAATACTGCTAGCCTTACTGAAAAAAAAGCAGCAAAGAATCCATCTAATTCTAGAGTCAATTCATGGTCATATTTTATCTCAGCAACATTCTTGGAACATAACAGCCCCATCTGTGAAAAATACAGGCAAGTGCAAATAAACGCAAGCTGTGATCCTACAGTACTTTGGGTCCTGTCTCTACGAAGCTATTGCAGCACAGGGAAAGAAGTCTACGATAAATTTGTATATGCAAATAAGAATTTAAAAATGGACACCAAGGCCCCAGTTCAGAAAAAAAATTTCCTTATTCAAGAAAGTACATGTGTGTTCTTCAGTCACATGTGTATATTACATAAGCAAGCCACGAGATCACAGTCTTTTTTAAAGACAGCATCGTTTTGTTTTTCTTTGTAGCTTCCAAGTACTGGGCGAGGTCAGCCTCATCACACAAACGCTCTTACTTTTTCCATCAGAGCTTTTTGTTTGAGCCTTTTTGGCTCGTATCCAGCAAACATGCCAGATGTTGTCATTTGCACCTGTTTGGCTGGTGCTTGAAAAGCCTAGTTATTTTTAGGTTAACAGAAGGAAACGTGTCTTGAGTGCCTTTGATGAATTTCACGAACTTTTCCCACCTATTAACTCTTCCAGCTGGTTGTTACCAAGAAACAGAAATCCAGTGGCATGGAGTAGGTCAAAACAAAAGCAGTAAATGTTGTAGCAAAATGGTGTTTAGCCAGTTTATACCAGCGGAGTATTTGGTACAGTCCAAAGTCACCACCTCAACGTTCATGAGATCCTGGCACGTGCTGTCACCTCACAGACCGTGACTAGAAAACAGAAAATGACCCACAGCTTTCATTAGACATTTTCACTTTCTTTCTCTCAACGCACAAATGAAGTCCTTTCCTCAAGCAACAGCCAGAGGTAAGAAATCAGGTCTTTCTTTTGATTGCAGAAGCAGAGACTAAAATAAGCCTTTTCCTGAGGGAGGAGCTCCTTACAATTGCTTCACTGTTCTGAAAGGTGGAGAGGTACAGATGAACTGGTATAATTATTCCCCTTCCTCAAAGCAGAAAAGATGCTTTGAGCAAATGATTTAGAAGATTTATCACACCTCTGCCCAGGTTAGCAGCACACAATCTAACCTCTTTTGCTCTGTTGCTTTGCTGAGCTAATGAAAAAAACTCCTCTGAGATATTGCTAAAAGTCACAAAGTGGAAACAGAAGACATACGTAAGGAGCTGGATTATTTATTGGAAACAAATAGCTGAATGACCTTGGGCTAGAACTTGCCCGTGACATTACTTTTCCTCCCTGGGCACGGCTCCCTGGGCATTTCAACGGCCACACCCCCCCATCTGTTTTCCAGTCCGCATACCTTTTCCTCTTTGCATACCAGCAAGAATGAACTAGAACAAGTTATCACACAGCTATGGTGAAATCAATCAAACGCTAACAAGTGCCACCGTATTACTTAGCTGGAAGATGAGAATTCAGAAGCTATCTCACGAGGAGAAAGTCCTAGTTTAGAGGCTCCCTTAGGTTTATAGAAGCGCTCACAAGCCTTGCCTTCAAATCTGCCCAGTCCCCTAATGATCGTTAATGTCGATTCGTCCCACAGGGCATCGCACGCTTTTGGTGGGTTTCATGCAGTTGTACGTTCTCAGGGATGTGATCTCGCCCTTTCTGGGATTCAGAACTGATTTTTTAACGTGCGGAGATGGCGACTGTTCAGGAGGTGGAAATGTTGCTCCTATGGCATTTGCCCAGATAGTAAAAAGATTAACAGGAGAGGGAGAGAAAATGAATCTGCTGCTGGGCTCCGAATAGGAAATGATCTGTGAGTAAATTGAACAAGCTGGGATGCAGTAAATAGGCAATTAACATTCCTTTTGGCAAATCCGCACCTGTCAGAGCTGCAGTGCTAAAAAAAGGAAACAAAGGGGAAACATCTCTTAAATGAGGTCAGAGAAAAGAGGACCTATAGTATGCTCCTCTTACTGACTATCAGCCTTCTGGCCGCGTGTTAGCACCAAGAATTCCTATTTATGAAGGCCTGCAAATGTACCTGTTCTGCCAAATTTGTGGAAGACATTAAACCAGAAACCAGACTTAATCTCCATCTACTGCATCTGAACTTAACCCCAGCAAGTTTTCCTTAAGATTACATCGGCAACACCTGGCCAAAGGAGCTCTGACCTCAGGACCTGTCCGTCCTGCTTTTTTGTGAGTTATTTCAAGGGCTGATTGACAGAACACCTGAACTTCTGCAGATTCTGCTGACCTCTCTCGCAGCATGGATGAACATGAAAGCTTTCCTCACAGCCTGTACACATTAGAAATGCAAAACCTAATTATGACTGAAAGACTGCTGCCATCAGTTCCTACCCACTTTGCATCAGGTCTAACTGTAAACAAGGAAACTATTAACATAAACGCCTTGTAGGGAGAGCTACTCTCGAACAGGAATTCTCAAAGCTCTTCATCAGCAGAACATCCTTTTTTTTTTTTTTTTTTTTTTTCCTGATTTCTTTAGTAATAAATATATCTCGAACTAAATCCCAGGGGGGAGGAGGAGGGGCAAGAGTAGAACTGAATGGTTTTCCAGTTAATTTTCAAAGTTTTTCTTCCACATGCCAAAATACTTTAGAAGAGAATCGTGTTCTATTTCAAGTTCTTGCACCCGCAGAAGTAGTATACAAGTTTAACGTCATACAGAAAGCCTGGCTGAGTTAGGCTTTTACCTTTTATTTTCGGCAGAATTTGAGCAAAAGAGGAAAAATGTGGAGTCACACAGTGGTATTAGTTTGACCTAGTGTCTCTATGGCATGAAATTGTACGTTAGGAAGGAAAATGGACTTGATTTGTCTTGAAATTTCTGGAAAAGCAAAGAATGTTTTATTTACTTGCTTTGTTTGGCCTGGGTTTTTCTGAGCACAGAACTGCCAGGATAGCACGGGTATATAATCAGAGACTTCACCAGTTACTAGTCTGTCTCATTTCTTAAGCTAACCCACTCTGTCGGAGATAAAAACATTCTGGTTACCTCCTGGACTGGGGCAAAAGAAGAGTTGAGCAATGAGAAATTTAAGAGTCAACAAAAGTAAGCAGAGCAGGAAAGTGCAAAGGACTCTAGTTGGGCCGGGGTGGGGGGAGCAAAACAAGAATGCAGCAAGAACACAGTGATTGTGACCTGTTTTCATTCAGTGTTTTCCAATTAAAGTGATTTTTCTTTGAAGAAAACCTTCTCTGTGGAACACATTCATTTCTTCTCAGTATTCCGTGAAGGAAGATTGAAAACCCGCACGGTAAAATTTTACTTCATGTTAAGATTGCAAACAATTTTTCCCCTACAGAAATAAAACAGTCACTTGCTGGTTTTCAAATCAATTTCCCTTTCACTTTTACTGAAATAAGTAGCAAAGTTTTCATTATATCAGATGCGGGGATCTTCCCTTTCCCCCCCCCGCAAGATTCCTACTTAACCCTGACCAGCTCCTCTCTGAATGACCATGTAATTTCTGTTTCTCAGTAGCAGGAATGAAATCCTTTTGTGAAAGTGTCCAATAATTGTCAGATACAATGGATGAACTCAATGTTTCCTAAATGCAAAAGCATTTAGAGCAAAACCTCTGCTTTAAGACCACGCTCCATGCCTTTCACACGGGCTCCCCCACAGGAAGGTGAATTTTCTCCTCATCACATATCTACCCAGTTCCACCATCGTCCGCGAAGAAATGACTTAAAGCAGAGAGAAAACGGGTACATTTACAGGACTGTCTTACCTTTTCACAGCTACTTACCTGCTCTTCCCCTGTGTTTGGGCATTAAGTCTGTTAACAGTGAAAGGAAATTTTTTTCTTGAATTAGCCTGAATCATTCTGTCAGAGAACAGTATAACTACCAGTAATTTTCAGATCAATTTACATGACATTCCACTTATTTTATGCAGTGCCATGTTGCTGTTCCACTTGACTGCGTTCATCACATCTGTCCTTAAAATTGAAAGTTTTCATTTCTGTGAAGCTCGTATTTCCTGTGGTTATATATTGCAATATCTCCTTCCCATCAGCTGCTTTAACTGTTCATTTGCATCAGATTCTTAGCTACCACGAAGACTTTTCTAAAATAAACGATCTGATGGAGCTGGGATGTCAGTCTCCTTTGGCAGTAGTAGCTTATACGTGTCTTTCCAGGTGTTATCAGGATTTTTAAAGCCGAAACATCTGTGTATTTCCCTGTCACGATTACAGCCACACAGAAAACAAAGCTAGGAAAATTAAATCCAAGTTCCTTACATTCTGGCCCATTTTCTTAGCCACCTTTTCCCATCCCTTCCTCTGTGCCATCCTCACACTCCCCACAGATGAATTAATGTTTCCAAGGCTACAGAGCAAATCAAAGACTGAAATGGAATTTGAGCCTGCAATTATTAGTCTGTGCTTAAAAGCCTTCATTTCTAGACCATGCAAATGGCTTCCGAATGGAAGCTTGACTAGTACCATGTAGAAACTGAATTAACTGACAGGATCCATCTATTGGCCAGACATCCAAGCGGCAGCATTGCTGCTGGTGAATCACGAGAGGTGTAAAATTCCAGCTGGTAAACCTTAAAAGCAGAGTAAAGCCGCAGAAAGCCTTTGCCGTGAAAATGTTTCTCAACTTCCATTTCACTGCCTGAATTCAGGGATGTGTCAATCTAGTCTATTTATGTGTTCAAATAGCCTTTTCACCGCAGAATCTGAGAACTTTCTACCCAGCACAATGCATGGCGGCCAGCAAATGTAACTGCCTTGGGAACTCTGGTTTAGCATAATAGTGTCTTGCTTCTTTTCCTAACCTGGTGAACAGTATGCGTCAGTGCTAAAAACAACTACTCTGTTCTGTGCAGAAGAAAGCTGCATTTGAGAGGTTCAGAGTTGAATACTACACAGTTTCTAAGCTTGTGTTTACCTGTAATTCTCATTACTCAGAAGCTAGCAGGAAAAACTCTTTTCAGGGTCACGCCCGAGGTTCACTCTTGCGTTGTAAATTGAAACCAGAACCACAGCAGCTGCCAGCTTGTGTACGCCCAGCCTGTCTTAATTGTGAAGTAAAGCACACTTGCTTGAAAACACTTTCAATTTTGAATTAAATTTCATTATGAGAGAGCGAGGCTCGGAGCATGGCTGTGGACCAGCTAGTCCATAAATCAGGGTGGTGTAAGTATGACCATGCCAAACACTTTGAGCTGGCTACAGCTTCCTCAAGAGGAAGCGTTTAGCTGGTTGGGCAGCAATCTGTGCGAGCATATGCCTCCCTTCTCCCTCAAGGAGACAGTGGGAGACCAGATGCATATATGCACCGGACCACGCGGACCTGAGCCAACTGGATACGTGAGTTTTTCTAATGACTTCTGCGCTGGGAATGCACTTCTGCATTTCCACAGACCCCGACAGCCAGAAGGCATGCACTTTACCCCTCTTAACTGAAAAAGATTTCCTAACTCCGTAGCAAAAGCCCACGTAAATATGTTCAAAACCACACACTTCTTACAGTGAGATTTTAGTCTGGTCTAGAGAGCTTTATGTAGATTGAGTTTCATAGTGGGATGAGGGGCAGGTCAGCATTATAATTCAGATAGAGATACAAAAGCAAAGAAGCTTCTTTGTGTTTACAAACTCGGATAGTATCAGCGGCAATTCTGAGAATATCAGCTGGCTCTCCTGATCCTCCACCACGAGGTGTAGACAAGAGCACGGGAAGAACATTTGTTCTTTTCCATGCACACTTTCCAGCAGCATAAACTTTAGCGAGTGAAATGGAATTACTCTCAATTTCAGGTGCTCTAAAGAGGGAAAAAGATTAAAGCTTGATTCGTACACACTGAAGCAGAAATAAATTAGCTTTCCCATGTCAGGCACTATTAAAAATTGAAATAAACTACTAAAGGCACTGGGGAATTCTCCATCTCTTGATGCTTTTAGTCTGGATCAGATACCTTCCCTGGGAGTCATTAAGTCAAACACAAGCTATTGGGACTTAGTAGAAGCAGTAAGTATGTGAAAAATACTGTGTTATACTAGGGAAAGCAGATGATCGAAACATCCCCGACACCTTCCAGATCCATAAAGGCAAAAACCCATGAAGCTGACCTCAAGAACAA
The DNA here is from genome assembly GCF_965140245.1 of Athene noctua. Taxonomy (NCBI): domain Eukaryota; kingdom Metazoa; phylum Chordata; class Aves; order Strigiformes; family Strigidae; genus Athene; species Athene noctua. The sequence continues at coordinate 5,447,566 of NC_134064.1, read as the reverse complement.
TGGCTGTATACTCTTCCCATAGCCATAGTAAGAAGGAGCAGAAGGAAGAGATTTTCCTCATTGTTTCCAAGTGAATCGTTCATCTGGAAAATCAAAATGTATTCTGCCGAATCGAAATGCTTTCCCTGGTAGAAAGCACCCTGCAGTCACCTGGTATCACACACTCCCCGAAGTCTGTAGATGGGGAACGAGACACGCTAAGGATGTCAGGAATAGAGAGAACAAAATTAGCACACAGTAAAAACAAACAGGAGTTACTCATTATGAATTGTTAATCGCCTGTTTACTGCTGAAGCTGTCACAGAAAACAGGAATGTGTCTGCTAAGTCAATAATTTATGTCAGGCCATAGAATTTGAAAGATAGCTAAATAATAGTGTGAAGATGATAACATGGTTGAATCTGTGATGCTAGTGGCAGTTTATATGGGGGGTTCTGCAACAAAGAACAAGAAAAAAGAAGAATCTACACAACCCCAGAACAGCAAGGAAGCAAAGACTGGCAAATTGTCCTTTAATAAGAGGTGAGAAAATTCAGAGCGGCCTGAACGTGCTGCCAAAATTCCTGGCTCGAGCTGTGTCATCAGATCAGTTCAAATAAATCATCTTTTAAGTATCACTTAGGTCTCAAGTTACAGACTTCATAACTCGGTTTATTTTTAGTAACTTATTTGCAGAGGTATAAATAAACCCCTAGTGTTTGGATAGTTGAAGAGGGAATTTATCTTACAAACTACTGTCAGAATCTTTCTCTTTGCCTCTACCCGAACTTAGAAAGCAAATATTTACTCGGAAGTGATCAGCTTCAGGAGAGACAGAAATTGCTTTCTGCCACTGAATTTCAAAGGAAGGAAGGAAGGTGCAGGGACTAATGATTACCCAAAGCTAATTAAGTGGCTGGATTGGGGAGGGGGGGGTGGCTGTGAAAGGGACTGCAGACCCCAGCAGGTGCCACAAGCCTCAGTTTTGTCTGTAATTGCATCCCCCGACTGTCAAACTTCAAGAAGTTCCTACTGACATTAGTAAGTGGGAAATACGCACCTGGGGTTCATCGCCGTATAAAGCCTGAACCATCTGTGCCTTCTACTTTGGGAAGTTCAGCCAGGGCAGGACTACGTTCTCCACAGGGAGTCGGTTCTCAGCTGGACTGTGCTTCTGGCCAGCACCGTATCGGAGAGAGCAGACAGTTCGGGTTTCTGAAGGCAAATCCCAGCAGCGAGAGGTGTGAGCTTGGACCCTGGATATAAAACTAACTTCGCATCACCCCTCCAGTATACGCGGCAAGCAATGGCAGAAAATGATCTGGTAATTGCTTTAGCGACATCATACACAAGCCCACAAATCAAGCAGAAGCAGGATTTAGACATATTTTGTTGTGATATTGCATTCACTCAAAAAAAAAAAAAGGGGGAAACATCTAGGTAGTGCTGCTTCCTTCTTTAAACTTTGACCTTTTTAGCCTTTAAAATTTTTGAAGCATTACACGTGTGGGTATTCATGCAAAGCATTCAGTATATCACTCTTTACTACGTGTCCCTCGTGTGCATGCATTTATATAATGTACTTTGAGCATTATATAATGTTATCTATTATTATATATTATATTATATATAATATAATATATTATATATATACTATATGTATATAATATATTATATAATTATATAATGTGTATAAAGTGTACTATAGACTCAGTCCATACGTTAACCTGTACATATACTTAGTATATGGTGGTTCTGTCAGGAACCTTTTCAGTTTCCTTTTACAGCTTTCAGCTGTCTGCAACACGTGGCATTCAAAACTTCAGCAATATTATGAGTGTCAGAACTGTCAGGATGATTAACAATAGGTATTTGAAAAGAAAACAGTAGGTAGTTAAGGCCTGTTCTTGGAGTATGATTTATGGAGGGGTTTTTTTATGACAGAACCATGACTTTGAGACAAAACCAGCATACATTCAGAAATTTGAAACAAGTGGGTGTTTGGCCAAGCAGACTGATTTTTACTACAAGATTCTGCCCTTCTATTTTGCGAAGTTGTTGAAGTCCATAAGGAACGATAGAGAACATGTCCTCTTAAACACAAGGAACATTATGTGAGACCCAACACTCCAGATACTACAAATCAGCTTATTTCTACTGAAACACAATAAGTTATTTATAACATCGAATGGTGATCTGTATTCAGGTACGTTAGGATGCTTATATTGAAACAGAACAAGGGAATCTATTCCACATGGGACAAAAATTTACTTGCCTTATCCCGTTTCTGGGCTGCTATAAGTCACGCAAGGCAACAGACATCCACAAGCCTTGAGTCTTCCAGATTCTATGTCTCCTAGAATTCCCTGTGCAATTGGCATACAGGTCAAAGATATTTATAACGTCTTTGATACGCTTATTAATGAGAAGGCAATCAGGATACGGTTGGAACATTTGCCATAGGAGTTACTTTTCAGAAAGAGGGGGAATAGGGTTTGCAGGTACAGTCCCAGTGAGGAGTCAGATTCTGCCAGGAATAAAATATATTTATATCCCTACACATGTCCTATTTTAAGAGACATTTGAAAGACAAAAGTAGACATACATTTACATGTCAGTTCTGTGAGGTTTTTATTTTTTGCTACTTTGAGGCTTTTATTTTTTGCTACTTTAAGTAGGAAACATTTGGGTCGTTTTTAGCCAAAGGCAGACTGGTTCCTTTAACATACAAAAAGGAACTGAAGATATTTTACTTTGGACAATGCTCAAACTCTTTATAACCTCCCTGCCATCCATTATTTTTCACACAAACAGCTATAGAACAACAACGTTTGGTAACAGTATAGAGCCAGGGCTTTTCTTAAGTGGACTCAAAGGATAACCAAGAGATCAGCAACTCAATGACTTGCCAAAGTTCTGCAAGAAATCCATACCTCAGGTAAGACTTATACCTACGGGAATAATTTCCTTGTCAATTACCCAGTTGCAAACAAGTTGATTTAAAAAAAAAAAAAAAAAAAAAAAAAAAAAAAAGTCAGTAAAGCTATTTAGGTGTAAAAGTTAAATTAGTGAGATCAGAATCAGTTCCTAACATCTGTTCTATTGATCTAAACCGTGAACAAGGCTTTCTTCTCTGCATAAACCACAGTTTTGCTTTTTAGAAACGTCACTTCAGGTCACAGCCAAACCAAGTGTTTTACTTTGTATGCGTTCTTTCAGGAAATCTGTTAAACCACAGAGATTCTAAACCCCAGAAAAGTTGATTCTAACTCCATTGCTAAGGCTAAACGCTCACGTCGTACATGTCTGTGTACAGCCTTCCCGGACATAACTCCTTAACTGAGGAAACACCACTGCGCATCAGTTGATTCGCGGTGATTTTTCCTTTATGCCACACCTGGAGACTCGAGCAGAACCGGCCGCTGTACCTGCCAGTCCTTTCCAAGATAGAGTTTCTATTGATTGCCAAAGACCAGCCAATGACACCCCACTCAACAAGAAAACACGACAAGATGTTTGAACTGAATCGAATTCTTCGTTGTATTTCATAGATGTTACTTTGGCACCATTTGGAAGATGTTCAGTTTGCCACAGACCTTTGCTTTTGTTGGCAGAGACCAAAAGCAGATCATGTTGCAGTGATGTCCCACAGGGAGCCACGCAAGTTTCCATCCTCATACCATTCTCCTCCATATTTTTGCTTCATGTGCGAGCTGCAGTTGCCAGCTTTTAGCCCCAGTTGCTTTGACCCAAGTTCTCTGCTCTTCTGTTTCCCATGTCCCTCTATCCTTTATCATCACTTAATGCTGAAACACATTCCACATTGTATCGGTCTTTTTTTCTGTTTCCCTCTCCTGCTCCCCGTTCTCCTACCCCCCTCCCCACCATCCTTCTTTGCTTCCTGAACCTGTCATGTCTGCATCAGGAGTGCAATTGGAAAGGGGATCTCAGAGGAACTACCTGTCAGATATGTCTACTCAGAGATCAGCTCTGCTGCTTAAATGTGGAAAGGAATGGTTCCTGGGAGGAAATATTGCTATATTGCTGTTAAGCACAGTAACTTCATCCAGCTGGTGAATATGACAGAGATCTATCAAAATAAATAAGAAATAAATATTAAGCCATCAAACCTTACTACACCACTCGGGTAGCAAGGGAGAATAAGGCTCAGAATATAAAGGAGATATATTTTTTTAACATATAGAGAGCATCTATCTGCAAAAAAGCTCAGAGAAATTCTCACGGATTGATCATGAAATACCAACGTGTTCTTAAGGCACCTCCAGGTAAAAGGCATGTAGAAATTAATATGCATTTTAACTGCAACCTAAATATAATTCTAGTTTTAGGTCATAAGGCGATAGAGATAGATATCATAATATTACACCCTGGAGCATCTGGAAAAGATCATCAGCACTTGCTGGCACTGAAGTGTACGAACTTGATGAATGACAGTTTACTGGTTTGTGTATCTATGGTAGCCTGCCCAGATCTCTGCAATTACTACACATTTTAACTCCCGTTAGGGAGATTAGCTTTCCTGTGGGCTCGCTTTAATCTACACCCTTTGGACAAATACCTACTGGTAGCTCCAGAGAATCCAAAAATCCATTAGCCGGTGGAGCATTTTATAAAGGAAGCTTAAATGTGAACTTAAAATTGAACACCAGCAGTTTTTCCACAAGTTTCCTATAGTATAGTACTATTCAAAAAGTAATTGCTGATACCTTGACTTGCCTTCTATACTACAAAACATGGTCTAGCCCACATGCCCTTGTGTTTTGGAGCTCTTTGCAAGAGATCTCTGCAGAGAGGTAGAGAGACGCTGTGGATGTTCAGCTGCAGTCTATCTGACTTTAGAAGCTAGCCAACCATCCAGCCAGATGCCCGTAAGAGAGAGATGAAAAAGAAACAAGTGTTCAATCCTTCCAGTGGATAAAATGTCACTTCCTGCACCAAGAACGTTAAAAAAAAAAGCGCAAAGCAACAACCCATAAGACAAAAACAAAAATAGGGAGAACAAAAAAAACCACCTTTGGTCAGTAAACAAACCTAGAGAGAATAGGTTTTCAGTGTTGACAATGTTCTGGCAGTTCATTAATCCCAGCAAAATCTCTCCAAAGTTACTGATGCATGGATTCCATTTTCAAATTTCTCATTAGTTCCTCTTTATGGATTAAATGCTGATGTTCACGAATGAATGCACACAGCTTCAGCTGATGGATGTAATTGGGTTGTAATGGATTTTAGCTGCTGTTCCTTCTGATCTAGCCAATTTGAAATGCAGTATCAATGCATTCGCCCCATCTCTCTGTAGGGAATGAGAAATTGAAGCCTACAAGATGAAATTTATCAACTTCCATAAAGTCCGCTCCAACCGTCATAAAACTGTTAGACTTCTCATTATCATTCTACCACAGTTATTTCCCAAACTCTGGTCAGACAGTCAAAATATTAAAGTGCATTTGAAATAAGTAGAGTTGATCCTTCAATATTCTGTATGTCCTCAACATTGATTTAGGTGCTGTAAATATTACCAATGCGGGATGACATTAACATAGCGAAAGCTTAACAGCAGGAACATAAAGTGATATGAAAGGATTTAAAGGTTGCAGAACCTCCTTCCAATTTTTAATATATCTGTATCTCGACAGATGAATAGATAGATGATTTGCTATCGCTATGGGGCCAAGTGTGCAGAACGCGGCTTTACACTTCCCTCTACAAACAGTATCTGCTTTGCTGAGTAAAACCAATGAAAGTTGAGAGCCTTGGCTAACCAGAGGAATAAGGAATCGTAAGAGAACATGTGCATTCCATAAGGGAATGTGGACTACCAAGGGCAGAGAAAGGTCCACATAAGAATCTGAAAATGTAAGGGTTTTTACAAAAACAAGGAAATTGGTATCTTAAGGTGGGGGGGAGAAACTGGGTTTGGTTTGGGTTTTTTTAGACTTCACCTAAAAAACCGACTTTGAGAAATCTCAGTCCAACTGGAATGGATCAAATATAAATGTTGAGTCAGATTCCTGTAGTCATGTGGTAGCTACAGGCCAGTAAACTGGCGATAGACTTTCTGCCTGGAAGACAGCAGTTCAGATTCTTCTATTGCTTTTTAACCATCAACAGTCGAACAAAAGGCTCAAGAGAAAACATGCCTCAGGGAAAAAAATTATTTCCTGCTACCCAAAGCTGGTCTCCAGAATCCCCAGTATGAGTAATATTAACAGACTGGAAGGAAATTCACCCTGACATACTGAGGATTTTGAAAGATACTGAACTCACTGGCATGAATTTTCAGGAATCTGCAAGTCACGGTAACCCTAAGCATCCAGGGGCTCCTCCATAAAGCTGGAAGTTGGAATGTCAGTCCTCATCAGCACAGCAAATCCTTTAGTGAAACGCATAACTTCATAATCACGTGCTTGGGGGAAAGGAACAAGGAGAAAAAAAGAATATAACTGGTTCAGCACTAGTCAATGAAAACAGATGTCAGTCACCTGACTCAAGGCTTTTTGAAATCTCACTGCTCAAAGTGTTTTTACTTCCCAGTTCTCTTGCATCTTTATCTACCCGGAGAGATACATTTTGAAGGGGGTAAAAGGCAGTGGCTGACACGATCTATCCTGTGATAGCTGCAAGAAACCAAAGGCCAAGGCCAACCAGAGCTGGTAAGAGGCCAATGGTCCTGCTGAAAGTTTTTTTTCTAATAAGCCCCACATGACTGAAGATTATCTCATTGTAATATAATTCCTCTAAAAGCTGAGGGTGCATAATGTTTCTCAAAACCAGATCCAGATTTTAGCTTCCAGAAACCTCACAACTATAGGCATCCAGCTTTGAAAACGCCGCACTCTTTGCATGGATAACTACGTCGTTCCACTCTGTACGGAACACTTCTGCAGAACGGCTTAGGAATGGTTTTTCGAAGTTTGGCCAGCAGCGTGATCTGAACTGCCTTGAAAATCTCATTACTGTACGGAATTGTAAGCCTCTGCATATATAACTAGGTCCACACAACATTTGCATGCTCCTTAAATTTGACATTAGTAACAAAACCTGTGAGCAAGATCAATCGTGACAACAGACCCCCCAGCCACCCAACCAAAGCTGTTTCATTTTTATTGACTCCAATTGCCTTTGCATCAGGCGCCATCAGCTGAACTCATTACAGCTCTCTAACTTGCCAACCATCTTCCCCATCAGCTGCTGCTATGACTGAATCCATCCTGTCCGCATCATTCTCTTTCCCTTTCAGATTCCAGGCCAAATCCAATAATGGTTGTAAGTGAAAACTTAATTATTGACTTCAGTGGAGTTGTTCATGCGCACAACCGGGGTGAACTTGACCTGCTCTGCCTATTACTAGCCACAGAATCCCAAAAGCCAAGTAAGACAGATTTTAAATTTTAGTTCTACTACTATTATTATTAGACTCTTCATTCTAGAAGATATTTAAAGGGTGGCATCTCAACGAAACTATACATCTAGGGCATGTTAGAACAAACTCTCCTTCCTCTGCCAGCTAACACTCATCTGTCACTTCCCTGCACAGATGTAGTCTACCTGCTTGCTCTGCTTAGTTAAAACAAACTTCCTAACTGATTAAAATTTTAATGAGATCATCTACAAAAATGCTCAGAGATATAATCCAATCCAAAGTTAAACGCTAGTGGGGACTTACCCTAAGTCTCTCCTGCTAGGAATGAGTTTCAAGCCCTGTCAGTTGCACAACAGCTTGTCCCTAAATCAGTATTGCTTTATTTTAACATACAGGGCTTAAACCTCTAACCTCTCCATCACAATGAATATTACAAGGGGGAAAGTAACAGAGTGCTGAATATAATCCTTAAATAGTATAACCATAAAGGTGGGAATTGTAAAAGTAATTTTTCCTCTATCATCAGAGAAGAGTAGAGATGAAAGAGCTTGTGCATTTGAGAAACTCAAGATACACAGCTCTGGTTTTTCCATTTCCCTTTCTACAAAATGTTTTAGAGTTTCCCTGTACATTGCACCCATAACCAGGCGCATGTGAACAACAACTTGACCCAGGCTTTATGTGTTTGCTGGCTCCATTTCCCTCCGAAGCAGAGATGTTGCTATCGGATCAGATGGTTTGAACTGCGTATGACTCAGTCTGCCCCATCACCTCAGAGGCAGCAGCTACCTGTCCTACCTCTTGAGTTGAGCAGGGTGTCAGAGCAGGCAAGGAGGAGAAAGGCAAGAGCTATCTAAGATTAGTAACAGAAACTCTACGCTATAGAGAGTCAGGGAGTGAGAATTGTGCAAGTGGCTGCGGCCAGTCTCCAGATCTCAGAAGGGATGTGGTTTCTCCTGCGCAGGGGCTACTCTTAACACGTGACTGGATGAGAAACTGCTGTGGTCAAGACTCAGCAAAGGGCTTGACTTGCCGAACCTGAAAGACAGACTCCTCCTTGTCTCCATCCAGCAGCAGGGAACAGCAGACGTTTCAGGAAGCTCGAGAGGCTGTGAGCCTTCATCTCGCTCAGATGTGGAGCGCGTAAGCTCTCGCATGCGACAAGTGTCAGACTCCCAAACACGCTCCTTCCCTTACCCTTCCTTAAAAAAGAGGCTTGTGACAGAAGTGTGATTATAGCAAAATACTCAGAGTTCACCTAATTAAAATAAACTTAAGCTTAAGACACCTGTCTCTACAGAAGATCACAATACAAATTAACTCTGCTCCTAAACAGTTCACTACCCCAGCAGGAACGTCAAGTTTGAACCTTCCTTAAAGCAGTAAAAACTCGTTGGTAATGGTGTCTTGGGCAGTACTAAAGCTGAAGTTGTGTAAGAAGCCATCGACTTCCTTGAAGGCTATTTGAATACAAAGGCCTTCTCATTTATTATCACTAACACTTACCCTTTTCCAGAAACTCCTATATATTCTTAATTGAATGATCACAGTCCTTCTGTAGATTATGCATAAATCTTCATTTGTTTTCTTTATTAGCATTCAATCTGGTTTTGTTAATCGCATAAGTGTTCCCCTCAGGCAAAAAAGCAATATTTGTTCAAATGAAGCAGGGTTTTTGTTAAGGATAGGCAATTTGATTAACATCACTGTCAATATGATGAATGAAAATTCTCTCGAATAAATCGCCCAATACCTTGAAATCATCACCAGAATATTCATGCTATCAGAACACAAATGACAAATTCAATTTGGAATCATGTTGGCCTGCCCAAAGTTTCCCTTAATTTTAGGAAATATAGATACTTTGTCTTCAACATTTTTTAATCAGGATCTCAAAAGTTTTTATTTTGCTGCCTGATACACAAGCCTTAATATTCTCGTCTCAGATTTGCCGAAACCCTTTGCCTCAGTTTCTACCAAACTGCTGTCATGACTAAAGGGAGCTCAGAATCTTAAAGCTTCTGCACTCGTTCTTCCACTCCATTCAGGAACACATACTTGTATTATGAGTAGGAGCAAAGCAATTATTACTTTTCTTATTTTTTCTTCCACATGAAGCATATTCCATATTAGGTCCTTGGGCACTTTGGCAAACAAATATCAAAAAGGAGAGAGAAAAACAGACCAAGCTTAGAACAGAAAACAGCTCCCAGAAGCTTCAGACATTCATTTAAGTGTTCGACTAATGCCACTTTGAAAGAGCAACAACAAAAAGACTGAGAAAAGAGAAAGTAGGTGTGTGGTGAAAGGTGGTAATTCTTGAGCTCTCCCAGAGTAATGTTGCATTCCTTTCAACGAGACACTGCATATAATTAACCACCAAGTGAAGATATCTTCCTCCCTTTTTCTTCCTCTTTTTAATTAAATTATCTCCTGGTCTTAGTGATACTGCCATTATTTTACACAATGTGCGTTCATTAGAAATGCATTTACACTTATCATATCTTGATTTATCAACTCTTCTCCTCATTTCCATACCTTAGATTAATATGCCCTGCGATAAAACCTATTGGACAAGTTCAGAAGAGCCTGCGAGAGAAGACAACATTAATAACCCCAAATGGAATCGATCAAGGAGAGTACGTGCGCATGGGTATAACGCATGTTTATCTACACATATACAGCAGCTGACAAGTTCTAGGCAGTGGATTGGACTCACGTTACAAATAAACAAAGCCTTCTCTAAGCTTCCTCACAAATATCCAGTACAGTACTAATATTTGCCTACAGTTTTCCTGCCCCCCCCCCCCCCGCCAGCACACAGACTATTACTCAGACAAAACAAGCCTTCCCTTATCGATACCAAACCTACAGAGCCAGAAGTCTCTTGTGTTTCTCCCACACAGGCCCCACACCACCCACCCTGTTATCGCTGTCACCTGCCAGAGGCATTTTATACCAGCTTCACTCTTAACTTAGAGAACTAAGCTACTTCAGGGAACCAGTGCCCAGCCAGGAGAGCCTACCAGGTAGAAACACGTCATTACTAGAAACGTAATTACATTTAAGCCATAGAGGTTGCACCTCTTAACAGAATCTAAATAGTCACCTTTTGTCTGGGTTTGTCGAGAACAGACCATGCACTTGCCAGTAAAGGGCCGCATAGCCAGTTAATCAGGTATTGCAACGTTATCACCTTCTGATGTTCTGAGATGAGCAGATGATCTGTGCCAGCCAATGTTTTCCAGAGAGTACACTGAACTGAACTACCAGACAGAATGCAACCTGTGAAATCTTGCCGACAAAACCAACTGTTCCCCTTTTTCAGATATCTGAAGTCTATACAGCATTTTCTGTAGGACAACTTAATTCTGTAAGTCATTTCATAGTTGTTCAGTTATTAATACTAAGCTGCAGCCTGACATCAAATTGAAGTACAGACACAACCCAAGAACTAACATAACTCTTCGGTGGGAAACAGAAATTCCTTTAAAATTCCCATTAGGCCACTAACACATGTAGAGAAATAAGAACTTCCAACCCCACAACAAGCAAAGAGGGTCCTACAGCAAAATAGATGGTTTTATTCCCCAAATTTCATTCCAATTTAAAGCTCAGAAGGAGAATTTTATTAGAGCAAGGTAGGATGGAATTCTCCCTTTCATAGGAAAATCTGCAAGACATTTTTCCATCCTAAGGTGAAACACAGCTGGGATAGTATAACCACAACAGCACCTTCTAATACCACAAAAATTTCCAGCCCCTCAGAGGGAGATTTGGACAACCCAAGGTCTCACCCCACTTCTAGAGATGTTTAATGTCTCTAAAGCTATTTTTGGCTTTTAACTTGGCTTTGCTGAGGGTGAATGACTGCTGAACCTGATGCATGGGTCGACGGCAGAAACGTCAAAGACATTTGCATGGAGGGTGCTTGGCAGGTGTGGCCTCACAACGGCTTTGCTCTCCGCGGTGAGGTTGCAGTGAAGGATGGATAGAGGACTCAACTGCCTTTCAGCCTGTCTAGAAGCAGAGCTGCAAGAAATTAATACTAGGCAGAGGAGTGGGGAAGATGATGAACATCTGGTTTGGAAATGAGTGTGACGTGGAACTGCCAGGATCTCTACAAAACCTTATCACAGGCAGGCTCCCTGCACCTTGCACTGTGCATTCGGTCTGACAAGGGTACACAGCCTTGAAATCAATTGACAGAGCGAGGAAGAACATTATTAGGCATCTGCACCGTCCAGACTCTGCAGAGACAAGAGTTGTTGGAGGGCAGAAATGACAGCTGTGTAACAACAACATCTTATTGATATGGGCTTCCCGAGCAGTGATGGAAGAAAGGGTGAACGCTTCTGACAGCAAGTGACTGCAGCGTATGTTAGAGGCTTGATGGAGCAAGCAAGGCTACAAATGAAGTGGTACAGGAAGAGACACGGACATGGCACATCGCAGATAAAGATGTAAGTAGGTCAAGCATCACTATCTCAGGATGGTGGTGACATTTTGGCCTATAGAAAGCAAGAGTCATTTGTTATTATTTTTGCTTAAGCCCATTAAGCACACTGGCTGCCTACGAGCAAAGCCATTTGTATTAAAATCATACTGATGGTGCCATTGTTGAATGCTGCATTTGCTCTACAAGGTTATTAATTATGCAGCCAAATTGACACAGATAATAGCATTCACCTGGCTGCGCGGGTATTGGGAGACTGTAGAGTTACTCAGCCACAGCTGCTTATGTTAGGGAGATCACACACTGGGGCTGTTTGTCTGAAATAGAGGAACACCAAGCAGATAAACACATACACAACAGCAAATAGCACTGAAAACACAGATAGTGCACTTCTAGGGGTCTTTCTGCAGAAAACAACAGGAGATGTCAAGAAGCAAATTATGAAATACAGTTGGCGTGTGAAACCATTGCTACAGCGTATTGATACGGACTCCATGTGAAGGTGATTGTGTTCGTGCAGCCAGTGCAAACTTGCTGCAACGACTGCAATATGTTCGATAAACCCAGAATGTTTAACAAGTCCTTTTAAAAACATCCACGTGCCTAACAAGCTCCATTCTGGTTTTCAACCTTTGCATGGGGTCAGAGCATTAGTAGTGACTAGAAACCTGTCTCCCTGCAGTCACTGATAAAGGATGCCTAGGTATGTTTTTAAAAATCTATTAGCAAACATGGATCAGATTATGAATGGCACACGAGTATCAAGCACCCTTAAGTCTACAGCAATTTGACACTTGTACTTTAAAGGACATGTGACCATGACTGGCAAAAGAAACGGTTTACTTTCGAAAATAGGTCCAGTATTTCAACGCTTACATTTTTATTAACGTCACTAGAGCTACTGAAAAACCAAGCAGAATTCAAAATACATGGCCAAGTGTTATTACTTCATCGCTTCTAGAGCAAGAGCCTCTTTAGAGATGCTTAATTCATGGGAGTCTAAAGTTCGTCTAACGTCAGGTATCGATTTAATTGTAAAGAGATATAACACCTTTCCAGGCAGAAATGCTGAAGTGACTAGGACAAATCAATTGAGAATATTTTTTCTGCATGTCATAAGCCAGTTTTGCATTCCATACAATCCCAAGGTGTTTTTGTTCAAATTAATTATTCTTTTCATTAGTCTTCCATCAGGGCTGGACAAGCCAGATGATTTTTTTTTTCCCCCTACAAAGTAAAATGGTCAACCAACTGTTGGTAGAAATGTTAATTCAGAGCCTATTGTCTTCACTAATTAGCATATTAAAGGAAATCAGCTAGAAGAAAATATCAATTTATTAAGAATAAAGAACATTACCTCTTCCTCTGTGTTAAATTTTTCAGGGTTGAAGTATCTAGATGCCTGAATGCCCTGAAGACATGCGATTTCCCAAGGCAAATGGACTATGCAAACGATAACTGAGGTCTAGTGTTATAATGCTAGATGGGCTGTTTCAGTAAGTGTGCAGCTTGTTTATAAGTTTTGGCATGATATACCTACACATCAACATACCCTAAATAAAGCAGAGCCATTTCAGCATGCCCTGAAAACTTCAAGGATTAAGCCGCCTCATTCTCAGGGAGCTAAACGCAACACCTAGGGACTTGTAAACTTACATTTCCAGTTGTCTTCTGTCCCAGCACCATCCTTTCCATAAACATGTGAGCTCCTTCCCATCTAGAAGCTTATTTAGCAGAAGCCGTTTACTTTTTCCTATAGTTCTTTGAGCCAGTCTGCTGCGGACAATAGAGATCTGCAATCAATAAAGTGAGATGCTCTGAATTCCCAGAATCCCATAAGGATATTCACATCGGACATCACATTGAATGCTTTCGAGTAGCCAGTGAAACGCACATTGATAACCAAAGGCTGTTTGGAAAGAGCAAAGAATGCGCATCTTTCCTATATTTGTTTGAGATGTTCCATCCAGAAAATAAAAGCCACATGGATCTCTGCTTTTATATATTTCCATTTTCTACTAACATCAAAATGGAAATTTAAAGCTTGTAGCTTAGTAAAGTTAGACCGCAGGGCTGGATCCTCAGCTACTATGAATCTGCAGGCTACCATGAAACCAGTGAAGCTTTCTTTATTAACGTCAACTGACGGAGCTTTGGTTTTCTTCTCAACTTTATATACATGACTGCAAGTCGTTCAGACTGATTTGCAGAGCTCCAGATGACAAGTGTAAGGATGAATCAGAGTGCGTTAATAGAACCAACCAAGTGCTTTGCAGGTGAGGTTAAGTTTTGCTCTTCAGCAAGGTTATTCTGCCATTACCGCATCCAAGGTTCATAAACCACTGGAAAGGACCATTGCATTACTGATGGCATCAACAGTATTAAAAAGTTCTGTTTGCTCACCATACTCCTCCTCAGACCTTTATTACTTCCTCGGGGCCATGGTGCTGGAAATCCAAAGCATGGTTGATTTAATCCAACCCTTATCATTTAAACCATATCCCTTTAATTCGTGGATATATTTTCAAAACAACGTGTTATTTTATAATGAATACACACGGCATACACAAAACTAAGCCCCCTCCCTACTAAAGTCACAATCATCGGATTTTGGAAATCAAATTTATAAGAGACCCCTCCCTTCCTAGGATTCCTTTTCCCCCTGCCCCACGTGCATAATAAATAGGTGGGCTTTGTGCTAATAGAAACAACTGCTGAAAGGAACTGGCACTATGACAATAACGCTTTTATCGGTGGAAGCTTAGTGACTGACATTATTTCAAAAGCAGACTGCCCAGAATTTAAAGGACACAGACAACATTTGTCCATCAAAAAAGCAGGCCCTGTTATCAGTAAGTAGTAATAACAATGTGTACAAGAAGACATAATAGTTCAGGAAGGAGACATCTCTCTGCTATTATCTAAGTGTGTCATTACAACCACCACACAGCTCAGCAAGTTAATGAAAGGAAGCGTTTTACCTTTCTATTAGAAACTTGGGTTGCAGTTCATAAAGAAACCACTCTCTATTTTTAAACAGCCACCAGTTTGAAGCTGTTTTATTTAAAACTTGATTATTCGATTGAAGTTGATTTCAGAGTGACCTCATTGTAGTCTGAAAAGATTTACAGCAGAGCTGTGCACAGTCACTGGGGAACTGATGACTTCATAGTACTGCAGACATCAATTTTCTTGTACTGAAACAACTCCAAAATCCCTCTGCTCCCTCTATCTGGAAGAGGACCCCGTCTCTTAAAAGCAAACATGCATGATTGTTGTAGATACCCGCAAAAAGATTACTATAGGATTTTATTACTTTTGAGAAAAAAAAAAAAAAAAAAGAATTAATGGATTTACCCCAATGTAAGCAAAATCAAGATCTGGCTCCGTGACATTTCCTCAGCACTTCTTTTCTAGCGTGACAGAGACAGATGGGCTTTTTTGGAAAAGGATTTTTAGAGAGAGAAGAGAAAAAACACATTTGACCCAAGTTTTACAACAAAATGTCAAAGCAAAGATGGGGGAAGAGAAAGACAAACATATAAAAAGGAATCTTTTCTTAGCCTAGGCCACTTGTCAGATTAAGAGCTTCAATTTACAGATCTCAGCGGTAGCTGAAAGTCTTGGCTATTGTGAGAATTCAGGGAAAGGTGCCTGTGCTTTGCCTAAAAGTTCTACTAATAGATTTATGCATAAAGATGTGTTTAATATCCGAAGACAGTACGTTGTCGGTATTTGTTACTTGACAAAAACACAGCTCATCTGCAATGGGATTTTTGTTCAGCTTTGGAGTGGCTATAGCTGCCTCCAAGGTGAAGCCTCCCCTGCCGGAACGACACGGGGACAGGTCGCTGACCACCGGGCTATGATCTGCCAGCTCTGTGGGGTCAGCCTTCCTCTCTGCTAAATCCCTTTGCGCCTCTCAAGTCCCCTCCGAAGCATCGATATGATCATCACCAATTATGTAACATCAAAGAAAAAAAAAAAAAAAAAAAAAGAGAGATTAATAATTCAGACTTAAGATATCGTTAAGATTTATCACCTTGTATGTATTGCCTCCAGACAGCATTGGGAAGCTGTCATTGGGGGACACCAAGAGGTGAAAACTAGAGCTTTGTACTGATTGCAAAACAGTTATTCTTTATCAACAAGTGAAAACAACTTGTGCTTGGAAATCTATCTCGGTGTTTATCTCTGTCATTAACACAGCAGCCACTGAATACACATAAATGAGGCGTTTATTAAATTACTTCTTGGGCCCTTAGAAGCTGCTTGTTGACCCCAGAAGGACTAGAAGTCCCACATATGTGTAACGACATTCCCAGGGAGATCCCTCCGCAGGGCTAGAGCAGACGCTCAGCTAAAACTGGAAGCCAGAGACCTGTCTGGCAGGGTTCAGATCCGAAGTCTGAGAAGCACAGAAAAGGACACTCGCGTTGCCTGTTCCCACACCTAGCGAAGGATTCCCGTGAGCAGGGCTTTGATCTAAAACCTTAACTGTTAGCCTCATTTGGAGAGATAATGATAAATGTCAGATTAAATACAGGAATTAGGGTAAATTCATATTTTAATGGCTCACAGCAGAACTAAATAACAGCACGTTCAGCTCGGAACTATATACTGAGACAACTTTAAGAAGCCATTGTGCCGTTAAAAGTGAAGGGTAAGAGAACAGCTATCAAGAAAATGCCACAAGATTTTTGATGGTGTACCAACCACTTCGGTGTCCAAGGAAGAGCTGGCAAGAAGCAGGGTGATCTCAGTACGGGATAAAGAAGAGGTTTGATACTCATATTTTACTTGGCATTTTTTTGCTTTATATTTTTGATACTCATAGTTCGCCATTCATATCTGAATCTGCTGACTGTCGCTACGGCCATTGCTGTTACCAACAGCATAACCAACGTGATAGGTGCTATAGGACATATTTCACACATGGAAGTATCTTCTGTTTACTCCTTACAGTATCATTTTGGGAGGGAAGATGCATCATCACTTGTTGATATATTTACGGCTCATGTCCTAAGGCAAGGAGAGAACCCAGCTCTCCCACCCCAGCACAGTCAGGCTGTATCCAGATCAGAACTGCACTACAGTCTCACTGGAACTGGTCCCTGTTCCACAAGTGCTAACACACTTGATCAAAACAGTTTTCCCTGTGAAATGGGGATATACCAGGCCCCTAAACCCAAGGGCCAGCTATTGGTTTCCTTCCTACAGGAAACAATTCTGAAAAGGAGCATATTTTTCGCTGTATCTTAGGTAACACCTCCACACACCCCCAGACAAACTGACAATCAAGTCTCCCTAAATTACAACCATTCTTACACACTAGCATCCTTCTTTACATTCAGTCACCAGTAAGCTCTGTACATATGGAAGAAACCCAGCACGTTTCTGTATATTTTCCTTGCAATGCCAATAAGCTTATTTAACACACAATCCAGAGATTCTATAACCTTGCTGAAAATGGCTCCTTCTATAGTTGTAAAAGAAAACCCTTTCCAGCTGTACTACAAACTTTTATTTTAAACATATTTAGAGTTAGAAGTCATATGCTATTCAAGGTTTATTTATAGAGAGTGGCTTCAAGGAAACAGCTTTGATTAGTTGGCAAGACACTTGCCTGGGGAAAAAAAAAAAAAAAAAATATTCAGAATTTCTATTTTAAATTCCACTCTGTGCATGTTGCTTTGAAAGAAATGAGCTCACATGCTGCATCTTTGATTCAGGCAGTAGGTGGGATTAAGAATAAGAATCTTTATTCTTGAGGATGAATGGCATTCTCTTTACCAGCTAAGGACTTTCGACGGAGCCCCTTAGAGCCTATGGTGTCCATGATGGAGGATCCTTTCTGCTGTCTCCCCCGTTCCAATAACCCTGCCTTATGCCGTGAAACTTCCAGTGAAGCTTCTAATCCTCTAGTTAGCCCGTCAGGCTCTATCAGAAGCCTCATGTCCTAGACTCTGCCTTCCCAGCCTTAAATTCTGTCGTCTCATTTTGTTGCACAATTTCCTGATGGGAGAGAGTAAAGACGACTGAGCCAGACTTCCCAGAATTGGCCAGTGACAGCAAAAGAGGCAACTGGCACAACCCAAAATATAAAGAATTCCACTTAAACATGAGAAAAATGATTTTTATTGATGGTAATCAAGCACTGCACAGATTGCCCACGCTGGCTATAGAGTCTCCATTGTTGGAGACATTCAAGGCTTGACTAGGCATAGCCCAGCACAAGCTGCTCTAGCTGGGCCTGTTTTGAGCAAGAGGCTGGACTAGATGTCCAGAGGTTCCTCCAGATTCATCCGCTCTGTGATTGTGAGTGGTGACAGACAGGATGTATCTGACCAAGTACGCCGCTCCTGTCTGCGAAGGGAGAGGAAGACCTCTGCTATGCCATTCAGCTCCAGTGAAAAATGAAACCAGTTTCACTTGGAATGTATTTGTGTACAGGAGGGCTCTCCTCTTTAAACAAAATATTTTGGCCTAAATAAACTCATTTTACCCTTTCACTACTGCTCTCAAGCGTCAAGATACGAATCTTGAGGAACTCTAATTTCTCAGTGGTTTGACTTCTTGGGAACATAAATTGAACCAAAATAACATCTAAGGGATGAATTAATTTGACAATTACTTTCTTTTAAGTCTAATTAAAAGTTGGATGAATTACTGAAGGATGAGTTCATGTCAAGGGTGGCATTGGTTGAATATTTCATTAATCTAACCTAGAATAAATGTGGATCATAATTAAAAAGATTGCTTAAAAAAAAAAAAAAATCATTATTTTTATCTACATAAAATAACTTTCTGCCCTTTCTTCCCATTTGTGGCTTTAACATGTTAAAAATCAAATTGCAGAGAGAATTACTGTGCCCATTTTAAGGCCATTTCAGCTCACTGACACACCAGGGTCCATTCAATAGCATTGTGCTGCCAGACCACTTAACACGTGTAGCTGCTTCAACCTCCCACGGTGTCGCTAAATGGAAGGGGCCAGATCCTGGGTTAGATTGAGTCAGTGTGCCCAGGCTGATGTATGCTATTTAAAGATGTGGATTTCATGCACTGCAAAACTGCTGTGAGAATTAAGAAGCATTGGGAAGGCAGGTTTAACTCTTAGGTGTAGTCCCGCCTTGTCAATAAATGTCACTGTTTTCACTGAAAAAAGGATTATTTCTTTTTTCTTTTTTTTTTTTTTTTTCATGTAAATGAAGCAGAAAGGTTAACAAGAAGTCATGATCTCTTTATACACTAACTTATCTTCGACCGCCCTGGCCTTCCTCACAGCATTTTAAACAGGGTAGCATCCTGAATATATGAAATCTGCTCTATTTCCAGTAATTAAAGAAACTAATGAATCCAAACACCACAAAAGGTCCAAATTTATCAGTCTGCTTCCGATTTGTATTGTACACTCTGTTCTCAAAGACACGAAAGACTAAATTGCTTAATTAGGAGAAGGTTAGAGTTCTCTGCAACAAGTTTATGGAAAGCAATGACTAACATCTGACAGCGCACTCCCTCCTCTTTTGTCACCTTGTTTTTCCAACTTGACACAGAGCAAAGCCAAAAGGCTCTGACTCACAATCTCACAACCGCAGCTCCTTTCTGTCCATCTGCACTCTCTCTTCCAGGTTACTGACAATCTAACAGGAAAGGCTGCAAGGGACACACATCCCCTCCCTTTGCTACTACGGTTTATAGCTCAGAGTATTAATGCAAAACACCTCTGGCTGAGGTTAACACCAATACACCAGGCTGTGATCCGCAGAAGAATCATGCTGCCATGAAATACCTCATCTGAAAGAGAAGGTGCCTCAGGAAGCCCTCCAAATCGCGCACCACCTCCTCACCTAACGTATCAGACCAAGACTTTAACCACATAACTCCATCAAACAGGTGCTGGATAAAGAACACATTTAGAGACTGAATTCATAACGGACCAGCCTAAGATGTCTACACCAGTTCAGTCCACAAAATGGATTAAATTCTACAAGACAGTGAGCTTTGGAAGCCCTTTTTAAGGAAAGAACTTGGGAACACACTGCGAGGTTGAACAGACGATTTACCTGCTTGAAGTCCAGCCTAGTGTCCAACGTGTGGCCGAGGAAGTGCCAAGCACTGTATCTGGGGGGGGGGGGGGGGGGAGGCCCACGCTCAACATGAAATGATTGGGGTAGGTGGAAAACAAACACTCTGCTTGTAACAGTGCACGCAGGAACTGGTAAGGAAAGAGTGAAGGAGGCACAAGGTACCACCTTGACAAAAGTTACTTTGCTTTTGAAGTCACACTATCGGCCAGTGCGTATCATGAAAGCACAACGAACCCCTTCAGCCAGGGACAAATCCTGCCTAGGAAGGGCTACTTGACTTTCTTGATGTATTCTCAGAATAAACGACTGTCCCAAATCAGCCCAGCTAACTGTTCTCCACCAGCAGGCACTGGCGTGCTCAGGAAGGATGCAAGAACCGTGACAAGCGTGGCGCATGCCATCACCTAACACACCCTCCCTGCTCCTGATAGCAAGGAGGTTTGACATTCACTCCGGTAAACAACTAAACTTCTAAGATCCTCTTCTAAATGTTTATAAAGCTCAGTAGTAAAAAAAGCGAAGAGGCAAGCTGCTGAGGCAATGTTCTAGCTGCAAGGGGAACTTTTTTCCCCGAATTTGGAAGCCCCACGTAGGGAAGAGAAAGGACCTATCTTGGTGTCAGAGGAATGGCACTAACATAACAAACTTTTCCAACATATTATGTCAAAGGGATGCTTAATTTACAATTTGGTTTAATTATTCATTGCATCTAATACACGTACTATTTCAATAATTAACTTCTACAGCAACAGGGGAAAAATCTGATTTATCTGTTTACTTCCATCTTTAGCTGTTTAATTAGCCATACTGTCCTCTGCTCTATAATCTCTCCGCGTGGACAAAAATATTGAGACAATTGCAGGAATAAACGCTTTTCTTTGGAGAGTGCATAGGCCTGGAAGAAAAAGCCTGCTGCCGAGGCAGACACAAGGTAATTTTCTTCATTACAGTTTTACCTTTTTTCCAGAGAAGCATCCTATACTGCTCATTGCTGGGAACAGAATGATCTTCTCTGAACACCAAACGAAAGATTTGAACAGTTCTAAAAATTTGAGCCACTCCTTCCGAAAAAGACTAGCTCCCTGACTAACCTGTAATCTAGAATTACTATAAAGCTCTTCCTATCATCAAAACCTGATCTTTTCTTTCTCTAAAGGTGCAATTTCTTTTCAGAATCAGAGCTAATTCATCGCTTTTTATATAGCCAAAGTCTGTGTTTTGCGTAAACAAGCTGAAGAGTTTTATTAATTTCGCTTTTATAAGATATGGGTGCTCTGGGTGAGCACCCGTCATGAATTCATACAGGCGTTACACTTGTGACATTTGCAGCAACTGAATTTTGTCACCTGCTCACCACATGCAAAGTCATCCCCCTCTCCCTATGCATCCCCCTGCCATAGTACACAGGGCAATAAGTAAAATAGCTGCACATTATTAAAATCCTATATTGAGAAAATAATTTATTCATAGCTCATTTCTCCCCTCCTCCCTTACCATTCCCTTAGAAACAGTTCTTCTCCACAGTAAATAAAGTTAGAAAGCCTTATCATTAATTCTATTTAGGCCTAATATGTCATAAAGCAAGGAAAGCAGGCCATTTTCCTCTCTGCTGGGGCACAAAACATGTATTAACTATTCCAACCAGAGCTGTGAATGATTTATTAATTCAATTTTGGAGTGTGTGACTGTCAGATCATATAAGTTCGTTATAAAAAGAGTCTCTCTGAGGACTCTTTTACTCTTTTTAAACCAACTGACTGACATTTCACATGCTTCACATCTGCAGCCATCTATCTCCTTGCTGCTTGTTCTCGGTGTCACACAGAGGTTACGTAATTTGTCCTGTCCACATTAAAGTGTTTGTACCCGATAAGGGAGAGAGCCGGCAGCTGGTGATCTGTGGCTGTAATGTTCCAACCCACACGCCCAGCTTCGTGCTCCCGTCCAAGGACTCCTGAGTGCTCTGTGGGGAGCTGGGCAGTCAGCTCTGCTTGTGCAGAACCACGCTGCTTGAGGTTGCAAGGAACACCTGGAGGTCACCTGGTCCAACCCCCGGCACACGCAGGGCCACCCAGAGCCAGCTGCCCAAGACAATGTTCAGGGTTTTTTTGGCTTTTTGTTGTTTTGGTTTTTTTTTTTAATATCTCCAAGTTGGGAGACTCTACAACCTCTCTGGGCAACCTCTTTCCAAAGAGAATTCTCTACTGCCCTTCTTGGCCAGGGAATTGTGAAATGTCTTGTTTGAGAACCACTAGGCTGGTTCAGAGGCTCCCAAATGGTGGGGCATTAGCATTGGAAAGCTGTTTCAAAGTGCTGTGCAGATACACACACCTCCAGAAAAGCTCCCTGTGCCAACCCATCTGCTACGCTGCCCTCCCAAAGGATGAAAAAAGGTTTCCCCTGGTTCTGCCTTCATCTCCACTAACCTCTTCATCGGAAACAGGGCTGGAGAAGTACTTCTTCCTGAGAAAGGAGAGGAACTGATACCAGGGATGCTGCTGCTGCACTTGTACAATATATTTCCTGTTCTGCATGAGCAAACAACGTCTAGCAGCCTTGCTCTATTTGATAGCTCCCACTAAGGGCGATGATGAGTTCCAACACCTCTTTCATTTCTTCCTGCCTATAAATAAAATCTTGTTCCTATGAATGTGAAAAAAAATAAGCAATGTGTGTAACCAGCATTTCTCCTGGTTACCAACAAGGCCAAGTTTTAACATAAACCCTTTTACCGTTTGCTTCAAAATTTCATTTGTTAATGTAAAAGTCATTGAGGTATGTCTGTTAAATGAATATCAATAAAAGATAAAACATTTTAGAAAAAACACTTTGTACAAGAAGTTCCTCAGTTCAGAAAATTTCAGATCGAGTACACCAGCTTAACCAGCTGAGGACTGACAACTTGTAATCAGAAAAACAAGACAGACATTCTTAGAGATTGTAAATACCAGGGAGAAACACAAACCATTTAGTTTGATCTCCCACATTTTACACAGACCATTACGTTTTATTCATTTACTTCTGGAACAAACCCAATTTTGACTAAAACATGCTGCCAAAAGGAGTCCTATCTCTCTTTGAAGACACCCCTTCCCCTGGAAGTTGGCTCCACTGGCAACCAACTGCAGCGTTACATCTAACATACACCTATCTGGCTTTAGCTTAGTCCACTAATTCTTGCTATGCCTTTCTCTACTAGATTAAGGAACCCTTTTGTCCCCGCTGTGAAGCAAGAATAGGAGCCTACTCTCAATTCCCTCTGAAACCATATGTTGTTTCATTTTTAGATCTAAGAACTCAGTCTCATTTCAAAATAGAAATAAATAAAAACCATTCTAAAGGATAGAAACATGAATAGTAAAGTAAATGCTCTCTCTCATTTGCAGTAATAGCTGTGAAATGCTACTTTGGGACTGGAAAGTATCTCAATTCTGTAATTACACGTTCATCATCTCTGTTCCATTTTCGGTCCCTTAGGCAGTATTTTACAGCTACAGCCCTCCAAGGCAGCCATACTTTTTTGTAATCGGTCATATATTTTCAATGCAGACGACAGGGTCAGTTCTTTTATAGGGCTCTGGCTCCAGCCAGCCTGACACTTCGCTGGATTACAGTTGTATAAAGGTCCAGGAAGAAAAGCACCGAGGATATGAATCACTTCAACTCATTTGTACAGGCTAGGTAGAAAGGAGTCTCTGCGTGGTGTCTGTGTCACTGATTTACCATTCAGAACCTCCTGGGCAACTGAAAAATGAGGTCTGGTTCGCACGGGTGCAATGGGAAGAGATACTTCTATAATCTTCCCCAGGCTTTCAAGAGACTGAAAGCTGCCACCTCCTCCTCCTCTTCAGAGCCCAGTGGCTGCTGGGTTTGTGGAGTTAGGGATAGAGGCACGATAGGATGTAGCTTATCTAGTCAGAATTCTTTGTGGTGAAGCCCTTTATCTCCTGAGATACCCAGCCAAGAAAGAGACAGTGGAAAGAGCTGCGGCATGTAAATCATAAAAATAAAGATTGGCTTTTCCTTCACTAGTGGTCTGTGTAACAGCACTCAGCAACGGCAGAGGAAAAAGCACAGGTTCCCTCTTGCAAGCTCCATTACGACCAAAAGTGGGCAGAGATGCATGTGTGGGGGCAATGACTTCTTCAGCTCCCACAACATTTACTAGACCCCCTCTGTCAAAGCATTTATTCTGCCACAAAAGAAAAGTCTTGCCACACTTGTTTTTTTACTTTAGAATTTCCTGTCATTCAGACCGGTCCCAGTAACCAAACCAGGACATTCTCCCTCCCATCCCGCAGGCGAGACCTAGAGAACTGAATGGACGTTTCCAGTACAATGCTCGATTTATACTAGTTTGTATGCAGTGAATTAACGCCACATCTCCACGGATTCCCTGCTGAACAAGGAAAGCGAAGTAAGAAATTGATTTGTATCTGGCTGTATCACACACCGATCTAAGTGACAGTGTTTATCTCTGAATTACACACCACCACACCAGGAACGGAGGGTTTCACAGCTGAACACACCCTCTTTGGGAAGTATCTCACATCTGTCAGGCTAAAGGCAGGCACCGTTACTGCAGGCCGGCTGGTGTGCACTCCTAACGCTACACGAATCTTCTTGTGCCACTGATGCTTGCCTGCATGTCCGAGCTTTAAAGCTCATACCTAAGTAGACAAGTACTATCCCTCCTGCCTTTCACACTGTATAACACTCAAGCTGTTCCCAACTACAGCCTGCAGTAGGGAAGAGGCGAGGGCACGGTATTTGCAGAGGGACTGTATTTTGGGTTCCTGCTCTCCGTCCTCTTGACAGGCCTTCCCCCATCCCCATCTATACAGAGGCCACAGAGCAGCTTTCCAGCCTTAAGGGCCTCAAAACAAGCAAGGCTGAGGCACTTTCTGTCCGCTTTTACCGTACGTGTGCAGGTAGGGGTGACACTACTCAAGACAGTTGAAAATCTGGGACGTTCTTTACAACTGCTTTTCTCCTGACATTGATAGAGCTCTACAGCAACACTGCAGGCAATCCTGGTTTACAGTTAAATAAAGGCGATTTTGCCTTCTTTTGTACAGAGCTTCTCGTCATTTACAAATTTCAGTGTAGCGTAATTACTTCAAAATAGTATTTCCCCCAGCAAAATCACAAACGCGTAATTAGTGTAATTAGTTTCTTGCATAGGCACTATAGAAATAAGCAGATATGCAGGTACAGTGTATGTCTCACCATTGCCCTCACAAGGAAGCATTGCCAGATGGCCGCAGGCCAGGACTTTGATACCCTCCGATACGTGGACCACCATTAACCTTTGCAAAACAAGGAGCTGCGAACATCACAGCAACTGATTTCTAAACTTAGGAACAAAAATTATCACCTGTCAAACTCTGACACGAAATCAACTCTATCCTCCCAAGATGATCATTTGTCCTCTTGCAGGTCAGCTTTTCTCCCAGATCTTCAATTTAAAGTCGTTCCCATTGTCATGAATCTAACGCCCTCATTTAGAGGAGGTAGAAGCTCAGAGCAGAGAGTCCAGACAGTACAGAAGTTCTCTTATCTACTTGCATTCTCAGAAGTGTGGTCTTTGCTGGTTTTAACAACCATCACAGGCAGGCAAAGTCAGCAGAGACTGACTACTAAGGACTCAGAAGTAGATTTGTCAATGCCGAGTCACCAATTACCTGTCAAAAGATCTCTCAGTAGCCACGAGCAAGAGAGTTATTTGTTATGTTTCTCTCCTCAACAGAAAAATTCAACTTAATAAACATCATAACGGTCACGGTACGTAGGGTGGAAGTGATACTCTTATGGCATGCAAATAATTTATTTTACCGCTACGCACCTTGCAATAAAGTAAACACCTCAGGAGTTTACTGCGCTTGGCCATGCAGTGCGCAGCTGCTGGTTGCCCTGGGCTGGTATCATGGAGATAAGAACTTCCTTTATACTGCAGGTCTTCCCTCCCCTTATCCCTTTCTTTCAGGTTGCTAACAGAAGAGGAAGTTTGGGGGTTTTTTTTATTTTGTAGGGTATATTTCTGTTGCTAATCCACACGAAACACAGCACACCGAAGCCCCACTGAGACCCTGCTTTTTGCCCTTAACCAGTGTGCCAGGCTCCCACTGCCTGTTCATCACACAGCTGGGCTCCACTTGCTGTGAGAGTTCAAAACCAAACACCTCACCATTCCATACTTGCTTCTGCACTTAAAAAATACACTATAGAGACTTTACAGTTGAGATGATACACCCTCCTAATGTTACTTCCAAGAGACTATTTGCATATGCAATTGATCATGAGGTAACCATGGCAAACAACAGTTCTTAGCAAGAGATTTTGCACTTAAATATTCATTTGCCACTCAAGGTCACTTCACAGCAACTTAAAAGCAGTGGGTGCTAAGGCCCTCTGAGGTTCAACAACGTGGTAAAAGCAGGAGAGCGAGAGGAAAAGGAAAGGATCAGAAGGAAGACAGACACAGAAATTATAATGGCTTATAATTTGTTTTGTTCTCACATTTATTCCCTAGAAATCAAAATACAGTCAGCTAAGTATCAAGAGTGCCAAAATACTAAAAGTTGTGAAAGACAGGCTAATTATAGCCACCGTTTAACAGATGGAAAAACTGAGACCATGACAGGCCAGCAAGTATAAAACAGGGCTCTATAAAGACCAGGGAAAAGTTGTATCAGTGCATCTAATCAATCTTCCTTCTCACTTAGTTTTAAAGCACAGCCAATTCATGTTTTCAAAATTTTTCCCTACAAGAAAAAGTAATTTAGTCTGCTAAAAATAATGGAAAGATCGTAAGTTATATAAATCTAAATTATCTCGTGTTCTGACTGAGAATCCAGGCTGCTTTAGCAAATCCCCCAGATATGGAGCATTGTTCCAGAAAGCCTGGAGACCAGGCTGTTTTCAGACTGAAACAGAATTTACCTTACAAAATACTAACAATGAAAAACTGGAGCTTTAGTGAAATGAGTTGTTTCCCCAAAACTTTCCAAAGCTATTTTCTATCAAAGTCTTGACATGAATTTTAAAAGTTGATCCAAAATTCCCAAACCCTGCTCTGCTTTGCTTTTTACTTTGGAAGGACTGATCTCAAAACCCAGGTCTCCAGCAACTGGATTTTAATCGTGCCTGTGCGAACAGGCCTCAAACCTTCTTTACTAAAAAATATTTTGGGATGAGCACTCCAGAGACCTCATTCTCTGGTTTGATGCAGAACAAGCCAGGCACACTGACAGAGTCAAGCCCACCTCTCATTTCCATCTCAGTTTAAGTATTCAGTTCGTAAGGTGTTTACACTGCCCGGTAGTGGCAGAGGTAATCATGCTACGGATCCAGCTCCCTGATGGCTCAAGTTCTGTACTGCTACTGATGTCAAGAGCCAAATTATTACACACTAAGAGAGAGTCAGACTCCTAATATTGTTTAGACTCGTAACGTGTACAAAAATGAACACAAATCCATTCATACTCATTTGTTTCTGCTTTATAGCAGTACATAATTAGGCAAAAAAATGGGCAGGAAAATCATCAGATACTCAGATTTTCCATGTTTCATAAGGGGAGGGGTCAAAAATAATATTTTGGAGTTCTTTGGAAAGTCACTTTAAGGGGAAAGATGGGAAAGTTCTCCCAAACGCTTGGCCTTCATAATTAATGAATATGCTGAAGACAAACCCACACACATTCCAGGAACAGATGGGCTTGTTTTGGCTTAGTTGTCACCAAAAAGCTTTTTTTATTATTTTTAAACCCAAAACATTCGTTATTTCTCCCAAGTACCTAATTCTTGGCCTGAAGAGAAGGGGGAAAAGTGTAGGAGCAGAGGAAGACACCTCCTGATTCTAAGAAGTGAGACAGACACATAAAAGGAAGAAATAGATGGGGACAGGTTGCCCATGAGCGAGGTTTTCCTCCGTTCATCCAAAAGCAACAGCCATAGTGCTCCAGTAGAGAAACCTCAGCGGCTTTCACACCACTGCCATGGCCCGCACGTGCTGCCAGGGAACGCGCTAACCCAGGGGCTGTGCTGGGCACCACCAGTTCTGGGAAAAGCCCTGCAGCTGCAGACTCTACGCTGAGCCTGCTTTGGCAACGAGTCAGGTTTGCGTTTACCTCGCTTCACTTGCCCGTGATAATAATGAGGGTTCTCATTGTTACTGCACAGGAAGACTGAATGAGTACACAGCTCGGTATTGAAAAGAATTAAGAATTTCTTCTTTCCTAATTTATTAGCTTCCCTACCTAGTTTACAGAATGGCAGACTACGCTGAAAAGCCGGAGCAAGTACATCTCCAGCACTGGTTTAACTGTTAGACAAACCCCAACTTGACTTTAAGAGCAGCTTCTCTTCCAGTTTTTAAAAAGGGACACCTTCCACTAGCCCAGGTTTCCCAAAGCCCTGTCCAGCCCGGCCTTCAACCCTTCCAGGGAGGGGCATATTCTGTATCTTGCCATTTTTAAGGGGCTATACGCATGCAGTAGACCAGCTTTCTGGAACTTGAAAAAAATCATTTCAGCCTTGATAAACTCATCGCGCATTGCATTTGAAGACAGAGATGGGTGACATCTTTAAACTATTTTTTCATTAAAAATGCAGATTGACACTTAAGTCTTTCATAGAAATTGAAAATGGGAAACTGTCAAGAGATTGATTTCAAATACCTTGTTTCATTTCACTAATTAAAATATTAGACGGCGTATATTTACATATAGTATATTTAATGTCTTACGTTTCAAAACTTTTAAAATAGTCTTTGATGGCTCATAACTTTTTATATCAATTTACAGTCTGGCAAAAGAATTTAAATTTCCATTTTGTATTCTATTTCAACAAATTGCGTTTCTAGATCCGGATCTCTCACACGTTGAAAATACCGTTTTCCTACCCAGGCGTATTTAAAACTTAGAGACAGGTAATCTAACTATTATATCCGGTTAGCCAGTCCGTTCTGTGCATTTCTGCGTATCTTACTTGCATTGCACTTGCGCCAGCTTGCTAAAAGCAACATCAAGAAAATGATCTTTTCCTGAGAGAACATTCAAGGTGAGGTTTTCTTTAAGCAAAGAGAACATTTGTACAAGCAGCAGCCTAGGTAAAAACATATTAAGTGACATATTTCAGTAGAGAAGATACTCCATCTACCAGATTGAGAGGAAAGCCTTAGTATTAATTTGAAAAAGTGGTTTACTCTAAGTTGTAATGCAAGTTATTTTAACTCTGAAGGCAGAAGTGACAGTTTTGAGATGCCAAAGTGTCCACTGAAGCCAGCACAAGGCCTTCTGTTACCTTCACAACCTTCCCAGTCCCTCTGGTGGCAGCCCTTAAGGCTGGCTGGTCCTCAGAGGTGGGACAGAATTCTATAATCGCTTTCTGAGGATATCATAAAGAACATAAAGAACCCCTTGTGTTCTTTACAGTGACAGATGCTAAAGACCAGTCTGGAATCCAGTGCTTTCGCAGCCGTGCTGGATCCCAGTCCAGAAAAGCATTCAAGTGCCTGAATTCCTCTTCACAAGACAGGGTCATTAAATACATACTTGCTGTGATGAACTGAGGACAGCAAAAGAATGCAAGAAGTAAGGTACAAAGGATGATCAGACCGTATCCTGATTATTTTTAAAGATTATTTTCAGTATTGTTCCTTATTTTATAGGTGTGCCTCCTTTGCCCTGAAAACTTTTTGGTTTTTATTCTCATTATGCAGTAGTGCAGTACATTTAACCACAAGCTGAGAAAACCTTTTCCTCTCTCCCCTTTCTTAGTCCTTGAATCTCAGGCTTTTAAAATCTAATTTGAGATGCCAGGGATTCATGTTTAGCTGCCATCCCTGAAGATGGAGTACGGGCAATAGAAGACACCCAGCCCATTAGACAACACTGTACTTAGCTCCCTGAAGACTGTGCTCAAAAAAAGAAAGTATAGACTTTTAAGGCTAATTGCTTCCAAAGTATACTCCCCATTCTCTCTCATTATAGCCCCTCTAGGGATAAATTCAGTAAGATAACTAGTGATATTTAGGTAGCTGACGTTTCGCAGACTATGCAGTGAGACTGTGGAAAATAGTCCCCAGGCGTTTTTGTCACCCAGCTGTTCGAATGTTTAAATTCCATAAAAATGCACATCCCTGGCAGCCTCTCAGTCAGTCTTTGTCCTCTCCAGGTTCATAATGACCCACTTCTGGACCTGTATCCACTTCTACCACCGAAAGCTCCTTCACAAGCCATTTCCTCTAACATTTGTTAATCTACCAGATGACACATTCAGGAGTCCACACCTTGGCATTTTCTGAACTCTAGTTCAAGGATTCTCCCATTACCCACTGCACAGGCTCCAGCTCCATAACTGATACAGAGTTGAAAAATCAATACTATTTTTGGAAAAAAAAAAAAAAAAAAAAAAAGCTTTGATAAAGAAACGGTATTTTAAACCAAAGATGAGACTCTAGGCTGGAGGCTAATTTACCCAATCACTGGCAATAGCCAGCCACTGTCCTGGAAAACGGTTCCTAATATAGTGCTGTCAAATCTACTGACTATGCGGGATCTATGATAATTAAAGTTCTACTTATAGTCCAAACTCACAGCTTGTGGCAGAAAATTCTGTACAAGGCCGAGTTCAGGAAAGCTGGGTTTTTCAGTTAAAAAACAACTAAAACAAAAACCAAACAAACAAAAAAAAGAAAAATCAAGGTTTCCCGATAGTGGAGAACAGCTTGAAACTAGACAGCCACATGGAAAAAACAACAATTCTTCCACCCCCTCAAAATTTATTTACAAAAATCTGTCCTTCTTCCAGCAATATCACGGCTGTTTTGAGATGATTGATTTTAAAATCTTTCACCAGGCAAGATGTTTTCTATATCACTGCCGTTAATTTGACAGCCTTGCTTTCCTTGTCTGAAAAAAAGTGTGTCTGACCACTCTTGCTTTTGCTTCTTTTAGTCTGTTAAACTCTGAGATGCTCAGATCAGCAAGCTATTCTGGCTGAGTATTTTACTACAGGAGGGAGGGAGGGAGAGAGTGGCATTTTAAGTAGAGACATGGCGCTTTAAGACTTCTGTTTGCACACATTAATTGGGATTAGCCTAACATTTATTCTACTTATGGCTCAAAGCCTATTGTTAAAGGAACGCATGTCAAGTTCTTGCGGAAAAATTCGGCTAGGAATTGAATTGCTTGCACCTTTTGTCTGAAAAAGCTTATATTTGGAAGCCACTCCCCTCACATTGTCTAGTTTATGACATTTATTGTCCTAAATGAAAACAGAACCAAAACGTTTACTATGGGGACCAGACTTTTTAAAAAGACAGGCTGATCAAAGGACAATGTGCTGTTGTGACAGAACGACGGGGAAGAAGCAGGGAGAGGTCTGAGTAGCCGCTCGTAAAAGCAGTGGGGTATAGTACACCGGTACATATTTAAGTTGGCTCAAGAGCAAATATTCCTCTTATAATTTGGTGATGAATATTCTAACGGTGCTTGCTGAATTCTTTAAATAAAAAATTGTCAGGACATTTTACTGGGCTTTGCATGCTGTATGCCCAGTAACACCAGTCCACTGGCACTGCACGACCCAATGCCTTCATACGCTTTGTTCCGCACCCAGCAAGGCACCTGACATTCCCAAGTGCTTCGCTTTCTAAAGGCAGCAGCTTTCAGTTCTCTGATCAGCTATACCGTATCTATTCACCTGAGAACTGCCTCACTTAACATCTTCAGTGCCACTAAAATGGCTTTAAATTACACTTTTCCCAGCTTTGATACCCATGACAGGGATAATTACTACTCTTACTGTTTATCACATTTCAGATGGTGCTGACAGCACTATTTAAAAATAAAGAAAAATGGCCACAGCTCCAAAGAAGTCAACCTAAAAACAAAACAAAACAAAACAAAACAAAACAAAACAAAAAAAAAAGGAAGATAACGTCGCGGATGAAAGTATTGACACGGTAATGATTTAGTAAAAATAATCTAGATTTATTAATAACTATTTGTCAATGCAAAATAACTCAGAAAGAAAAGCGACTTATTCAGGTTCTAAAATTACAATATTCACTCTAACTTACTTAACGGTACCTTAATTTATACACGTATGTACATGTGCATACACAAACCAGACATGTACATACAGGAACAAAGGGGTTTGGGTTCGGTGAAATGAACACAAAAGGGACAAGCACACAGGAACAAGGGTAAGGGTACGTACCCGCACACACACACCAATAAACAGGTGAAAGAGAAGCAGCTCAAAGAAAATTTCCCTCTCGAGTTCAGAGCAAATACTCCCGATGCCTTGGCATTCCTCAACGGGCGATAACTGAGCCTCGAGCGGGGGGACTTGGCCCTGGCCGTCCGTCTGGAGCAGACGACACCCGAGAGGCTCCCAGCTCAGGGGAGATGCTGGTCACAGCCCGCTGCCACCCAGGAGAGCTCAAAGGGTCTCTCTGGGGGTCGCAGTTTACAGGATCCAAGATAAATGACTTTTGTCAAATACTGTCGGGTGCCTTCCGGCAGCTGCACAAGAATTTGAATAACACGCAACCCTGTTATTGTTCCATCCGATCCCATCCCAGGCACAGGGGTGTCAGGCCATCAGGAGGTGATGGGCCAGTATAACCCTTTCCGAGCAATTGGGGGGGCAGGGGCCAGGCTCGTCAGGGTTATCAGTCCTTATCTCCACAGATGGTGTATGGCTCGGGGGGATGTGGGTGAAATCACACCTGGCACCCAGCAGCCCAGCAAGGAGGGCAGGGAGGGGTAGGAATTGCACCACCAATAACTTGTGACTGTACACTGGTACGTCCTAGTAGAGCTTTGGGGCACTTACACAGTGAAGCTAATGAGATTTTATAATTTTCTGTCAAGAAGTCTCACCCTCCTTGTCTCAGCTGACACTTTCAAAGCATGAAAGGATGCTGAAGAGATCTGAGCAGTGCAGCTTCCCAAAAGGACAGGTGCTGGCCTGAGGCTCTTTCTATTATAACAGACTCTGTAGCCTCCAACAAACTGGAGTTCCAGAGGAGAAAGCGGAGTGTTTGGGAATGTGAGGAAACACATGCCTACCCTAGTCACTCCCCCTCACTTCAAAAAGAGATTACGGTGCATAGATAACAACCCAGAGGTCACTATTCCTCTAACCTGCAAACAAAAAACCCAGCCCCAAGTTTTCAAACATAAAAAAAAATAACGTTGCAATTAAAAGCGTAAGTTGTTTCTTGAAAGTCGCCTTCATTCTGAGCTTGCAAAGTGAGCTTAAAAATTTGTCCCTGATATAACAGGTTAGTTGTCAGATTATTTCCCCCTTTTTGATTTCAGACAATCAAATTGGTTTAGGGTTTTAGGTTTTAGGGTACAACCTTGCAGCTAGAGGACTGACTGGCAGCGTTAGTAGGCCAGGGGTTTTAAGTGTTAGGCAGCAAAGAAAGCTTGATCTTAGCTCCTCTACACAGCCCTGTACAGTTTTTTCTTCTCTACATCCCACTGGCCCTTGCCACCTGCCCTAGAGAGAGCACATCTGCACTCCCGTACACAGGTGGGCTTTCTGTAGAGCGTGACAATCGACAAATCAAAGCCTCAGAAACTGCCAAGAGTCTCCTCAGCTCTGTGGTGGCCATTCTGCATGATGCAGCAGCACTAAGAAGGGCAAAACCCAGCAGTACCGTGCTTTTGCAACCCCTCATTCTTTTTAAACTGCACTGGAAGTGCCATTTGCAATTCTTCACAACTCACTAACAAATCGTGTACTTCCTGAGGAGAGATGATGAAGACCCTATGTCAAGATACGGAGTAACTAATATTTCATGCAACGACACCCTTCCAGTGTTGACCTATTTGCTGGGTGTAGACTGAGGATGCTATCGCTGGCAACTGGGTCTTGCCATTTAAAATTGTAATCAGTGATGACATTATTAAGAGCATTAAGCCTAAGTGTCATTAATTGTTAATGAGGGAAGTTTAGCTTTCGGGTGCTGTAGCTAACAAGTAAAAATGTCTTTGAGCGGCTATTTGCCATATGTGGCAAATTCGAAGCTATTGGAGAAAGCACCGCTAAGGCTTTGAGGCCCTCGAAACATGTCCTAATTTACTTCTTTAAAATAGTAAAGGGAAAATAAAAAAGCTCTAGCTTTTGAAAAATACTGTAGGAATATACTGTTGGAGAAAATTATAGGGTAACCTCAAGGTAGTTTGAAAATCCAGCAAAAGCAGCTCTGCACTCCCCCAGCTGGCTGGCTTGCAGTACTTAACCAGCTAACAGGTGTATTTCTTACCCAAGTGCTTAAACTCTTCAGTGAGGTTGAATGAAGTGCAGCTCACCTGGTGATTCCCTTCAGAAACCACCTTCTTGTTCACCTCACCCTTATATTGAAAATGCAGTCATAGCTACTTGTACCGCATCAACACCAGCATGCAGAGTACTGGAGAGAGACTGACCCTTCCCCAAACAGCTTACAGTGTAAGTATATAGTGTGTGAAATCAAAGGCAAACCATTGAAGCCCACAGTTACATAGCTCGCGGCAAAGCTAAAATAGTTCAGCTGAAGTTTCCATGGAGTGCCTAAGAAAGACATTTTCATTTTTTTAATGCCCAAGGAAAACAGAAGGCTGCGTGGCAAACCTTAGAAGTGACATTTTGGTTTCTGCGCTTTGGAGTTTGCATCCAAGACTCAACAAGTAAAGACTGGGCTTGATGACCAAAGTCACAGCTTCTGCTTTTCTCCTCACTGGTTCGTTTAGTGCTCAAACCCTCCCTGAGGATTACTGCAGATTAACAGAAGAAACAGCAAGTATTTTTATTAAATTACCCTGTGAAGCTTGGTATGAACAATACAGTTTGAAACCCTTGTGATAATACGCTCACTGTTCTGTCTGATAGGCTGCTGTCACAAATCCTGCTATATGCACAAGGGCCTCCAGAGAGGACAGGCTCAACTGTTTTTTCATCCTTTGTGTCAACCAGTTATAGTAACATTTAGGTTATATATTGGTGTCAACCAGTACTGTAACATTTTTGTGCCCAAGCTTTGTGAGGAAATAAAACCATGTTCCTTCATCTACCACTCTCCGTCATGGGGAATAAACCTTGAAGGACAAAAGAACAGAACCAGAAGGCCGAAGATGACACCAGTGCAAATGTTGTACAATAGAAGAGCGATTTTTTCCAGCGCCCACATTTTATCCGGATGTATATCTAACCATCTAGTATGCAGAGAATTTCTCATGAGGTTAAATAATGCAGTGGTTCTAGCGTAGCTTGGTGTTGTAACAGGGCCCACAAACTAGAAAAAAAAAAAAAAAAACACATTTCATTTCTTCCTTCAGCCTTAAAATCTCCAAAAGGTTTTTATTTTCCAGGCTCCAGCCTGAGTCCTCAGACAACTACTGTCAGTAAAGATGAAGAAACACGTTCTTGGTTTTTGTTTGTCTCAAAGCAGCAGATGATTATGAATCACAGTCACATTTTGCAAAGCTAATGAGTGTAACTGATACATGTCGGTCCTCTTTCAGATGGCAGGAATTGTGGGAGGGGAAAGAGCATTCAAGATGAGGTACAAAGCAAATTGTCATGCCAGCTGAATCCAGACAGACTGAATGCAGAAGAACTTAAATAACTTGCCTATATGTCAGATGCTCGTGTTCATCTGGTTAACACTTTGGAGCAGGCATATTATTTTTAAACCACAAAGACATCATGTGTGACATGTGCCGGGTCTGCCAGATAGTCCAACTTATTAGCTAACACCAGTTTGAGCTCATTTAACCTGGCAAGTGAAAGATGAACTGCATAGGCATAACTAATTCTGACAGGGAAAGGACGTTTCCTCGCTTCCAGGTGAGTCTTACTGAACTAGAAGTTAAATATATGTAAAAAAATACAGCATTCCCTTAAGCTGTCCCTTAGACAATGGGAGACCAGACATGGACCTGAACTGAGAACTTAAGTTTAACCAGGTTATTTGCTTTGATTCTACCATTCCTGAAGCTCCCCCTCATGTGTCTCCCTGTACTGAAAGAAACCTCTACAAGATTACTGCGGGGCTACACGCCAAATTTTCTTGCACGAATGGTTTCATTGTCTACAGAGCTTTGAAATTCCTTTTCTGCTTGGGTCATCTGATAAGGACAGACATCTCCACAGATACTTTTCTAATATCTGTCCTCCTAGACACCAAAAGCATGCAACATCTAAACAATCCATCTTCTCCGCTTTGATCTGAATGTTCTCGCATAAATATTAAGTGGCCAAATCTGAGCTCCAGTCAAACTTATGTCTACAGTTTGTTTGTATCTCAATTCAGCATCATATTAGGTTGCCATCCTGAGGCTCTGTGGCATAATCTTTGTTATTTACTTTCTGGTTTCCTACTCAAATCCAGACTTATTTTCCCCTTACAAGTTATTTGTTGTTTTTTGGTGGTTTTTTTTTTTTAATTTTGCAATTCATCCTCAACAGCTGCAAAAGATTGCCCTGAATATAAAGTAACCAGCTCTAAAATTATCCACAAATCCATAAACATCTTAGCTAGGATGCAAATAACTTAGGCTTCCTAGCTGCATCTTGTTTAGAGAAAAATGTCAGGTTGTGGTTGCAGCCATTCTTCCTCCAGCTACAGGAACAAGTGTCTATTGGTGTGTGCCAGGGCAGGGGAGAGACACGGGACAAGATCCAGCTGTAGGGCTTGATTTACAAAGCAGACTTTGCACATTTTTCATCCCATACCAGACACTTGACCCAGTGTCCTCTAAAACCACCTTTGCTGACTTCAGCCGTTTCTAGCTTGGGTCCCAGCAGCTCTAGTGCCAGGAACCTAAAGAGAATAAACTCTGTTCTTGCAAATTTGAAGGCTGACTTTGCAAGCTCATGAGGTGTGACTTTTTTAGATTGGCTTTGGAGGAGGAATCGCATATTATCCGAACTAAACCCGCACTAACTAAAGCATTAAGCGAGATTAGAAATAAAGCATAGGTCTTGGGAATTGCAACAGTTTAAAGACAAGTCCAAACTATCCAAATACAGATCGACCTGAGGCAGAAGTTCGTTTCTGAAGACAACTGCAGGGAAGTCTGGTACCAAAACACACTTCACATTATGGTAAGTGAAACAAGACAACCCTTCCCCTCCAAATGGTCTCTGAATGTTCAGAGATTGAAAAATAGGCACCTGATGCTCTGTTCCTAAGCCCTACCTGCCCGCTTAAGATGGACTTGTCCCTCAACGCTCAGGAAATACTAAAGGGTTAACATTGCTATACTTAAAGAAGAGGAAGGGCTAGACCCCCAAGATTTCAAAAATAGCTGCCGGGTATGAGCACATTTCAGAAGACTCACTCAAGAGGCCAAATATCCAGAGACCTTGGTTCTAGAAGGCATTCAAATTACATGACACAAATGTTAGAAACTCCATAACCTTAGAAACTTTAGTAGTTACCTGATGGTCTCTTTCGCATGTCTGCCCCAAATTCTGCCCAAACCTGACTCTGTGCACCTGCTAGAGAACCTCTGTGAGGGGCATCGCTTGGGGCACCGTTTCTGCCCTGTACTTTTCCAGCAGGCTCTGCCTATCTGTGTGCATGCACGAGCACACGGTGATGTATGAGACTGAGGCACATAATCGGAGCAACAGTTCAGTCTGTTGATATATTAGTGTAATACTCTGGATGATGCAGGAGTATCAGAACAGGCCCATCTGATAACATGTACAAGTAATTCATCACCAGAATGAGTTGCTTCGATGATATATTACTCGGGGAAAAAAAAAAAGAATGCACCATCTAAAGGGGGAAACAGGCCCAGCCAAAGAGGAAGCTGTTTATTTCTTGGGTGAAATATTCACGGAACCTGAAGGGCTTCCTTGTCACCAAAACACTGGCACTGTGCAAAAATACATGATGTACATCCCCTCTCTTCGTTCCCACCCCCCAGGTACAAATCTAGTTAGTTGACCACTGGGAACAAAAGAAACTTCATTTCATATGCACCAGAACCAAACCCGAGTGCTGCATTCAAAATTCATATTGAGAATCCCCTCGGATTTCTTCCGAGTGTGGGATCTGCAGTTTAAGCACTTTATAAACTTTGCAGATTAAAATAAATTCAATGAAGTGATTTTTAATTTCTTATTCTGTATTGATTTGCTTCTTTCTTTTGGCTTTTTGAGCCTGTTTAATTTAGTCCAAACTAATCCAGTTGGCTAGTGGGAAGAACAGAAGGGAGGGGAAAAGAGCTTTTTCCCTAATAAATCCAGAGTGGCTTACATTCTCTAATATCCGCTGTATATAAGTTCTTTGTATCTGCAGAGATGACAGTACAGTATAATGAGAAATGATTTTGAAGTAGTAATTTAAACCCTATACAGTAATGACACCAAGAGATAAATAATTAATGTTTCAGATTTTTTCAGTGCTTTTCATCTCAAGGAGTCTCCAGACTCCTTGCAGTCTTTATAATTGACAAGAATCAATTCACTCGGTGTTCACCACATCCATCTAAACAAGACATGGACCCTGCTAAAGAACATGCTAAGCACAGCAGGAAAAGCTTGGGCTGGAAGTAGAGAATGTTTCACAGCAGAGGAAGCTTCAGAAACACAGGAGACTGTCGGTCAGACTGGAATTTGGCTGGAACTCGGGGTTTATCATCTGCATATTTGCAAAAGGTGCCACCGAGTGGTTTAAAAACCCTCAGGTGTGTCTTGCTGCTCCCCTGATGCAGGTAAGCTGATAAAGGAAATAGATGCATCTCTAAACCGTTAGTCCAAGGCTGAACTAGGGGAATCTGACATCACTCGCTGGCATTCCAAGCTATGAAAACAGCTACTACTCTGGCTCCTGGAGGAGCTGAGCACTTGCTGCTCTTAAACTACAAGCTGGAACCAACAGTCACCACGCTGGCAATTTGTAATTTAACACAAGTTTTCTTCCTTAAGCCACCCTTCCAGTTCAGACACTCAAGACCCTCTTCTGAAAAGGCCACCTTACAGGGTGTATCCACCACCCATCTGCTACTCAAAAGCCTGCTGGTTTTGTAAGCCTGACAGGGTACATGGCCCCGGAACCGCCCAGCTATTGCAGTGGCTTTGGCAATCACCCTCTTCAGGAACCCGTGCACAAGAAAGGAACGTGCCAAGCTACACATAACACAAAGAAGTAGAAAGAGACTTGTTTTTAAAGTGATTGCTATAAAACATTTTAT
Source organism: Athene noctua (assembly GCF_965140245.1). NCBI lineage: Eukaryota > Metazoa > Chordata > Aves > Strigiformes > Strigidae > Athene > Athene noctua. The sequence continues at coordinate 5,408,449 of NC_134064.1, read as the reverse complement.
GCTTCCCACCACCACCACCTTTTTTTCATGCTTGGAGAGGCAATAATTTCATTAAGTGATTAAGTGCTTTTATTCCTCTGACTCATAGTTCATAAGACATACGAGCATGAATTTCAATTAGTGTTTCTTACAGTGAAAGAGGGATAAGGAAAACATTCCTGAGCAATGTAGAAAGGGTGAGCTAAAGTGTCCTTGGTACCCCTGGTGTAAATCAGCAGCAACTCTATTGAACCAGCTGGAATATATGGATGTAAACCTGGTACAATATCAGAACGCAGCTCAGCATGTCCAATCTCCTGTTTCTCCAGCAGCTTTTCTAAAAGCCAAAATTAACAGTTCTCTGTCTGTCAGAACTAAAACCTTCACTTCAAGTGAGTTTTAGTGCAGGGAGCGCAATTATGTGCTTCATTCTGAAGCAAACAGTCCTGATGATCTAAGCAGCACCCTAACCCCTGTAGCTGGATACTCTGCTCCCACGACCTTTGCATTGACACTACCTCAGGGTGCTCTTTGGAAACATCCCCTTTCTGCCGAGGCCGAGAAAAACCGTTCATAAGAGCAATAAACCTGCAGCTGTAAGAGTCAGAAGCCCAGCTTCTCCAAAAATCCCCTTCTTTCCAAGAATATTCTCCCATCCTACCCACTGGCTGCTCAGAGATCAGAGTTTGTTTGCATAAAAGTTAGCCTTATTTTCAGACCCTTTTTTTCCTCAGCTTCAAAAGCTATTCTTTTGTCCTCAAAGTTAAATACGCACCTCATCCACTATATTTCTCTAAAAACACTTGATGCCACTCTCCTTGTTGGGTAAAGGTGACAATGGAGACCAAGGCTATTCTAAACCAGATTATTGCCATAAACTTGTACAATAATAGCTCATTGTTTTACCTCTACTTCCACAAAATAAAATGGAACCAACCAGTTACCTTCCCGGAAAATACACAACACCCAGTCTCTGTTTTGTATAATTCCAAATGGAGTTGAACATACATCTAGAGTACCACAGCCAGGAGGCTCCTGTTTTCCCTCTGGTCGACTTACAGATATGTTTTGTCAGGCAAACTTTCAGGCAGAATAAGTTGGAGTTCCCAAAGACAATTTTCTGGTTTTAGTTTTATTAGCCAGACACGTTCAGCCGGTGCTAACCAAACATTCATAGCTTCACATGGAAGATTAAGACGAAGCTGACCACTCCATTAGTTAAGATGCTGGGAAAGGAGAGGGATAATCCAAAAGCTGTGTTGCTCCTGGAGGTTGAGCTAGCTGGCTAAACACATGGATGTATTTATACTTGACACTTCTTTGGATGACAGCACTGGAAACCGATACACACAGTCCTGCCTCTCTCCTTCAGTCCTAAACAACGTGATGTTCCAGTTTGTTCTCCTTGACTAGGGACTGTAACTCTCTATATACCTTGGCAGCTATACGAACAGTGAAATCTGTTACCAACAGAGCTCTCTGCCTGGGTTTACGTAGATTTGTAACCTAAACCTTTAATTGCCAGGCTATGGATAGAAAGATCCCCTATCCCATAGTGTCAAATGGAAACCTTACAACTCCCTGGTTCAAGGTGAACCATTAAATCCATTCCTGGCTGCAAGGAATTTGATTAGCTTTATACCAAGCCAGGATAGTGCAGTTAAAGTTCTGTAGGAGTTTTAAGCTGTTAGAATAAAATTTAAGCTCAGCTACTGCCTTTTTTTTTTTTTTTTTTTTTTTTTACTGTGAAAAACTCGGATTATCCATGAAGTCATGTGTAATAGTTTGGAAATTCAATGTCTCAGTTGCTTTTGCTTCTAGAAAACTAATTGCAAAAGGGAGCAACTGGAGACATACGAGTTTGATTTTTCTATTATGGAGATGCTGCAAGGAAAGAACTAAAATAAATCCTCAGGAGAAGCAGGTTTCTATCTGAGCCCCAGAAGTATTGCCTTGGTCTGCACCAAACCCTCGCTGCTTCCTCTCCCTAGGAGGTAATAATTCCAATTTCAACAGCTGTCATTCAATTAAAAAGTAGAAAGTATTAATTACCACCTCATTTTGTGTTTTCCTTGATTCATTTATATGCCATCACCAGTTACTGGACAGAGACATTCATGGAAGTGCACAGTGGGCTTTTCTCCTGGGCTTAATATTTATCATCTAGACCAAACAGTTTGAGAAGGTTAAAGGAGGAGGGGTAAGTGCTCAGAGACGTCAGCTGAACACCATATACTGTATTTGTGATGCCTTGCTTGCCTCCAAGTCAAGGCCTTTGGGGATGTAGCTGTAATAAATAAGCAACATCTATTTCATTCTCTAAAATGCCTGTTCAATTTCTGGAAGAAACCCTACCTCAGTGGAACTAAAGCTGTTCTACCAGGCACCGAGAAATAAGCCCTCAGTCAGTTCTGGCTGCCAGAGCCCCACAGGAGTCAGAGGAAATATTCCAGTTACACTGCCGAGGTTCTAGCTCCGAATGACAGAGCAGCATGGGAGTTGCAACAGTTCCATTTAAGTCCACAGTTAAATGAAAATCAGCTCGTAACCACATAGGTCCTTGTATTATACTGAGGCAAGAACTGACTGTAGATCTTCCTGTCGCCGTACCAGACTATGGCCTTAACCATAAGGCCATCCTGCAGTGAGAGGTCCTGTAACAGCGAGGAGAAAAACAGTTTGAGAGGACAGATGCTGTAGCAAAAAAAAAAAAGATTCAGAAAACGACACTCGTGTCAGAAAAGAGCCGGCAAAGAGACTACTCTGCTGCAGCACAGTTCACAGAACACAGACTCCTGAGGACGCCTATTTCTTTTGTGTCTATGAGCAGGAAGAGCTGCAGAGGGAGAAAAACAAACCCACACAGACCCATCGCTCTAGTAGTTTTTCAAGCATCAACGGATGGAATCAGACAAGCTTCCCGAGTAACAGCAGAGAAAGTTTTGGCTTGTAATTAAGTATTTGTCAGATGGTTTAAAGTAGCTTTGTTAACCACTACACACAGGGAACCTTCAACAAGATAAATCCAGAAAAATATACATTTTTGCCCCTTTGCTGTTGTCTCGGCACTAACTCAGGTCTGTTTTCAAAGGTCAGACTGGTAGAAAACCTAGGCCTGGCCGAGAATGCCCTCAAATCAAATTAACCTTTTTCCATATTTCAGTGAACTTTGAGCTAGGAACTGCAAAGCACATGGAGCATTAAACCTTCTCCAAACAGATCACCATTGGCAACTGGCACTGCCCTGCTCTCACACCGGCAGCATAGTAGCATACAGTCAATTACAGCATCTCAATTAAGAATCAGAGATTCTTGACCGTTGACAGCAGTCTCCAAGTACAGCCTTTGACAACAGGTTTTACATAACGTAGATAAAAGATGAGCTTTAATAAAACCCACAGAGGAGCAGATCAGATCCTCTCAACACTAAAAGTAGCCTTGCTGTAGATCCACATGATTATAACTTCCAGTGAGGCTCAACTTCAAGTTCCTTTGGGACAAAGAAATAAGTCAGACAATGATTGTATCTCCAGCAGGGGACATCCATTCCTCAGTTTGATCTGTTGTCTGTTCACTTCTCCTTTTATCACTTGTGATTGAGAACAGCATGGGTGATGGCCACTGCTATCGAGTGCCACTGATTCATTTTCATCCCTGTGTTGATTTCATATTGATCAGTGAGCTGAAACAGAGTTATTAAAATTCTATTTCAGCAAAACTATCCCTAATGCTTCTGTTCTGATGTTTTAAAATAATGCAGATGTCTTACATTCTCTTGTGATTTCTTCACACTGCTCAGTGAAGTTATCTTTTATTTCATAAAACTGATCCAGATCCTTTTCCAAGGGCTCTCTTCTGTCACCATACAAAAACAGAAGCAGCAAGGGACTTCAGAATGAAAGCCACGGTCTAACAAGATAACTCAGAAGTCAGATTTAGGAACATTATCCCTGTCCTGTGTATGAAGGATTTCAGGATAGAAAAATTAAGGTTCTCAGCCTTTTTGCATTGGTAAGGAGATGTCAAATCCTAGAATTAAACCCTATTAGTCCAGTGTCTTGAAGGAAAGGAATTTCTTTCCATTAACACAGCTTACACAATTGCTCAAAGACTGTCCAGAAAGATTGTTACAGTGGCTTGACATCAACAGTTTTGGTAAGTTGATGTCAAGACTTGGAATAAGTCTTCAGAAAAAAAAACCAAAAAAAAACAACAAAACACAGCTTCCCTGTCCCTCCTTCCCCAGGCAGAACCAGTGTGAGCTACTGTTTGGGCTTTCATCTGCCAGGAGTGACAATTCTTCTCTCCCAGGGCACTGGCAGAGAGAGTTAGCTATTTCCTGAACAAGTCAGGAGTTGAATGTGCCTTAATAAATATTCCTCAGTTGTCCAGAGTAATTATTTGTGATAAAGGCCAAATACGTGATTCTGAGGAGGATGTCCTTACAAGTTTGTGGCCTGTAAAACTATCGGGGCAAACGCCTTTCTACATTTTCATACTTCAAGATGAGCAAACAAGTCAGTTATCAGGGGAATTAAACTTGACAGTGACCCTGATCACCGGACAGGCCTTCCTCTATCCACAGCACCGCGTAACAGCTCTTTCCAGGGTTTCTCCAGCGAATGTGAAGGCAGCGTTAACTCTAGAAACTGTGGTAAATACAGGAGGTGAGCTCAGCACAAGTGATGTGTTGAGACCTCCCCACTGCTTCAGAAAAGGAGGATTAGAAAAGTGAAGTACAGCAGCTTTAGAATACACTTGTCATGAAAACATCAGATTGACAGCCCAGAGATGGATGGCCATGGTTTATTCTCAGAACTGTGACAGCACAAGCTCTGGCAACAAATCCCTCTGCCCCTACTACCTCTTCTTCTGAAAACACACACCTCCAGCCAAATCCCAGCCTGCACGCCCCAGCCATAGCTGAAAGGCAGCTGGTTGGTTGGCACACAGGTACATTTCTGTTATCCCGGTCATTTTGTCAATGTGGACAACCCTTCAAATCAAAGGTGGTCTTGATAACTACCGAAGTTATTCACATCAATCACAAAACAATTGCCATAAGGAAACCACACTTAGCCTTTACTGACCTGGGCTAAACTGGCAACAGCATCAAATCAAGTCCGTTTTGCAGTAGCCCAGCATGAGCCAAAAATAGCGGGAGGGAAAAATAACGTTTCCGACTCTTTCTAGAAAGAGGTGACTGCAATATACCTGTGCCTGTTTATGACCTGCAGTCTGTTACACCAGCAATAATTCAAGGTAATATAGCCAGGCCCTTTTATTATGCAGCCTGTTGAGCAGCCAGCAGTTCAGGGTTAACAGGTTACGTACCTGTACCTGTTTATTACGCAGTCTGTCACACTACAGATTAAATTGCTTTTTCCTTCCATGTACAAAAGGACCAGGATTTTACATCTTTAAGCCCAACACTGCATCTTTCAGAAAAAACTTCATCTTCTCTTGGGCCATCACCTGTTTTTTCAGTGCTTTCATTCTTTACACCAGACATCCCTGCTAACTGCTGCTTCTGAAGAAAGAGCTCCGTGTAGCTGTGGTCTCCTTTCTGACAGCTCTGTGGTTTTGCTGGTTTAAAGCAACATCATGTCTTCTTGTATCACACTATCACAATCAAAATGCAGACATGGAATGAATATTTGATGCTATGAGGCAGCAAAGGACCAGCAACACAGAGCTCTGTTTCAAAGAAAGCATCTCTGTGCAAACCGTGTTTCAGCTACAGCTTCTTTTCTCCTGCTCTGTGTTGTTACAGGTTTATTTTACAACTTTCTGTCTTAGAGTCCAATGTAATAACGGAAAGAACTAAACAGATGAGAATGATTCGTCGTAAAGAAATCCGAGGACCTGGCGTATTCCAGCAAGAAACAAGAATAAGTCTTCAGCAAACCTGTCTTCACGTTTACACGCAGGATTTGACATGTTCTGAGACTTAACCGAAGCATTTAATCTCAAATCACAGCTGTTCTGCACAGTTATCTACCAGAACAGGACAAGCTCACTTGTAACACCCAGTAACATAAATTCAAGCATGGTAGTCGTGTACTGTGCCCCTGTTCCAACCCAGGGACTGCAAGTTCTGCCTTTCTATAGCTTTAGACATACAGAACTCAAAGGGAGCAGAACGTCAGCAAGTCCAGTGTTATTAACCCCCGCACAAAGGACTATTAAACTCAAGTTCCCTGAAGCCATTCTGAGTGTTTAGGCAGGACTTCAAAGGTAGACTAGCACTGTATTAATTCAGAAGGGTAAGTTTTGCTTCTCAAGATAGCAGATGATTGCATCAGTACTCACCACCATGTACCCTAAAAAACCTCTCAGCTTGAACTCCACCCTTAGACTCTAGGGGTATCTCTTTGATAGTGACTTCCATTCAAAGCCAGCTCACTCCAGCAATGTCAAAAAGTTATAAAATTAGTACAAGAAGGAAGGGAGGGGGGAAAAAAAAAAAAAATCAATTTGGAGTAATTCTCCTTGTACATGATTGTACTTAACATTTTTCTACCTGTTATTGCATATTCAATTCCAAGTTTTCACGGCCATAAAGAAACCAGTGCTGAAAGCGATTAACTACTCCTTGTTCTGCTAATAGAGCAATTTTCCACTCATCACAAAATCTCAAGGTAGGAGGTGTTGGTAGCAAGGGCTACCTATGAAGAAAGGGTATTTGGCACAGGCTGCGGGACACACCATTTAAAAGAGCCGTCATCCTTGGTTTACAGACGAAAGAACCTGTGGGAAAGCAATTCACCTGGAGGTCTCCCACTATCTAGAGGTGGAAACAAAACTTGGGAAATCCCAGTTACCGTGCCAGCTGGAAACTACAACTAGCAGTGGGATTAGAGAAGTAGCTTCACTGGGTAGGGTAGGCTAATCGTCTCCCTTCTGTTCTTGCTGTTTATCCCCACCAGCTCCAAACCCAGATGTCTTCTCTGCAAACCAATTCATTTCACTAGTGTCCAAATACTAGTTCAGGGAAGAAAAGGAAAAAGAACAAGGTGGCCAGACAGGTTTTTGCCTAAGCTACCGCAAGAGAGAATGAATTGATGAAAACCCCATGCCTAGAAGCAGAGGAAGGAAAAGCAAGACCTCTCACTGTCCCCTAAGATGCGATGAAGGGTCAGCTGGCTCCAAAACTACAATTCTGTATGCTAATAAGCCATAAAGCAAGCCCAGTAGTTAAATTACTGTCTACCACAGGTTAGAACTGCCCTTAATTTTTTTTTCAGATTGTAGTGTTAAAGAGCTTGGGAAGATAGCATCTTTCACAGATTTTTTTTTTTTTTTTTTTTAAATGAAGGGGGAAGATCCCTCCCTCTTCTTTGGCAGCACCTGCTTGCCTGTTACACAAGGATAAATATTCTCAGCTTGCTCAAAGCAGGGATCCTGAAACCCTTTACAAGGCTGAAAAACCACATCTCCGCCTTCGTATCTTCTCTGAAACAGGATAGCAGCATTCTTTCTTTCACACGTTCCCTTGTTCATCATAAGGTAGGACCTAGTATAACGGTACTCTTATATCAGACAAACACTACAGTTATTAGTCTAATACAAATAAAACTGTGCAATTACAGACCAATGGCTGGCAGACTCATTCCAGATAACCATACCCCTCCTAATGCCTCACCTCCACATTCTCCCTGCCCTGTGTTTGCAGCTAGTCCTTTAAAAGCAATCTGCCTTGGTGAACTCCTTTGCCTCCTCAGGAATGCAGCAGGGTTATAAAAGAGTAGTTCTATCTATATGGAAATGCAGATTTCAAATATATCCATCCTAGTAATCAAATCCAGAGGAAACAATTCCCTAATATGGAGCTAATAAAAGTTGATTTTAAGTCAGCCTGAAGCTGTAAGCAATAAGAAGCAGATTTATAATGGCGGCTTTCATTATTGCTGTTTTTGTTTTTTATAGTCTACACCAGCATAAAGCTATTGGTCAGCTTGCTACTGGATTTACCTGTATTCCCTAACTTCACTTAGCTCAAACCATGTTTCTTCTTCCATGCAAGTGACTCTAAATCTGTCTGCCTACACACAGAGGTTGGGTAAATCACGGTAGCTTAGCTTACTTCAGTAATTAGACTGATAAGGAGCAAGGCATCAAGCCTTGTTTCCCACATCCTCGCAAACACACGTGCCTGGTGCTGTTAGAAGAGAGCAGTTCTGCCCCTAGGACTGTGATCACTCATTGAAATCCTGTTTCAGGTAGTTAACTTCAGGGTGAAAAACAATCTGTGTAACTAAGATGAAAATATGAAGAGTCCTGCGGCTTAATAAGGTCAAGTGAAATTTTCCCCCCTCCTCCTTCCTCACACGGATCTTAAGCTATAAAAAGCAGTGAAGAGGATCTCTGTGTCATTAGGAATTAAGAGAAACAATCTCTTCAGCGGCGCAAGGAGATGCTTCCACAAAGAAGACAACACACAATGGAACAGGCTTGATTGTTGGCGCGGCCAAGCAGCTTACTAAGTTGCAAGCAGAACACAGTCCGTTTTTTAAAAAGACATGGAGAAATCGATCCAGATCACCCCCAGTGGAACCAGTCTGGCAGAGTATGCAAGAAATAAGGAATCCTTCCACCTTGGTAATCTCCAGAGGATTAAGTCATCTTTCTTAAATCCTTTTTGGGCCAGTTTTATCCATGGTAAACGCACCATTTAAAAAAAAAAAAAAAAAAAAAAAAAAAAAAAAAGAGGCATCACAAATTATTTTGACCTTTTATGAAAAAGACACTGCTACAGCAATATGACTGCTGTGTGATTACACCCTAATATCCACACCTACCATCTATTCAGATATGCATTAACCATAAAACTCGCTACATGACTGAAAACAATTAGTGTCAATCATTAGTATACTTGGATTCCAACAGAATCTTTTTCAAGACAAGAGAGCACAAGTCAGTACATCAGTTAAGCTTCCAGCTATATAAATTAGCAATATTTTCCTGCTGCAAAACAAATCTGCAGACTTATTTTAATCAAGACAGATCATCTCCTGAGACCTAAATATCAATCCAGTCCATCTAGGACCTTCCCCATTTCAATTAGCTAGTGGCAGTGAAGAGCAGTGAAGCATTTCTGTAGAGCTTATACAGATTTACCACTGGAGAGATATGCACGTGAGCCTCAAAATCTCTAGGGCTTGTCCACTGTGTCTTTGTGCAACCAAAGCTAAAAACAGATCCTTCCATTTTAACCCCCCATCGCAGATTTACCCGGGATTGCAGAGGACCAGATCTTTCTTATCCAAGCCTATCTGGGTCATTCAGCTCGACTTAGAGGACTGGCAGTTTACCTGACAGGCAGGAGCTTGAGCACATCACAGGGGTATCCCCAGAGAAATTTAGAACAATTCAAGAATGTAAGTGTTGTCCTCATTGCAGCAGCAGTAGAATCAGACCCTCTGTCTCTAAGGCTGTCAATCTTCTTTCATTGCCATTAAATGTACTTAATGGGAACTCCCCGGAAGAGGTTAGAGCATCCAAAGTTTCAGCCTGCTTTAACATAAAGGCTGGCTGCAGTTACTAACATATCCGACATCCTTCTTGGCAAAGTATCTTCCCTTTTCCCAGCAGCATAACCAGAATAAAACACTACTTTGGCACTAAGCTGAAGGACAAACCTCCCCAATAATTACCAAACAGTCCAGCAGCTACCAGAACAAAGCGCCACTCTGGCACTAAGCTGAAGAAAAAAACCTCCCCAATAATTACCAAACAGTCCAGCAGCTAGCAGCCGATGTATTATGCTGTGTGAACATGAAGTGAAATATAGTGAAATCTTCATATTTTTTTTTCCGCTAAATGAAAATCTGTTCCTCTGTCAGCTGTGGCTGAAGAGATCTTTCACTGATATTATGAAATACCAAAATAGAAGAGGCCATATCCTGCATTGTAATTGGCAATTTAAGAAAAATAAAGTTGTGATTTCAAGGCTTATATTGTAATACTCGTGATTAGAGGAAATTGGATAGGAACCCAAGACTCATAACAGTAGCAAGTGAGAGAAGAATTCACTCTTGATTTCTAAGAACAACTCAAAACGCAGATTAGACACGCGAGAGGATAGGAGTCAGGCCTAGCCCATCCATCCAACTAGGAGAGTTTCGAGAAAGTTTTCCTTTTTCTTATTTGGGTTTGACCATGACCTGGGAATAAATCAGGACTACAGTGAAGGGAAATAATTTAGTAGCATTCTAAGAAACTGTCTTTTAAGAGCTATTTAGAAGAAGAAGAAAGAAGTCTTCACTGGCCAGCTGTATCGAAGGGCTGAATGAATGTCAGGACTCCCACGTGGACCTGTTGGGATAATCTGTTCAACACACCGATTTTTTTTTATTTTTTTTTTTTTCCCAGTGGCTACTTCTACCAGGAAAGTTCATTGACATGGCTTTAAGAAGGTCTTTTGGGAGAAAAAAAGACAAACTAAACTTGAAGTGTTATTATTCCACTTTAACACACAACAGGCTTTTATTTTAAAAAATAAATTACCCTTACAAAATTCACTTTGGAGTTGAAGTAGAAGCATTTCAAATTCATTTAAGATTTCAGGATGATCAAGATCTGAAGAAGGTCTATGCAGTTTTGCCTTTTTCATCCCCAAAGCTACTTTGCAAAATAAACCAAGATTGTCACCAGTTTCAGAAGGAGCGAGTGACCTGTGTGGCTAGGACAGAAGGCAGCCCTACTCTCAAGAGGTTTTCCTGTCCAGTGCACAGATCTTTCATCTGTCCAAAGAACATTCCTTTAAACCTGATTTAGCACAGGTCTGAGCAATGACACAAAGCAGCAGGGAACAGTCCTAAGCAACCTGTTCAAGTTAGAGAGCACAGATAGACCTACGGGGAGGCCTGACCCGACAGGATTCAGGGGTACCGAACCCAAAGAAGTCCTCCGTACCCAGTAGAGCCACACGCTTTAATTACCCACCCAGTTGTAGCCCTGTTTTCAAAATTCCTACACATAGAAGTCTAGCCTAATGTCGTTTAATTCTTCACCAGCTCAGCATCTGATATAAAAATCTTATAATTTCCCCTAATTATGATTAACAAGGCAGCAGGTTCAAAACGCTATACACACAAAATTATGCCAGGCATATAGAGGACAAGTCTATTTTTGATCTCTGGATAGACAGGAATTGATTCCTATTTAGTCTGAAGTTATTTTATACTTCTCTAGATATGTTAAGAGCCTTATATTGACTGTAAGCAATTTTTCCTCAGACTAATGTAGTGGGATGTAACGAATAGAAGTGAGAATCTAGAATTCAACTTGAGTTTCTCAGCTTGAAAAGCTCACACTGGAACCAAGTTTCATGGGTAACAAAACCAAACTGATAGCAGGCAGACAAGTCTTTAGTCCAACATTTACACAATTGGTACAAGGATTTTGTGGAACATTTTATAACAGATTTTCAAGTGACAGAAGTCTAGTATGTTATTAAATATAATAGACCAAGTTGGGAATAACCCAGACTCTTGATGTATTTCCAGCACTGGGCCATTCAGGTAAGTCCAGCTGCCCTTGCAAATGTTTTTTACCATAATAACAAATGGCTCCTGTACCAAGTGGCTCAAACATCTTCAGTAAGTCATTTGTGAGAAAATGGCCATCTCTGACACTTGTTGTCAAAGCCTTTATATGAGGTTTGGTGGTTCATTCAAGCTTTTCAGCATTGCACGTAAATTCTGAGGAGAAGAAAACATTAATGATCCACATGTGTCTAAATTTTCCTCCACCGACATTCACCTCTTGGCAGAAAGGCAGCGTCATGCAGGCTGGAGGAGGAGCACAGAAGAAAAACACCAGAAAGCCTTCTCCTTCTACTTACCTCAGGAAACTCCCAGATACTACGTTTATACCTTACTGACTTATTCTGTGAAGATGAGCGAGTTGTTTCTCTGCTGTGGCCTTTCCAAAATGTTAAGCAAAGCTTTACAGAATTTATAATAGTCACATGAGGCTTCATTATAATAAAAAGCTCCAAGGGCTTTTCCATTTGTGATTACTTAATGCATCCATAAAACCAACAGTGTGCAAAATGCCTTGGACCCTAATTAAGACAAGTGGAATCCAGAGACAATACTACACTGACATTAAGGTTCGCAGTGTAATCTGTTGGCAGAAGACAGCCATGAAAGCCAGGGTGGGGGTATGAAATGCTTCACTGAGGATCAGTGTAGGTCGCAGAACAATATCCCGGTGCAGTTACTACTACTAACAATGGTGGCATCTACATCGTCTTTGATTAATTACCTCTTCTGGGAAAAGTCTCACATCTTGGTTACCCATTTTATCTTCCACACGTTCTGCTCAGCTGTACATCTGTGATCACAGCAGACCATAACATCCACATTTCTTTCCAAGACAGACAGATACAGGGATGTGAACCCCCAAATAGCCTGCTACAAGTCAATCTTACCTACAGCTCAAAGCTTAGTCTCCCCACAAGCACAAATATTCCTTCCCCTACACAGACTTATTGACTTACATATTCACAGTAACAACACAGCGTATCGGACCAGACACAAGGCACAGCCCTTCCCTGAAAATCCGTTGTCATAATATAAGCCTTTGGATTCTCCTTCCTTACAGCTGTTTCTCTAACAGAAAGCAACAGGTTTACAGCGATGTTCATCATTCCTGGAACGTACAGAGCTAGTGGTAGATTCTCTCAAGTTTGTGTTGAGTAGAAACAGACTGCATATTTCTGGATGCTGCACAACTCTGCAGGATTTCCCCTCTGGAACAGAATACCTAGATGCATTTCAGAAACATCAGGCTCCCTAGGGGAATAGCACCTCTCTGGCAAATATTAAACACATGCTGCCAAAAGAAAATACTGTTAAGTGCAAGCTTATCCACAGTATTAGCAGGCGAGCTTTTGTGTATGACTCTTACGTGATGCTCTAAAACAGATACAGACCAAGAAGTTCCTGTAATTACTGATGTTAACAACAGCTAAGATTTTTCAGAGGAACGAGGCAAACAGGATTACAACAGCCATTTATTTTTTAAGCGGAGAGCAGTTGCCCAAAGTCCTAGGTGCAATTATATCTGAGTTAGAGCTTACCATGTTGAAAGGGGAACAGCAGACTCCAGATTAAGCTTCCAGCCAACATCTCCCATCAAGCGTTCACTCTAGACGCCAGCTGGGCACGTTCTTAATCTTACCTCCTCCCTATAAGGACCGCTTACTCCCCAGACACATACACACGTTGTTGGAAACCCTGGTTAGAGAGCACTTACAAACAGACCCAGAAATTTTTTTGTTTTCCAAGCTTTGGTATCCAGCGCTTGAAAGGATAAAATTGCCTGTGATAATAACTATGAAGAAAGCTCTTTGGGTAATTAACAAAGCTGACATGACAAACAAACCCAAAGAGGTAATTCCCCCAGCTCCAATATGAAATTAATGTATTATTTCTGCCCTTTCAACACTGCAGTCAGAAAAATCTTCTAAGTCAGGGCAGTAAGGTCACCTCCATGACTTCATTGCAGGCAGATCATCAATAACTATTTGCTGCACAAGGTATGTTTATTTTGTCAACGTGCTGGTTCCTGTTTTGCCAAGGAGTTTCAAATCAATACCCAACCATTGAGATTTCCAGGCTGCTTTAACCTCATGATTATTTCTGTCTTGTAGCAAAAAAAAAAAAAAAGAAAAAATCTCAGTGGAATTAAACCGCTAGACCATCCTCCCTCCTGTCTTAACTCAGGATAAATATAAAGGAGGTAGAGGAAGTCTCCTTAGAGCTAAGATCTGGCATCCCAAGAGCACTATCTTTACCACTCAACACAAACTCCCTCAGTAGCTGTCACCTTCAGCATCCTACATTCTCAGTCGCCCATAACTCAGGGAACCTTGGGATTTTTGCATGCCAGTTGGCAAGACATTATTTTAGCCATGAGGGCTACCCCCAGAGGTAAACGCAGGCTGAAGAAACAGAATACTTAAATCACAATTCAGCATCAACTTCTGCCAAATCTTGGAGTAAGCACGAGGCCCACTTATCTATGCAGGTACCCACACTTCCACTAGCACAGTGAAGTGCGTTGATTCCCCCAGTGTAGTGAAGAGCCACTTGTTCCAACACAGCTTAAAACTGAAGACTCACTCCCAGGCTTAGAGGAACAAGTACACTTTTCTGTCCTCTTCAGCATTTAAGTTGCCAGTTTTTCGGGCTGATGGCTGTACCTAGACGGTTTTCATTTCTAGGCTCCTATGGGTTTTTTTTTAATCAGAGGACTTTGTTCCACCTAGTATAGATGCCCTTATAGTCCCTTAACCATGCATCTATCAAGTATTTGACAACAGGCAAAACCTGACTTCATACCTAAACACTGCAAACATATTCATATTCTGTGATTGCTCATTTTAGACAGGGTAATAAAAGCTTGTTGGCTTCGAGAAAGGCAGGCTATACTTCAGGAGGGGGGGAGAAAAAAAAAAAAAATCACACTTCCTTTATTGTTCTTCATTAGAAATACAAGTTGTTTTAAAAACCCCAAAGCATTCACTCAAAGAGGTTGGCAGGATCAGTAAATAAAGGTTACACTTTAACAGGGGAGTTGTCAGCATGACCCCTTCTTTTACAAAATAGATGTGACAAAAGACAGCATTCTCCCCACCCCTTAGTGCATTTCAGAAGAGGAATGATTCCTTCCCAAACCCTGAACTCACATGGCTTCGTATAAATCAATCTCCTATCGCAGCCAGGAGAGGAGAATAAGACCAAAAGAAAATCTCCTCAGCATCTCTTTAATATCAGCATCTGGCCTGATTGCTTGTACACTCATTTAAGATAAGGTTTCCTAGCAACCTCAGGGATTTGTAATTAACATTAGCTTTTGGAAAAAGACTGCTTTTTACAACCCCTGGTTTTACCTCTAAGATATAAGTATGAGCTAACATATAGTTAGAAAATTGGGTTTAAAGCCAAATGCCTTGGAAGAAGTTAGACATTTTAATACTAGACACACTCCTTCAGGTGGCAAACCTGACTCTTAAAATGAGATTCTAGAATTCTTCAGCTCTTTTTACTCTCACATCATGGTAAAGCCTTGATGGGCTGTTTCACATAAACCAGTGTAATTTAGATAGGTCACAGAGATCTGAACAGTATAAATCTCAGATATCAATGCAGTTTCAGTGCCGTAAGAGTCAAAATTGGATCCTTTTTTCTGTGGTAACTAGAATATCTAAGACAGACAAGACATTCCTCTTTTCCTAGACTCAAGTATTACAGCTTTTGCTGTTCACTGTTTTCTACTACCAATAACAATGAAGTAAAATATTCATGTACTATCATTATTCTAATGCCTACAAGGATGGGAGACGCAGTTACTAGCCATCATACTGCTTGAAGGAGCCAAAAGTTATCAGGATCATTACTCAGCTTAGTTTTATGATTATTGACAGTGGTAGCACTAAATCCTAACTAGTCAGCTACAAAACCTATGGTGAAAAGCATGAAACACCCATAAGCGTCATCCGAGAGGTAAATCTATGTTACATGCACAGAACTAAAACCTTACTAAATAAGACAAATGGCCCCACCAGCATCCGAACAGCTAACTGCATTAAGGAAATATAAAACTGTCTCTAACCGTGACAAATTCCCCACACAGCTCCAGCTACACCGCTGCAGCCCCTGCCTTCCTCACTCCCTTTCCTGGCCAACACTGAGAGGAACAAACCGGTTTAATGGCAGGACAAGGCAAGAGCTGATCACAGAAGGAAAATAATATATTGCTTAAGAGAAAACATGGAAGAAAATCTCATTTTAACAGAGTGTGTCACTTTAAAGCAATCGAAGAGAATAGTTCTATTTACAAACCGACAAGAGACCCTCTGTGGAACAGCTTTGTTCCTCATGGACAGACAGTCACCACCTTGGATTAGGGAAGATGAAGCTTAAATTTATAGCAAAATGGAGATAAATGTCCAAATGTGAGACACCCATTGCTGGCAGAGACGCAGCAACAGGAAAGTGTATTTTCCATACCATGTCTGGAAACAGTGAAGCACTTCTAGCAGAAGTCATACAACTGGAAGAAAGTATATGGTAGAGGTAGCAGCATTAGATCAGATTTAATCTATTACCACTGAAGTTGCAGCAATGGATTTTTTTTTTTTTTAAATTAATAAATAATACACAAAGAAAACCTGAATCTCTACTGTTTTACCCTTTGTTCCCGTACGCTGAGCACACGCCCTTCCCCTGCGTGTGCTCCTGTGGAAGCAGTGACTGACGCAGTACCCTCTACATCATGCTCTATGCTTTGGTCACAGGTCCATCCCCTCAAACAGGATTAATTACTTGCCATCGTCACTTCATCTAGAAGTCCTTCACAACAGACCTACCCCCCCTCTTTACACCCAAGCTTCCTCTAGTTCATTGGAAACTCATCCACTGCGAACAAGACACACACCTACTCTGTGCAACCAAGAAACACCTTGGCAGAGTTAGTGTGGAGTTAAGGAGCTACTCTGAGGTACAGCTTTATCTTTCCATCCTCTACGCTGGTGGAAAGAGTGGAACACTAGTCAGAGTGTTAACTGGAAACGGTTCAAAGTGATTCACAGAGAGCATTTCACCTGACTCAAGAGGTGCTTGGGCAGAACGAATTGCTGAAGGAATAGGTTACTTTACCTTAACAAACCGTTTACACCTGCGAACAATTTTGGAATATTACACTAATATTGACATACAAGGCAAGCTTATATCCACTTTAGTCTTATTAAAATCAAAATACTGCCTAACCAGAAAAACACATTAAGTGGTTTATCATGATAAGTTTGGAGTGAACTTTCACCTTCGAGTGAACTAAGGACCAGGAGAAAGGAAACTGCAGATAAACGCCCCCTACAAACAGCAGTTGCACGTGGATCTTCCTTCACTTTAAGTATTTTGGGGATTCCATCTCAGAGTACCCCTCCCCTTAAACTACCAGGTTTCCACAATGATGCAAGTCTTCCTCCAGCCCACTACTCCAGATTTTGCTGCTGTAAAACACTTCTCTGTAGAAGCAGAAAACCCAGCAATAATCAGGCACTTTTTCCCCTTTCAACTGCTGTAGGCTCTGGGTCAATTAGGACTGGCAAAACAAAAAACCAAATCAAACCAAAACAAAACAAAAAAAAAGAGGCAAAAATCAAAGTGACAAAGTCAAGTTGGAACCACATTAAAGTATGAGATAAAGCTCAAATGTGACATGATTTTTAGACTAAATAACCTGCTCATCTGAGAGCTCTTCCACATCTTTAGCTCAGTCTTTGTTGTTCATATAGAGTAGGCTGCAAAGGTCAGGAAATATCAGATAGAGAAATGAGTTCTTACAATCTTTACTATTCCCAGGATGCAGGGAAAAGGAAGCATCTTTCTGCAGTCTTTGGCACAACAAGCTTTTCAATAGTCAGCTTAGACATTTGAGTAACTCTAAATCCCTGTTGCATAGCCTTTGAGTTGCATAACCTTTGTATTGACAGTAGATTTTCAAGGTTGTTCTGAGGGGTTTTATTCCCTCTCCCCTCCACACAAGCCTCCTGCATAGCTTTACTGCTAAAAGGTTGCCAGCAGTACTCAGTTTTAGAAATTGAGACAGCAAAGCCTACTGCTTCTTTTAGAATAAGAGCAGGGAGGAATTATTCTTTTGCTCAGAAGGAAGAAAATAAGAATTTCGAACAACACTCAGACAGAGCCCCCTTGGCCTCATTTAACACCCTGGGAACTCCAGGATTAAACATGCCCTGGAGCCATAATACACAGGATCTCAGCCATAACACAGCACATTCATAATTCCTATTTTAATAGTATCCAGATACTGGAATTTTTAAGCAGGAACCAGTTTTTAAGCCAGCAGAGATCCCTTAGCTCCCCGAACCATTATTTTTGTCACTACTTACTGAACTATGTAGAAGTTTGAGGAGGAACAAAGCCAAGTGTTACTACCAGCAAACATTACCAAAGCACACCAACGTCCTTCTCGCCGTCCCGAAAGCTGATCCATGACCCTCTGTTGACCAGGGAAGCCTCCGCCAATGGATGCTGCTTAAGTTGTACCAGAATTAGCGGCTTTTCCATCTTAACACTTCCTTTATTCCTCTTGCTTGAATTATTCCCCTTTTTTCAGGATAGAGAGCTTAAATACTCTTGGAGAAACCTATGGAGTGAGGGACTTCAGGCTCAGAGCAGGCCTCAGACTTGCTTCTCACCAAGACGTTTTTTTACTGAACGGCAGCTGCTCCCCCATAGTCCCAACGCTACCGTGGCACTATATACAAAATACACTGCCTAATTAAAAAATAAGGTTATTTATGTTATAATCAAAGCCAATTTTTATAAAAATATATATAGTTTCACTTGGGTTCAATCGATTTAGGGTGGGAAGCAATAGGCAAAGCAGCGCTGGGTGCGCGGAGAGCCGCAACTCTGCCACACGCACCCCGAGTTCCAAACCCAGCGGTTTTTATACTCTTGTGCCATCGTCTCTAACCAATCTCCTCCCGTCAGATAGTTGTCCTGCTTTTTTCCATTGGGTCATTTGCATTGCTGGGGTGCGTGTCCTCCTCCTCTTGGGTCTTTCAAAAGTCTCGAAGCCTTGGTCTCCTGGCGCGCTTTTCTCCTAATGGATCTTTTAAAAACCTCATGATCTCATCTTGTTGGCGGGCTTTTCTTCAAACAGCAGTTACGTATCAGCTCTAGGTGGGGTTTCTGAGACACGTTGTTCCAATCCGAACGGCACACTTTACATTTTTGTGGTTTAATATTTACAGATCATTCAAGTGTATCGTACCCTCCCTGCCCAACCTAACAAATTAGTTACAATAGTTTATTACAGTCCCCCCCTTTTTATACCTCAATTTGCTGGTTAAGCTTAAAAATAGCTTCTCCAGCAGCCCCTAAAAAGGTGGTATCTTCTAATTCAGTCTCTAGTCGGTGTTCTTCTTGTTGGGTTAAATCAGTATATTGTTGCCTTAACATCGTGAGTTGGACAGCTTCAATCCTGTTCTTAACAAGGTTAATTAATTTGTTCAAGATACAAGGTCCAAAAGTGAGAATTAATAACAAAATAATCAGGGGTCCAATTAAGGTTGTGTTTTTATCTCCTAAAGGACTGAAAACTTTGTTTAAATTATCATTTATCCGTATATTGTGATACCAAGATGCCGTATCATTTCTCCATATACAGGTTCAATTATAAAAGCTATTTCTGTATAATTTAGCATATTCAGTTTCATTTTTATCTGACCACAGTCCTTTGCTACGTCCCTGTTCATTAAGCCATAACCATATATAAATACCTCTGTCTTTGTTGATCAATTTATGTGTAAGTGTCCACTGGCATTTACTCTCCTCCACATAATTCCTCCTTTCTGAGTTCGGTTCAGACAAAATCTGCCCTGATTTGGAAACTGGCTGGATTGGCCACGTTCCATTTTCTTCCCAGGTAGTGTTGTTAATATCACTGTAATTACTCACAGTCTGCGATGGAGTAAGGCGTACAGAGTCCCACGGCCAGCTGGACAGTCCTACAGGTCCTCCACAGACCCAACAGTGGCTTCGATTGAAAGTTCTGCTTATTGTCTTGGCTAATAAAACAAATTTACGATCTTCAAGGGGATCACATGGAACATTTCGATTTTCTGTATTCATTACAGGGCTGATACATATAATTAGGAGAAAAAGGAAACCGCTATCGTGAGGTCCGGTATGGCACATTTTTCTGTTTGTCCCTAGACCCATTGGGTTGCTGCCAACAGGTCGGGTGTTTTTCTTCCTAACAGGAGCAAAACTTAATGGTTTAGGCTTACCTTGGGCTGTGCTCTCTGGTTTCCCTCAAGTGCCAAGGGGGCACAGGGAAGGGGAAAAAAAAAAAAAAAATCCTTCAGGCTTTAAAAAGCGTCATTTTCTTGCCCTTTTGGCCCTCCTAATGTATCATTTTATCTTATTTGCTGTTTTTATCATGCTGTAACCTGGCATGCTTCTCAGCATCAAAGAACATTGCTTTATTGTGACATTTTCAAATGAAAACTACATGGCAGTAATAGTGTTCCAAAGAGCATTCATTTAGCTTGGCAACGTTTATGTGTGGCAGGGAGAAGAAGGGGGGGCACGGGAGGGGGGAACCCCAACTCTACATAAAACTGGTGCTTTGAGCAAAACTCTATGATGATTATTTAGCAAACAAGCTCCTCTATTAGAATGGCAGAGAGGAAGATTGCATATCCAGACTAAATTACTCTTTACAGGGAGATGGCACAGAATGGCTTTCTGCTGAGGTTATGCTTAAATTATAGCTGTTGCTAAAGCAAACAGCTCACAGTTTATATGGGAATTTGAATTATGCATCCAGCAGGCAGTATGTTTATGAAAAAAAAAAAAAAATGAAGTCAAGTTAATAGATTGCTAAATTGCAACCACATTTGTAAAGGACAAAAATAACTGTGGCAGTAGGGCATCAGAAGTGAACTACAAACATCCATTAATCGCTGTTGTCCAGCACTCTTAAGAGAAACATTTTGATCCTTGAACATCGCAGGAATCATTGCCAATGATAAAACTGTAAGGTAACTAGGTAAGTTTTTGACTTGAGTGTTTAATGTTTCATTTGCGACCTTCGGTGCCTTAAAGTTGCCCGATGCTTTGGGTACCTGTGTTCATAAACGTACAGAATGTGGTGGTGAAGGGGTTTAGGATGTCTTCCGGAGGTGTTACTGTCGTGAGAAAACTTGTTCGTTCACATCGAGTAGTGTAGCTAAGCCGTGTTTGGGGGTAGATGTGAATTTGTCACCTTTATTGCATGAACCGGAGGCAATGTTTTCAGACCAGGTTAGATCATTTGAAAACATTAGTCCAGGGAGTGCTGTGGGGCACCTCGGTCTCCTAACACACATAAGCATTTAGCTTTTTTATTTTGAGGGGCATGAAAGATTAAGAAATTTGATTTTAAACATGGTTTGAATCTAGGTGTGACAGCTGGGGCAGCTCTCTCCCTATGTCTGCGTGTTCCACTTCTCTGCATAGGTTAAGGTAAAGGTAATTAAGGTAAACCTCATCAGTTTATCTGTCACTTGAAACCATTTGCTTCTTTGCTAATACTGTTTTTCTTGCTTTTTTTTTTTTTTTTTTTTTTTAAATAAAACAGAGTTTCTGGGTTTTTTTTCCTGGTCCAAGAAAATAGTTATTTTTTTTCCATTGTTATTGACGTGAGGGGTTCATATAGTTTCTAATAAAAATCAAAGTAGTATGATTTTTATTATAGCTCTATATAATAAAAATTATTATATAATAATAGCGGTTTCATCGTTGCAAAGGAAGATTTGTAAAAGACAAACAAGACAGGCTTTCTCTGCCTGTTGGAGTGGAATCCTACAAGTAAAGTCCTAGAAGAGACTATGGTCATGTACTGCATATTTACTATACTCTCTCTAATTGCTTTTAATTGGAAGTACAAGCCTTAAATTTGTGATCCAATAACTGTAATGGTAGGATTGTCAGGACATTCTCCTTACCAGCCTTTTTATTAGAAGTAAAAAGATAATGCAAGATTCAGTCAAGCACTTTCCCCGTAACATCTCAAACTGTCATTTTAAATGTACAAACATTCCTGAGCAAGGGAGATTTTTTTTTTTTCTACTCCCACCCTTTTATTCCTTTGTGATAACTCCCCTAACAGTACCTTTGACAGCTGAACATAGTTTCTGACTTGTGATCAAAACCGCCAGCAAAGTTGCTCCCCTTCTCTTGCCCTTCCTCCCTGTTCCTTGTGCACTGCTAGCCCTGCGAAAGTCAAATCTAATGCTCCCACTAAAAGACACTGGCTATCAAAGAATTATTTATGCTATCATTTAGTTAATGCTTTATTACCCCAGGAACAGTTTTAACCTAGGTGATGGGGGGAAAGATTGATTGAAATGTATAGGAAAACTGTAACCTGCAAAACAAAATGTGAAGAAATAAGAGTATAACTGGTGTATAAAGGAGGCAGTGACATATCCTGCAAGGCTGCAGAGCTGCTCAATAGCTAAAAATGTGTGAAGCTGCGTTTCAATACTTTTAAAAGCTCATTATTAACTTTAAAAACAGACTTTTAAAAGGACTTTCGGAAACAGGGTGTTAAAAATGGTTAAATCTTCAGTCGAGCACATGAAGCTTTCGGTGTTAAAACCTTTAAAGTATGGGGAAGAAATGGAAGATGGAGGCAGCCTTAAATATTTTCATCTACTGAGTGGTAACCAGCCAACTTTGCAGTCTCAGGGAGGCTTGTTAATACGATGCACTAGATATTTGTTCCTGTCTGTAAGGACCAGCTTCATATAAAGTGCTTATGAGAGAGAGCAATTGCAGCTGTTCAGCGAATGCATATGGAAAATCAAGGCAGATGCTCACAAATGGAGAACCAATAATCAGAGGCAGGAGAAAGAAAATGGAAAATTGAAAGCATGTGTAAAATGTAAAGGGTGGTGCTGTGTAATTGGTGTGATGGTAGAAATTGAAACGCGCTGGGTATATCAAGCATGTGGATGTGTAAGATACTTCCACAAATTCTAGAGTACTCTTCATTAAAAAGTGTTGAAAAGACGCTAAATAAATAGAAGAAAAATAAGGGGAAAAAAAATGGATAGGGAATAACTATTGCCGCTGTACTGGAAGGAAAGTCTTTTCCCTCCTGCTTAGAGACACATTATTTACACCCTTACGAAGCCAAAAGGTCTTTCTGATTTGTCCTAACGCAAAGCCAAACAATACAAATGGAATCCCATGGAGCATCTTACAGCGGTTGTGGCATCTTGTGTGCTGAAAGGATCTGTTACACCCCTGCCTTGCTAAAGAAAGTGGAGGTAGGACTAAGAGGAGCTTGCATTTGGCTTCACGGAAGCTCCTCCAAAGAACCGGAGTGTGTGAACGTTTGCCCACAAGCTGCGCCAGAGTGAGGCTTCCTGAGCTCTTACATCTTAATTGGCTTACGGTATAACACCAGAGAATAGGTCAGAGGGACAGAGCTATTTGTCAGACTTATTACTAACACTGGGCAGGTTTAGTGCGTAGTCCTCTTGGGGAGGAAACATGTTCTGTATTGAGTGTGGGAGAGCGAGCAAATAGATGGAGTTGGGCAATAAATCTACAGATAAATGACTCATGAAGATGGAAGCAGCCCATAACTTGTCCATGCATAACAGAGAAAGGTTGAGATAAATAAGGGGATATTTTTGTCCAGGAAAAGAAGTATAAACTGAGAGAAATAGGTGGAGGAGATGTAGGATGGCATCTCAGCAGGTTGCGATGAGAGAGTAGTTAACACTACTAAGCATTAACAACGACTAGAAGTGAAAATTAACCCTTTGTCAATGGCGTTTGGTGGTATGCTGAACTACAGACAGCCAAATGAGATGCGAGAGTGCGTGGTTGGAGGTAATCCTGCATTCATGGAATGGTCAGTTTGTGGAAATGGATCTCGGCCTGACACTCGGGAAGGCTGGGTGTTGTTCCTGGTGTTTCCCACAGACCTGGCTCAGCTGGGGAGAAACAGGAGCACCGTCTCCCAAGTTCCCCAGTTTTCTGTCCTTAGGCTGGTTTCCTGAAATAACAGAAATCCAGCAGTCACACCGCATGCGCGTGCTTCTTACTGTGTTAAGATAGAGCACCTAGAGCAATGGGGGCTGATTTTGGGGGAGATACTAGTTTTAACGAAACACAAATAAAAACAAAGGTGCATTGGTCTCAGTGAGGGATAGGATATAAGCAGCTTCTTACAAAGAAAAGCAGTTGGGATTGTGGCAGTAGAGTCTGTGAAGAATTAAATTCTCAGCTCCTTCATTTTCTTGTTTTAGTTAAGAACTTGCCTGTCATTGCATTACCAGTGAAGAATTAACTCTAAGGTGTTTATTGTGTAAGCCAATATGATGTTTCAGGGTGCAGTTGTGTTTGATTCATAATCTCTTGGTCCCAGATGTTGTGGAATAACTGATAGGCTGTCATGAAACAAATATGCAGATGTGTATCTTACTGAACAAGCCATGAGCAAATGCAGTCATCTTTTTATGTATGCATGAACAGAAGTGCTATTGGAAACTGCCAAAAACTGTTGCATTAAGATACAATTTTTTTTTTTTTTTTTTTTTTTCCAGAAAGATCTCCTGGAAAACTTCCATCAGAATGTGAAGAAATGGCTTTAGAATATTAATCCATCAGTTTTAATGCACAGCACCAAACACAAGGAGGCCAAAAACCTTTTGGGCCTTTCTAGATTCTACCGCAACGCAAACAATAAAAACCAGTAATCTAGCTGTTAATTTCTTTTCTTTCCTTATTGAGATATAAAAATACCAACATGAAAGGGGGGAAGTAAGGAAGGACCCATAATTGTTTTACAGAAGCTATTAAAATGTGCTATTAAAATAAGCTTAATGAATAGATATTAATATCTGGTTAGGGCTGCTGTGACCTGCTGTCTTACAGGTCCCATTTATGTCTTGTTTGATGAAAGTTCTCTGAGACTGCGAAGCAAAAGGGCAAACTGATTTATGAACAAGACTTATTGTTGCACTGGCAGATTTGTATAATGAGAAATATATTAAATCTAATGAAGGGAAAGCGTGTCTTTCCAAGGCAGTAACTTTCCACCATGATGAAGTGATTCAATATCCCTCAGCGGATTAATTTAGACAATGCAGTAAGGCATGCAGCCACTGTTGCAGCCTCTTGCACTAATGACAAGCATTAAGCAATGTCGAGTATTTGTTTTCTATTTTAAGTCGTGGTGGTAGCGAGAAGAGGTTCACTAAGTGACAAGTTAACAACTCCCCCAGTGCCAACATCCCTGATGACTGTGTTGGAAGAAGATGCATCAGAGCCTCTGTCACTTTACACAAGACAATGTCATGGCTTATTCCTTTTGACAAAAATTGACTGCAGGCAATATTTTTTCAGTCACCAGCCTGTACAGATTAAAACTCTGCCTTCAGCCTGTTCGTCGTGTGTTCGTAGTCCTTAATGTTTAGGGTGGAAGGGCAGGGTGGGAGCTGTTGCTGGCAGTACATGATGGTAAGAAAGCAGCATGAACAGAATTCAGAGCCAGTGTTTTCAGAGCAGACATTTCCTTATCTCGGAACAAGTCCCTTAAGGCTGGAGACTTTTCACTTTCTGAGCAGGAGTGCGCACAACCTTACCTCAGTGTGCTCTATAAATCAGTGTAGCTCCATTACCTTCAGTTTAAATCTAGTGGTACATTGTCATGAGGTCTGTCCGGTCTAAGCTTGCCTGACTTGTTCCAGAGCTGTGTGCCTGAAAACATAGCGCACGTGAAGGATCTACCGCTCTAAATTGAGAACGTTGGCGAAAAACATGAAAACGGCTTAATGGCCAACATCCGTCTTCATTCAAGGTTTGGACTCTGCAGCATCGATGTTCTGGGTGGGTCAGATGCCTGAGATTGGGCCTGAAATAATGTAGCTGCCTTTGTGCTCTAAGAAAACGTTGTTTTCAGTGTAGATATGCCCTTAGTATTAAAAGCCTGAACTTGAAATCATGATGTCCTCTCTCAGTGAAGCCATTTAGGCAGCAGAGGCTGCACACATATCCCTGACTTTCTCTGCCTTGAAATATTGAACAGATTTGAGTCAAGAGAAGAAATGAAAAATTAAAAAGCAGGGTACAGGGAGAAAAAAATTTCCCCTCCCACCCCACTAAAAATACTGATTAAAAAAGAAAAGCCTGGGGAAGATGGTGGCAAACAAGGCCAAAGAGGCCAAACATTGCTAAACTTAATTAAATTTATAATGAAAACGGAGGCAGCCTGTGGTGATTACTCTGTGTAACTGAGACTAATACACCAATTAGGCTAATTCATCCCCTGGTGCTCTAAACACAGTTATAAACTTAATCCATACTTCTCACATGTCAACAATTGATTTCTTTAGTTTTGGAAGCTCCCGGTTTGGCCATGGAAAGTGGGAGATACTTGTTCACTAGAGAGATGCTCTGTAGGAACAGATAATGTCCCACTGGCTGTATGTCGTCCTCCAGGGATTCTCTTTTCTTCCTTAATCTTTCACAGGAACCCTAATCTGCACTGAACACTTAATGAGCCTAGTTGAAGATCTTATTAATTAGTGAATTCAGGAGTTGGAAAACATTGTGCTGGAACAAATGCACAATGGATGGGGAAATTCCTTATGTCTTTGGGATGAGTGAAACCTCCTGCACAAGGTGAAGCTGTGCAGGACATTTCTGTTGGTCTTGTATTTTTGGGGCTTTGACCGAAGCATCAGGCTCATACAAAGCATTCTGCACTAAAACTGAGTTTCTTCCCGACTGATGATAGAAAATAGAAAAGGATTGAAGCGGTCTCACTCCTGCTTTATTTATAAAATGTCTTTGGGTACCAGTTACTGAACCCCAATAAAAAGAGGCAGCGGTTTGGAACGGCAAGAACAGTTTGTGTTTGTGACTCTGTCGAACGCAGGCCTGCCTACCCGGTTAGTCCCCTTTTGTGAGCATGCAGAAGTTTTAAGACGCGTTTAAACTTTTGACGTCTCTGCACTCAGATAAATTCTGTTGCATATGGGAATTAGTAGAAAGGTCAGAGTCTGCCTGATGCCAGTTCTCTGTATCCTGGAAACAAATCCTGGGCAAAATAGAAGGAAGAACAAACATTTAGCAACTTTGGCTCCGTTGCCTGTCAATAATGTAAACTTAGATCAGCTCGTTAGATACAGTGGCTGTACCAAATAAATACTATCTCTGGCAATTAGCAACACTTAATTTTGAAAATGAGCTAATATAATCAATTATGTCTTTTAATTTACCAGACAGTATTTTACAGGGTTTAATTTTCTGCTACTACACCTTTCAAATTATCTTCAGGTGTTGTTTTGAATGTCATCATTGATGCTTATTCTAATACTATTAGCACTGAAGGTGCCCCCCACATACAGAGCCTCTTCCAACCACCCACAAAATATGGTTTTGATCTGTTGGATAGAAGGTGGCGGCAGAAAATGTCTTGGCCCTTAATGGGATCCCACCTTTTTCTGTGTCATTAAAACTTTTTTGGTTTCCAGATCACTGGGTGTGAACCCGTTCTGCTGCTCTATGAAGCACGTGGCTGGCATGTTTTATTTTATCTCGACCTGCTGAAGGATAACACTATTTCGGGAGGTTTTACATGAGTAGATTAGAATTATTACCAGCAGGAGGATATGCAGTATGCAGATTGTGAATGGCATAAAGAGTGTGTGCATGCATGTATTTCTTTCCCTCCCTCTCTCTGAATCAGATAAGCCGTGCTGAGCTGCCTTGGGTTTGCGCAGAATTTAGAATCAAAAGTTTAAAGAGAAAGATTAAATTAAGGAGCTGCTTTTTAGACCGGAATTGCATACTTGGATAAACTACTGACCTACTAGTCTAATATTTTATTCATAGCTGTGGCTAGTAAAGGAATGGTAAATGCTAGTCATAGCTTTCTCTTTTCTGTTGTGTTCCCGCAAGCAAATTCCAGGTAATTCAGCAGAAGGGAGGGATGGAGAATGGCGAAGCTTTAACGGTGACCCAGCTGGGGAGAGGTGTTCTGCATCCAGGCTCTGCAGTTTTGGTTGCAGCTGGTGAATCTTAATGGAGCAGAAAACTCCAGGCTTATACTGTCTGCTCGGGGTTTAAGTGATCATTTGGTAGTGGGTATGAATTCATCGCTAGGTGAGATCCAAGGGGGGTGAAGGGGGGCAGCTGTTCTCTAGAGTAGGGTACAGCCTGTTTCTTAGGATGATCCCTATTTTGATTTTTCTTCTGACAAAATTTCCTACCCTTGCAGGGACAAAGAGCGTTGCTTCTGTGCTTGATCTCTTATTCTTTCTTCTCTCCAGTGCAGCTTTCCTGGCGTGTTGTCATGCAGTGCACTGCTCTGCAGTGGGTGTCTTTAGAGACCGCCAGGACCCGGGGTATGCCACCTACTCTGCAAACAGCTCTTGAGAATAGATTATCTCTGACTTTATTGGAAAAATTTCTTAAACCGATGTTTCTCAGTTACTGGAAAGGGGGTACAGAAGCTGCCTCCCTCCCTGGAGGGACGGATCATGGCTCAGTGATCTGTTGTACACAGCACCTGATTCCTCTTCAGTGTGTTTCCTTCCCAAGCTGCAAAGCGTTTGAGGATGATATGAACCAGAAGAGCTTTTTATTCATTCTGCACAGTTTGGGCTTGAGAAATACATAGCACTCTTTTCGTGGCACTTGTCTTACCAGAAGGCTTTGTTTGTGCCTGGCCTAGGCAGGAAAAAAAAAAAAAAAAGAAAGCAGCATTTAAATCAAAGCAATTATTTTTATGCAAATATAGTGTATGTGCTTTTCATTTGTGATTTGCCATGAGTGCTGTGATTGTAAAAAAGACGTGGTTGGATAAAGGGCCTAGTAGGTATTGCTGGCATTTGGTTTGCTTCCCTCGAAAGGAAAAACACGCTTTAAAGCAATGTGGTCAAGTTACGGCCACGTATGTGGAATCATTTCACTGAGGGTCTCCAATTCCTCTTTAAATCAGCTGTGCTCAGCAGGAGACCCAAGAGTCAACCACAAACTCGCTCCATGTTTCCAAGCTTCTCGTTAGGCAGTAGCAGCCATGCTGAGCGATCTGTGGTTACCAAGGCTGTTTTCTTGTAACGTGTAACCCTTTCTCCAGAAACTTCTAAACCACGGGTAAATCAGCAGCTCTCCAAGTAGTCCCATCCCAGCTTTGAGCTTCTCCACGAGCAGCTGCTGAGGTCGGAAACCCAGATTTAAATGTAATAATGATTTTAGTCAATTTACAGAAATAATACGATTTCCTAAA